>NW_015090969.1:1255594-1277338 GCF_001431845.1 Calidris pugnax | reverse complement strand
TCCTTCCACCACAAACCCAGCAGCAAACACCCAAATCCATCACCCAGACAACGTATTTAGATCCCCTTCCATTTCCCGATTTCGTATGTTTTTAACAAACTGCTCAGGAATAAAAAAAAAAAAAATAATAACTCAGTGTTTTTTCCCCCCCGAGCGGTTGGGAGGAGCCTGTTCCTTCGGCGGAAAATTTCCTCGACAAATTTTGGTCACAAAATTATTTATGATGGAGTCAAAGGTGGCATCACCTACGGCCGAGGAGGCACCCACCTTCCATCCCAGGAAAAGTTAGTGATGATTTAGCATCGCCCCGGGCAGGGAGCAGCCGAGGCAGAGGTGAGCTCAATCCCAATTTACTTGGGAGGGAATTTTGATAGGATTTGCACATTTTTAGCCAAAAAAAGGGAGTTCAGAGACTGGTGCGTTACAAGCAACCTCGGCCTGCGGGGGACAGACCACCCGTCCTCTTCGTTAGGGTATTTTTTAGTGACCAGTTGAGTTAAAATTAGTATTTAACAAAACCCCTGAGAACTCCCAATGAGCAGCATCCAGCAGAAACAACTCACCTGGCAACACACTGCGTGAACCTCACTTGAGCAGACGGAGAATATTCCTCTGTGGCCCTGAGCCCAAACCAGCAAAATCTGAACCGCTGAAGAAAGAACATTTTCCAGCTTATTTTGAATAAAAACAAACAAAAAAACCATCTAAAATTCCCTGGAAATAGAATTTCTAAGGACTTCCCATCTCGGAACCACCAAGACAATTAACTCCTCAAGGCTCATCCAGGGCAGGAGGTATAAATAAATAAATAAAAACGCCCCACCTTTGTGTTTTAAGATTTAAAAAAAAAAAAAAAGATTTATTTTACAGTCTTATAAAGCAGCTTTACATTAAGCACAAACGTTGACCCATTTACTTTGTATAGAAACATAGTAGAACCTTTCCCTCTGCAAAAAGTCCCGTCTCGCCGTATATAAAACTATCGTGTGCACATTGTGCTTCGACTGCCGAGTCTGTACAGCTTTACAGAGGACTGCCCTTCACAAGAGCATCCTGTAAACAATTTATTGCATATTTAACACATGGTGTAATATCCCACATGTAAAAACAAACCCCCTCCCCCCCCCCAAAAAAAAGAAAAAAAAAAAAAGAATAATGTAGAAAAAAAAATATAAAGTACAATTACAAGGTGAATGAAAATAGCAGCTTTCAGTGAATTGTCTCGCACGATGGCTGAGAAAAAGAGCACTGTCACACTTGGAGGGTTGTGCTTGTGTGTCACTGGTTTGCACGTACCCACGCGCACTATGGTTTCCACGACATCTATGTACAGGAAGATTAAACAGATCTCAGCGACCAAGGCCTTTCTCTGTTTGACGATGAAGACCAAGACCTTTCCTGTTTTGAAGACCAAGACCTTTGTCAGTTTGAAGACCAAGACCTTTGTTGTTTTGAAGACCAAGACCTTTGTCGTTCTGAAGACCGAAAACAAACCAAAAAAAAAAAAAAAACCCAACTGAAATGAACTCCATGAAGTTATGGGCACCAATGTCCAATTATCCTCTTCCACTGCACAACTCAATTAAAATAAATAACAGGAGAACCCCTCCCACACTAACTCGTTTCGATTCTACAACCTGGGATGGTGATTGGTTTAATTCCCACGTGTGCTAAGGCCACCAAAAGTGCGATGAAGACGGTTAGGACAGGGTGGTCTGAGGGGACCGATGGCGTTGGCATGGCCAACCTACGCTTCTGAGCTCATCTACCCAACTGCTGCCTCTCACCAGGCACTGAAAGATCAGCCACACCGCAATTTTTCAACTGGCATTCGTTAAAAAAAACAACAACAACCAAAAAAAAGGAAATTGTGGCCTCCGTAAGGCACCGATACCATCTCTTGAGCAGTCCCCAAAGAGTCTCTCTAGATTCTCCGAATCCCAAATGGGCAAAAGGTGGAGGAAACACGCAGAAGAAAGATGGGTGTGTGTTTGCAGTAAGGACCAGTGAAAAGGAAGCACATTTTTCTGGGTTTCGTGTGTGTGCGCGCGTGTCTCTGTGTACACATGGATGTAAAAAAAAAATTCACCTCTGCTACCTTTGGTATTGAAATTTCTCCGTGACATCCACTGCTCGTGAATCGATGTCATGGCAGCGTGCGTTTGCAATGATCAAGTAACCACAAAGCTGTTCCAAACATCCACGAGAAACAGAAAGAGCATCAAAAAATAGAGAAAAGAAGAAAAAGAAGAATCAAGACGCATATTGTCCTTGTGCCCAGCCTTTTTGTGATTTGAACGAGCTTTGTCCTCAGTATGAACATCTTAAGCTCAACCCCCACCTCCAGGTACAACACGTAATGGGATCAGTGGAAAAACCCCAAAGCTAATCCATGTCCTTCCCACCCCAGCATCGTCGGGAGCTCTCCAGTCTGGGCCTCTTTGAGCAAACCCAACACGGTATCTGCTGCACAAACAAACCACCCCGGAGCTAACAGAATCCCAGAACTGTAGGAGTTGGAAGGGACCTCTCGATGTCATGGCAGCGTGCGTTTGCAATGATCAAGTAACCACAAAGCTGTTCCAAACATCCACGAGAAACAGAAAGAGCATCAAAAAATAGAGAAAAGAAGAAAAAGAAGAATCAAGATGCATATTGTCCTTGTGCCCAGCCTTTTTGTGATTTGAACGAGCTTTGTCCTCAGTATGAACATCTTAAGCTCAACCCCCACCTCCAGGTACAACACGTAATGGGATCAGTGGAAAAACCCCAAAGCTAATCCATGTCCTTCCCACCCCAGCATCGTCGGGAGCTCTCCAGTCTGGGCCTCTTTGAGCAAACCCAACATGGTATCTGCTGCACAAACAAACTAACCACCCCAGAGCTAACAGAATCCCAGAACTGTAGGGGTTGGAAGGGACCTCTGGAGACCATCCAGTCCAACCCCTGGACAGAGCAGGTCCACCCAGGGACCTCTGGAGACCACCCAGTCCAACCCACGGCCAGAGCAGGGCCACCTAAACCAGGTCCCACAGGAACGTGTCCAGGGGGGGTTTGAATATCTCCAGAGAAGGAGACTCCACCACCTCTCTGGGCACCCTCTTCCAGGGCTCTGCCACCCTCAAAGTGAAGAAGTCCCTCCTGATTTTGACATGGAACTTCCCATGTTCCAGTTTGTGCCCATTGCCCCTTGTCCTGTCACTGGGCACCACTGAGAAGAACCTGACTCCATCCTCTTGCCCTGCACCCTTCAGCTATTGCTCAGCATCGATGAGGTCCCCTCTCAGTCTGCTCTTCTCCAGCTGAACAGCCCCAGGTCCCTCAGCCTTTCCTCAGCAGAGAAAAGCTCCAGCCCCTCATCATCTTTGTAGCCACCACTGGACTATCTCCAGTAGTTCCATTTCCTTCTGGAACTGAATCTTTGTAGCCACCACTGGACTCTCTCCAGTAGTTCCATTTTCTTCTGGAACTGGGAGGGGGGAGGATGACCTCCCTCAACTTGCTGGCCACACTGCTCTTAATGCACCCCAAGAGGCCCTTGGCCTTCTTGGCCACCAGGGCATTTTGCTGGCTCACGGTCACCCTGTTGTCCACCAGGTCTTTTTCCGCAGAGCTCCTACAATGATTGGGTTTACTCTTCCGGATCAAGGTGGCAGATGAACAAATGGGTGGAAAGGATCAATAAATAGGAAAAAGAAACTGGTTTCTTCAGCGTCACGGCATGCGGTGAGAGCGTTTGGGCCAAAGACAAAGCCCAGCCAAGAAGCCAGCGCTGGAGATGAAGTGACCCCTTACACCATGAGCAAGACAACAGGCAGAGGTGAAACTTGGTACTAAAGCACAGGGGGAGCTGGAAAGCCCTCAGGGGGGGATTTTTAATTTTTAAAATGCTTGATATTCACAAGCAGGTTAAAAATGAAAATCACCACATGAAAACCTTAATTCCAACTGAATTTCCTGCGCTACCAAAACGAGCTCCATGTCACGCTCGGGAGTTCAAGACAAGTCTCCCAAGGAATGAAGCTGCCTCTCAGAAGAAACCTCTCAGATGTAATTAAAAAAGAAAGGACAAAACATCGGGCTTCGTGACAAGAGATTCCAGCTACCAGGGAGGACACGACACCAGCAAACCTGATGGATGATGGCAAATTTGGCTTCCAAAGCGGTGGGATGGTTGCAGGCATTGGGAGGTCCATGAGCCCCACCGGGTTGTGCTTTCGTGAGGTGACCTCCCGGCCCGAACGGTGTCTGCGTGTTCTCCATCCACACGTCTGTCAAAAGCCAACTGGAAGAAAAAAAAAAACCAAACACCCAAAACCCAACCCACAAAAGGTGTATTTTTCACCCCAAGGAAAGAAACCCTATGAAAAAAAAAAACCCAAAACACCTTTAAAAAGATATCACTGTCCACTCCCCGGGCTACATGTAAATCCACATCCACGGTGTGAACACCACACGATCTGTTATGCTCTTCCAACACAGACACACATGACTCCATTTTAAAAGAGGCCACAGACTAACTTTTCAGGCAAGTGCTGGACTTTAGGGACCTGTTATGGCTTCTGCAAATATTTTCCTATGAAAAGGAAAAAAAAAAACCAAACCAAACCAAAACCAACCCAAAAAACGTCCCCAAATCTCAGGAGCATAAAGGGGTGCAGACAGTGGAGCACTAAGGACAGGTGAAGTTCCCGAATCCTACCCATCAGACCCGAACATTTTCACACTGGAATGCAATGGTTTCAGGAGATCAGTCTTTTTTAAGGATCACTTCTTTGAAACGGTCCGTAAAAAATTGCCGCCGGGACCTTGGAAGCTGTCCCTGTGGGAAGCAGCAGGTCCCAGGGGTTTGGTTGTAAAGCTCTAGTTGTGCTTTGCCCGGCCGCCTCGCAGGTAACTCTTCCACCTCTTGACGAACTCTTTGAAGATGGGGGACTCGTCGATGGTGCTGAGGAGCTGGAGCTGGTTGATGTGGGTGGTGTGATAGTCCCAGCGGGCCAGGTTGGGAGCGGTGCCCAGCATGAAGTGCCTCAGGTCGTAGATGGTCCCTGAGCCCGTGTCGTAGAGGGGTAGCATGGCCTTCAGAGACTCCATGCCTCGCTCGTAGAGGACCTGTGCCTCCTTCCCCAGCTTCTCCCCGGCTGTTTCTTTTAAGTCATAGAGGCCGATCAAGGAGTACATGAAACCGTTGAGGACGAAGGAGCTGGGGGAGGTGGGGTACTCCTCGTACCAGTCGTGCCGGTTCATGAAGATGGCCTTCACCCCGCGCTGCTCCGACGGCAGCTTGTAGGGCGCCGTGGCCCTCAGGGCCGCGCTGAGGAACGCGTGGTCCTTCGTCAGCAGGTAGGCCCTCACCAAGGTGGAGATGGCCTGTCCCTGCGCCATGGCCGAGTACCAACCCGGGTCCAAGGACTTAAATCCTTCCCCCAGCTTCCTCGTCACCATGATGGGCCACCCACCCCTCTCGTCCTGGTTCCTCACCAGCCAGTTGCTGGCGGCGAAAAAAGCCGCCATGTGAGCGGTGGTCGAGATGGTGACGTTATCGAGGAAGCCTCTACCCTTCGCCACCAGCCTCACCACTCTCTTGGGCATGATTTTGGTTTGCTTCACAGCTTTCGTGTTGGAGAGGCCCACCCCTTTGCGCAGGTCGGTGACCAGGTCCCTGGTGAGGGTGCTCCAGGTAGTCCTGGGGCCCACGCCGTAGTAGATGTCTCGGTCCTTAAAAGCGATGAGTTGGGTGTTGGAGACATAGTGCACGGTGAAGAGCTGGTTCTTCTCTGTCGTCTCGAGCACCACGGAAATGCTCCCGTTCGTTACGAATTTGAGATCAAAAGAAATAATAAAATCGCGGCTGTTCCCAAGCTGCAGAGATACTCCCTCCGTGGGTTCTGTAAAACAAACCAAAAAAAATATATAAAAAGCCTCGTTCAGCGGGAAAGCACTCACTCACTCACTTCTCCAAAAGGTTTAAGGTGTGAACTGCAGTTTCCAGGGGTAAGTCCTCTCACCGGGCGGGATCCAAAAGCTTTTAGGGCAGCCCATCAATAATTCAGTGGCTCTTTCTGCGTGCTACCATCCATTATTAAATTAAGCACAGAAGTCAATCGGGGTCCTGCAGCAGCGGGGAGGACTGGTTTGCCTCCTCCATTAACCCGCTGCAGCGCTTCGTGGTGGAGCAGGGCTCCTTCAGATGCTTCTGGAACCCCGTGGATGGAGGGACAGACACCAGCAGGACCTGGGGTATGGGCCAGGGCCACCAACAGGGACATCTTACTGGTGATGGGGTGACCTCGATGCTGCCATATTTTCCTCTTCCATAATTCAACATACAAACCAACAACCGCCCTTTTGTTCCAAACTGAGAATTTCCCTTGGCAGAAAATACCCCAAAAACACGGCAGTGGCCTTTCAGAATAAAGCTCCTCTTTCAACTAAAAAGCCAGGAGAGCCAAGAAGCAGGTATTTAGGATCCCCCGGGACTAATATTTAAATCTGTGACTTTTTTCTTTTCCAACCTGACAGTTCCAAAACCCAGCACACTGATTAGTTTAATGGGGGGGTGGGTGGGAGGGGGGCAAGACAAAAATATAGAAAAACTAATGTGTTAAAAGTATTTAGTAAACCTCTCCATTGGCAAAACTCGGTTTAATTAAAAAAAAAAAAAAAATTAAATAAAGCTCCTAGGCAATACCACATAATGAAATCCAGTGTTCTCTCGCAGGCTGAATTTTAAAATGTAAAAAATCAACTCCTTCCTCAAAAAAACCTCTCCTAGAAGATCAAAGGGCTAATTAGCTTGTAAGGCTGTGTGCAAATCCTGTGGCTTTGAAGGCAGAGAGGGATGATAAACACTTAAAGACAGTCATCTGAAATTAACGGCGGTTCCACAGAATAAAATGGGTTCCTTTCTGCTATTTCTCCACCTGGGAAACGCCTCCTAAATATTTCTAGGTGTAACCACGGAGTTAGAGCCACCTTCCCTGTGCAGTGGAGACTCTTCCCTGTCTCCCAAACTAATGGATGGTGTTCTGCAAGGTCTTGTGCTGGAAGGTGCCGTTGTACAGCACCTATTATTTTGACTGAATGTCATGGTTTTTCCCCCAATCTTTTAAACCCAAAGCTTCACTCCGTTGAGTTCTGGAGACCGGCATCGGCTCCAGGAGAAGCCGCCCAGCGCTTCGTTACGACAACATTTTGCTCTGATGAAAAATGTAATTAAAAAAAAAAACAACCCTCCTCACTCACAATTCCTCTCAAGTAAGTTTTATGGTGCCTTTTAAATAAACGCTTGTGTGATAACGAAGTGAATTATAATAGAGGGGGTGGGAGAAGGAGTTTTCAGAGAACTAAAGGCTGCCTGTTGTTTGCACGGCCTGAAGCGCCCATAAATCCATTACTTAAGGGCATCTAAGAGGAGAGGGCACCGCAGGCTCCCAGCCCCACAGATCACTCTGCCATCAATAAAGGATGAGGAGAGAATCCCTAACAGATCTTTTAGCCTCTCCTCTCCCCGTATTTACCTCTTACAAAGACACAAGAGTGTTCGACAATCTTTCCCCTGGAGACCCAGGCCTAAGGTGCCAACTGAAAATTACTTCATTGTCTTTTTAAGTAATGGGCTCATTAATTCTAATGGGTATTGATTGAGGAAAAATGCATTACATCCTTATTAATGAGCCCGTCCCAGCACAAAGGAAAGTCTCGCATGGAATAATGAATTTCCCCCTTAAGTAGGAAACAGAAGAGGGTAAATGGAAGAGAAGGGCAACACAAGGCCTCTTGCCCCTCTGCAGGGGAAGAGCAGCCCGGGTGCAGCCCCTCATCTTCACCATCCTCCTCCCTGAAGTCCTCTGCAAGGGGCAGCTTAAGGCCCCTCGGGTTAACCAGAACCCAGATCCCAAATTCTGCAAGGACAGTCGCATCCCAACGAAGAGAGATCCCGGTTCCACCCGGAGACCTGCTCGTGCTCCGCTCCCTCCAGCCTGAAAATAGACCTTATCTATCACCCTCAACATCTGCTTATCACACGTCAGCTCCGTTTCCCAGCCTTCACAACTAGTCCCTTTTTTTTTTTTTATTATTTTTTTTGCTTCTATTTTGAGACAGAAGCTGAAAGGCTCAGGAAACGTGACCGTAGCTTCTCACTGCCCTCCACGAGTACATTCGCCTATTTTTTTCACCAAAATAATGTTGAAAAAGCAGCGATGGAGAGAAACGGGAGGAAAAGGAAAACTTGGGAGGTAGAGAAATGAGATGATGCTCTCAGGTGAGACCTTAAGGACGGGAAGTCACACAGGATAAAGGAAAACACGTTAATCCCAGCAAATTAAAGCTCCCCTGGTACCGGCAGCGTGCCCAGGTGGCCAAGAAAGCCAATGGCATCCTGGCTTGTATCAAAAATAGTGTGACCAGCAGAAGCAGGGAGGTGATTGTGCCCCTGTACTCAGCACTGGGGAGGCCACACCTCGAGTATTGTGTCCAGTTTTGGGCACCTCAATCCAAGAGAGATCTGGAGGTGCTGGAGCGAGTGCAGAGGAGGGCAACGAAGCTGGTGAGGGGGCTGGAAAACAAATCATATGAAGAGCAGCTGAAGGAGCTGGGGCTGTTTAGTTTGAGGAAGAGGAGGCTGAGGGGAGACCTCATCACCCTCTACAACTACTTGAAAGGACACTGTAGAGAGGTTGGTGCTGGGCTCTTCTCACAGGTAATTAGTGACAGAATGAGAGGGAACGGCTTCAAGCTCCAACAGGGGAGGTTTAGATTGAACATTAGGAAGGAATTTTTCACCCAAAGAGTGGTCGGGCATTGGAACAGGCTGCCCAGGGAGGGGGGGGAGGCCCCATCCCTGGCTGTGTTTAAGGGCCATTTAGATGCAGTGCTGAGGGACATGGTGTAGGGGAGGACTTTGTAGAGTAGGGGAGATGGTTGGACTCGATGATCCCAAGGGTCTCTTCCAACCTAGATGATTCTATGATCTCTGGGGATCTGAGATAACCCACCTGGAGCGATGAACTGTTTGACGCTGGTGAACTTGGCTTTGTCTGAGACGGTGGAGAGGGAGCAGCCTTTGGGCACCGTCCAGTCCCCAGCCCTGCCAGCCCTGTCCTTCTCCTCGGCCGTTTCATACACCTCCACGTGAGGTGGCTTCTCCGTCAGGTTCTTGCTGTAGTGACTCAAGCCGTACTGCGCGATCTGGATGGGGTAGAAATAGCCTTGAGGTCCCCACTGGGTGGATAAGGGCACGCCTGTGAGAAGAAAAGGAAGAAAAAGTAGTGTTTTTATCAATATATTTTCAAAAGCCACTCTCCCTCCACACCCCACCGCTCCCGGCAAACGCTATTTCTAGGCTTCACCGTTTTCTTGCTGTAGTGACTCAAGCCGTACTGCGCGATCTGGATGGGGTAGAAATAGCCTTGAGGTCCCCACTGGGTGGATAAGGGCACGCCTGCGAGAAGAAAAGGAAGAAAAAGGAGCAGTTTTATCAATATATTTTCAAAAGCCACTCTCCCTCCACACCCCACCACTCCTGGCAAACGCCATTTCTAGGCTTCACCGTTTTTAGACTCCAGGAAAGTCCTGGTGGAGGGTGAACTGCTCCCACTTACACCGAGATTCCTAACCAGGCAAAACTAAGCAGATTTGAGTGGCAGAGAAGTCCTTATCGTGGCCTTCCACACATTCTCATTTCATTATTTACTGAACCATCATCCTTATTATAAAATACATTTAAAATGGCCAAACAGATTTTTCCCCCTCCCCACCCCAGAGACCACTCAATCTCCAAACGATGTCACATCTAACACAAGCCCTTTAATGCCACATAAATCTTTGCAAATTTAGTGTGTGTGTGTCATTACTAGATTTTGGGAAGAGTTATTTGATGCTAAAAGAGCATTTTCACCCAACATCCACAAATCTGCTCCAATTCCTTTTCGCCAGCTCCCAGGAGCTGCAGCCTCAGGTTTTGGGTGAAAAAACCCTCCTTCACACCATAAATTGCCCATTGCATCACCGGCTGTGTGGGAAATGAAAATAAACTGTGTGGAGGAGACTTATTTATACCCACACCTCCATAAGCAAGCAAACGCACCGCTCTTAACACAGGGATAAAAACAGGATTCTCCTAAAGTCTGGAGTTTTATTTGGAACTCTAAATACGAATCCAAAGTGGGAATATATCATTGTGACCCTCCTGCAGGAAACCAAGGATATTTAGCGCCGTGAAACCTTAGCGCTCACGTAAGCCAAGAAAAAAAAAAAACAGAAGATGAAAATAAACAAGTTGACATTTGCACCATTTTGCCCCTTGGCAATGTCAAGCTCAGAAACCAATTTCTCCTGAAATGCGGTACAATGAAAAGATTACTTAAACTAAATGTAAAAAAGATACATTTTCATGCATATTTTGGTGCTTTGTGTTCCTAATAAATATGACTGATGGAGTGGGGATGGCTTCTTGCTGCCTAAAGAGGAAACCATCACGGGAAATATTTAAATACTGTGTATTATCTCCACTCCTGGAAGCCAGCTCGCTTATTAACGCTAAGCATTTTCAGTTAAGGGTGCATTCACTGAGACTGAAATATGCAAAAAAAAAAGAAAAAAAAGAAATCTGCCTTAAAAGCTTTACTTGAAATTTATACAAGATGACAAGATTAAATTCTCCAGGTCATAGGACACAACAACACGTTAACCTTGCAGAAAGAGAGAAGGTGAAAATATAATACGAGGGTGGTTGTTTTTTTTTATCATGCAACAAATGAGAATCTCTAGGGCTGGAATGATGCAAGGAAAACCTATAATTGTCTTGAGAAGGTGTTTGAATATTAAAATCCCTTCCCTACAAACTATTTCTCTCCCCCATCCCATTTGCTGGATGCCAGTAACTCTATTGCCTTTGCCAAAACCCTGGCTCTGGCACCACGTTTCATACTGACAGCTCTTAAATCACGTGCTGCAAAAAAAGAAAAAAAAAGCAAGGTTTTTAGATAAATAACCACATGGTGGAGCGTTAAAACTGGTTGGTCTCTCGAGGTTAAAGCAGAGAGTGGTGACACACAGCACCTCCCCTGCACATCTGGAAAGAGGCTGCAGAATTTGTCCCAATTCTCAAGCAGTTCTTACTGAAATTCGGCTTTTTTTTTTGTCCTTGGCAGATGTAATGAGGACAAGAGTTAAAAAAAATAATAAAAATGTGAAGGTAACATTAAAAAAAAAGCCAAAAAAAGCCCCCAAACAACTGGTATACTCTATGCATTGATTTATCTGACTCCTTTGCAGACAAATTAATTGCCTGACGTGGCTTCCTGCAGTGACCGTATCATGGGAAGGGCTCATCTCAACACAGCACAGCATCATCAATCACTGAGATGCATGAAAATGAATATATTTTTTAATCCTTAAGTGAAATTTGGTCTTTAATTTACAAGGGGTCATAGCGTTGCACTCCCTAACAGTTTTATAAAGTCGTTAACTTTTTTAATATGGAGCTCGACAGGAATTTTCTGCGATGAAATCTCTGCCACGACGCGGGGAGACCTTGCGTCCTAATTACTGATTGCACGCTTTACTAAAAGTGCAAATTGGAAAGGTTTTACTGCATATTAATTTGATTCAGGGATGCTTCAAGGGCTGGAGAGTTTTTTGACCCTTCTGTGGTTTTCTGAAACCTCCTCTCCTCGCGCAGCAGCACCATTTGCAGGGCATGGGGGGGAGATGCTGCACCTATAAAATCTCCAATTTTATATTTTCCAGTCATTGCAGCACCCTGAGAGGAACGCTGTGTCACCAGCAATGCCAAAATCCAGCAGCAGCACCAGAGGAGAAGCCTCCTGGCACCCCTGGAGTTTGCTGCGACCAGTAAAACCAGAGAGGCAGGATGGGAGCTGGGAAAACCCAGCACAGAGACCACCCACCATTTCTCAGAGTGGGTGGATTTCTGCAGCACCCTGAGAGGAACGCTGTGTCACCAGCAATGCCAAAATCCAGCAGCAGCACCAGAGGAGAAGCCTCCTGGCACCCCTGGAGTTTGCTGCGACCAGTAAAACCAGAGAGGCAGGATGGGAGCTGGGAAAACCCAGCACAGAGACCACCCACCATTTCTCAGAGTGGGTGGATTTCTTAGGAGTCTATCGCACCAAAATTAACATCATTTTGTGTCTCAAGTGATGGCAGCAAGTTTAAAATAGCCTCCTGGCACCCCTGGAGTTTGCTGCGACCAGTAAAACCAGAGAGGCAGGATGGGAGCTGGGAAAACCCAGCACAGAGACCACCCACCATTTCTCAGAGTGGGTGGATTTCTTAGGAGTCTATCGCACCAAAATTAACATAATTTTGTGTCTCAAATGATGGCAGCAAGTTTAAAATATTTTAAAAAAAAAAAATATATATAAAAAAGTCGACACAAACCTTCAACGCCACTTATACACTTCACTCTGTCCCGAACCTCTACGTTGTAGCCCTCGAAGGACATGAAGACCCCGTCGGGGTGGTAAGGTGCTCGCTGTGTGTAAACTTTGGAGTAGCTATGAGAGAATTCAAACCTGTCATAACCATCGTACTGAGCAATTTTCCCATAAACCTCAAAGTATTTCTCTACCCAGCTGAACGGCAGGAAGACCTCGTTGCCTTCCCTCCTCCCTTTGACGGTGTGCTCGTCATTGATCAGACAGTCAATCTCCTCGTACTTCAGCCCCGGGGCTTTGTTGAAGCCCCCAGCGATGGGGGGAGCTTTTTGCTGTTCCTGGGGAGATGCCTCCTCGCTCTGCTGCCGGGACGGGTCGCTCTCGGAGGCGGCGGCGGCGGCTCCTCCTCGACGGTCGGGGCCGGGGAGGCTCCGGGGGAAGGGGCCGGCGCGGTCGGAGGAGCACCGGTTCCAAAGCAGCACCATCAGCAGGGTGAAGAGGGCACAGATGAAGATCAGAGTCTTGTAGTTGACCCGAGCTGCCAAGCAACGCATATTCACACCATACCTGGGGAAACAGAGAGGGGAGGGGATTTTTAGAAGCGATGATTAACAGCCGGAGCTGTTGGATCTGCTAATTGGGAGCCTCTCTGGTGGGAGCACCTGGTAGGATGAGGAGCAATGGCTTCAAGCTGGAGGGGAACAGATTTAGACTGGAGATGAGGAGAGGGTTCTTCACTGTGAGGGTGGTGGAGCACTGGAACAGGTTGCCCAGGGAGGTGGTTGAGGCCCCTTCCCTGGAGATATTCAAGGAGAGGCTCGATGAGGTCCTGGGCAACCTGGTCTAGTTGGGCGTGTCCTTGCTGACTGCGGGGGGGGTCGGACTAGATGGCCTTTGGAGGTCCCTTCTGGCCTGGACAACTCTATGACTCTATGACACAGAATCACAGGATGATACGGGGTTGGAAGGGACCTCTGGAGATCACCCAGTCCAACTCCTGGCCAGAGCAGGTCCACCCAGAGCAGGTCCCACAGGAACGTGTCCAGATGGGCTCTGAATGTCTCCAGAGAAGGAGACTCCACCACCTCCCTGGGCTCTGCCACCCTCAAAGTGAAGAAGTTCCTCCTTGTGTTGAGATGGAACTTCCTATATTCCAGTTTGTGCCCATTGCCCCTCATCCTGTCCCCGGGCACCACTGAGAAGACCCTGACCCCATCCTCTTGCCCCCCACCCTTTAGCTATTGCTCAGCATCGATGAGGTCCCCTCTCAGTCTGCTCTTCTCCAGCTGAACAGCCCCAGGTCCCTCAGCCTTTCCTCAGCACAGAGATGTTCCAGTCCCTTGAGCATCTTCGTAGCCTTCCCAGGACCCTCTCCAGCAGTTCCCTGTCCTTCTGGAAGTGGGGAGCCCAGAACTGGTCCCAGTGCTCCACATGGGGCCTCCCCAGGGCAGAGCAGAGGGAGAGGATGACCTCTCTCTATCTGCTGGCCACACTCTTCTTGATGCCCACACGATGGGGTTGGGTGGGAATGGGACAGGTGGGGGCACCTGGAAAAGAAGTGGGGTTTTTCCAGCTCTCCATAAGCAACAAGATCAAAGGTACCAAGTCACCTCCTGCCCGCGACAGCAGATTGTCTCACCCAACGCAAAGGATGCAAAGAAACAGGGGCAATCACTTCTAAATTAAAAGCCGGATGTTAACGAGACGCTCAGCGGCCACCGGGACCCTGCAAATAAACTCAGAAGAAGGAGAGACCCCCAGCAGAACATACCCCCACCCACCCCACCCCACAGCAGAGGGATTTCCAACAAAACAGCCCTACAGTCCAACCCCGGAGCCTAGAAATATTCCTAGTTCCCACCACGGAAATCACAGACTCCTATGTAAAAACAGATGGTTATTTTTGCCTTTTTTTTTTTTAAATTTTTTTTAAATCATAAGCTATAAACATTTTCTGAGATGGAGCTCAGCCACCAACGGCTGGATCGATTCTCGACGTTACCGCCCCTCAAACGTGCTTTTAGACCAATAATATGTGTGAGGAGGAGGAGGAGGAGGAGGAAGGGAAGAGGGCTGGGGCGGGGGGATGACAGAGCCAGAGCCCAGGGAGGGAAAGGAGGGACTGGGAAAGTTTGGGATCATCCCCCGGGGACAGGATGGATCTCCATGGGCTGACGTGTCCCGCTCCCCCAGGAGACAGCAGAAAATATGTAACCCCTCTCCGGGGATTTTATTTTATTTTTTTAGTCTGCAAGATAAACGCACAAAGCACACTTCAACAAGGAGCCAGGCAAGGGAAATAAACCCGCAAATTGAGGCGATTTCAGCACATTTTGCTCAGGAAACCCTACTTTTGCTGAGGAGTGAAGAAGTCCTTTCAAACAGACGACACGTGCGTTTTCCAGAGGCGCAGGAATATTGCGGATACACTTCATAAAATCCCTATTAAAGAGAAGTTTAATTTCCCCACCCCGCTAAGCTGTAGCATCCGAGCCGATGAGCTCAGTTTTAAAGCTTTGCTTAATTACAGCCCCATCTGACACCCCCGGGGGGAGGTCACAGCAGCGTGGTCCGGCCGTGATTTCAACGAGGAGCCCCAAGAACGGCCGCAGATATTGGGGACATTTGCTGAGAGGCAGGAGTCAACCCCACAGCAATTAAAAGGAGTTTCACCCCCAGTTCCACACACCCTCCCTCCCCCCACCTCCCTCTTAAATGGAAATAATCAATTATCTCTCACCAGTTCTATGCTTCCATACTGTAAGCACCATCTGGTCGTTTAAAACCGGACTTTAAAAGATAAGTGTCTTATTTTCTAAAAGCCCAGTTTACTACAAGCTTTTAGAGAACGTAAATTTATATGTAATTGTGTTTTTATGGAAATGCTAGCAGAAGAATAAATCCAATTTTCTGCATCAGCAGATAATTTTTAGCGATGATGCTTCCAGGATGACCTCAACAAATACACTCGTTTTTCACACCAAGGGATAATTCATTTTTTAAATAGGGAACGACGCTTCTGATACACTTCACCCCTACCTATAAAACTCCAAATTAATTAAGCCATCTGGAGTAGCAGGGGATGGGGAGAGAGGGATGGGGAAACACCATCACCATACTTTTTACACCCCTGTTACCCCATGCCCATTACTCTAGGGTTTTTAAACAGCCTCTATAGCTGTGAAAAGGTCCTGGCTGTGCCATTTAAACACAGCTTTTATTTTATTTGTGTTCTGCTACCTCAGACAGGAGGGAATTTGGAGATTTGTAAAGCATTTAGCATTTACCACGCTCACCTTGCAGCTCCAGGGAAGCGCAGGAGATGCTCCAGGTCAGAGCATCCACACCTTCCCGGCAACACCACTGAAATAGTTAATTTTTATGAACTACAAATGAACAAAGAGGAGTATTTTCAGAGACCCATCATGTTAAGTCTCACCAGGCAGTGGAAAAAAAAAAAATACCTAGAAATATCAGTGGAGAGAGGCTTATTCCATGTCAAATAGAGAGGTGGATTTTTGTTCAAATGCAGTTGAAAAAAAGAATTCAGAATTTCGGCAGCAGAAAGAGGTAATTTAAACCCCACAAAGGGACTGTGTTAAATTGGTTTATTCCCCTGCTGCTCTTATGAAAAGGATTTCATCATCCCATATTTAAAAGGACTTAAGAAGTACAACATGGGGAAGTAGTTTTGAGGTAGGAAGTAATAGATCCCCGAGACCCAGGTTTCTTTTCTCCTCTTTTTTGCAGGATGACATACCTACCCCTCAATTAATGCTGGAGCTGCAGGTTTAAAAGGCAAATAGCTCTCAGAAATCTGGAATCTCAGAATTCCTTTAATTCCGAGGCTGAATGACCACTTTGGGCTCCAGCAGAGGGATGCGCTGAGGTGATTTACGCCGCCCCACAGCAACAACACAAACCATCTGTGAACTAATACGTGTTTGGTTTTTACACTTACGGAGCTGCCGTACAATTCATTAGATAAATTCTAATTAAATTGCAATGAAATAGCATTCCTTACAGTGTAAACGACTCATTTCAAATGCACCTCCAAAACTGGGATGCAATCAGAGAAACTGATTTTGCCGATTCCAGGGAGGTATCAAGGCACCCGAAACACTGGTTTTAATGCAAAGAACAACTGGATTAAATATAAATAAAATCTTACTACTGCTGCTTTATTAATGATGCCTGGAAAGAGGACAGATCTCCGTATTGCATGCTGTGAATTAGGGATCCACAGTTCCAGCTGTGTGTCGGAGGGTGACAGATTCAGTCCTGCTTCTCAGCTCTTACATAAAACCAAGTTATTTGCATTCTAAAAATACATCTCTCTCTCTTTGGAAGTCTCTTCTAAGACAAGCTTTTTTGATCTGCAAAACTGTGCTGAATACATTCAAAGTAAGAATTTCTCTGGCTATTGCCAGGTTTCTGTGTGCTCAAGAGGAAAATTATACACAAGTATGTATTTAGATGTGTGTGTATATATATGTATACATATACACATACACATGTGTGTATATACATACACACACACATATAAATATATATATACACACACACAAATTATTTTCCAGTGATTACTGACTTGACCATTTCCTTTTCACAGACACCAACACCAGCCCAAATGCTGACTTTCCAGTTCACCCCTTCACTCCCTTCCAAGTGTGGGAGTTAACTGGAAAGCTACCAGGATATTTAGCATTTCTTTGGCTTTCCAAGAACCATTAAGATAGAACCATCCCAATAAACCCTTCGAGTTTCATTACGGGATCTCCGTGGGGGTTACACGGGAGCGTTAATCTGGAAATGGTGAATTCCAGCAGATGCTGGATCATATCCTCCTCTTTTAGAGATAAATTTCCCACTGGAGCAACCGATGAGACTGATGCCATGTCTCCCCGCACTTAGGGCACTACAATTCTGTGATTCTGTGAAATGGTGAATTCCAGCAGATGCTGGATTATATCCTCCTCTCTTTGAGATAAATTTCCTGCTGGAGCAACCGATGAGACTGATGCCACATCTCCCTGCACAGAGATGTCCACTGAATCCTTCCAACACATCCATAGGGCTGGTCATACCCTCCCACACGTCCATAGGGCTGTTCATACCCTCCAACACATCCATAGGGCTGTTCCTACCCTCCCACACATCCATAGGGCTGGTCGTACCCACAGCACCTGCATCAACCAAAGGGCTTGAAGCTGAACCTAAATTTAACTGAATGTCAGAGCCTTTTCTTGAGCTCATACAACCACTGACATTTCATTCACTTCTGTCCTTATCAACGTTAAATTACCCTTCGGCGTTATTAAATACTGCATTTTATATAATGTATATTTATATAATATAATGATTGAATTTACTGTCAAAGACCTATAAGAGGACTCTCTTTTTTGAAAACCCTGAGACACCAGAGCAAAATGTTAAGAGCAGGAATGAAGATGCCCTTCCTCCTCCATCACCATGAACGTCCAGGGGATAGGACGGCCCTTGGATTAGTCTGAACAGCACTGGAAGAAAAAATGGGAAAGCAAAAAGAAGAATAAAACCTAGAAACAGAAAAGAGAGGGGAAAAGGAGGATACTCCATGAAAAGCACTTCTGCCTTCCCCATCTTAATTGCAGTGAGCTCATTTTAAACCAAATGGCGTGGAAGAGGGTGACCTGCAGTGTTCCTGGGACTCTCCACCCCAATCTTGTTTCCGAGAGTGAGATTTGGTTTCTGCAGCGGGGGAAGATGCCAGCACTGCTGCTGTCCCCCTGCCATCACAGCATTTAATCACCTGCGTTGGTCCTCCTGGGTTCATACCACAGCCTGAACCTATTTCAAGGGGAAGGGGATACCCAGAGCCCTCCCGAAAGAACCCATCTTCAGGTGGTTTTCAAGTCTCACTTGAGAATCCAGAGTTAAAAACCTATTAAACCAGTGGTGTGTGGTGACACTGGACACAACAGTTTGCCAAAGGGCTGATGCGTTTTACCCAGAATAGAGGCAACAATTATTTAAAGCTTTCTCCCAGCTCCCAAAGGTCCCATCTGCTCAGGTTATGGGTGACAGTGGCTTAGGATGAAGGCAGACAGGGATACAGCCCCTGGCCACGTGCTTTTCTTTATTTTTCACCGCTCTTCCCATTTCCCCTGGGTGACACAAACACCACACGAGCTGCCGGTGGCCACTTCTGCGCTGTCACTTCTTTTTTGGCTCATGTTGCCTGGACCAGCTTTTAATAAACCAGATCAATGATTCTCCAACCTTCACAGACCACTGGTGTTTAACTGGAGTTACAAGCCCCGGAGGATGCATCGGGGGCAGCACGAGCCCCGTTTCCACGGCCCTGCAGCCCCCCTACCCGCAGGAGCAAAGAGCACCAAGGGCTTTGAAGCTGGTTAAAAACACTAAACGTTCTTCCCAAACAAATAACCAAGCGAGGACTCAAGACACCGAAGTCCATTTCCCAGGAACACGCCGGTTGGCAGCAAGTTAAAGGGCTGGCATTTAAATTCTCTGCATTTAAATTCTCTGCATTTAACCAATAATCAGCAGCAAGTTGCCCGCTGAGTCTCGGGGGGGTGGGAAGGGTCTGACACACCAGCTCCGTGGTCGCTCGGTAAGAGAAAAGGCAGCATTTCCACTAAGAGCAGGGATTTCTGCTGTACAACGATAAGCTACCTATTTACTTTGAAGCCTCTTTGCCAGACTAAGCCATTTAGTCCAGGGGAAAATAAACCACCCTGAACAGTGACTGCCAATCGCAGACACGTCACACTCAGCATTCCAAGAGAAGACACAGCACACAACTTAACAAAATAAAGCAGCAAGACTAGAACCTCAATATATGCTCAAACCTAAAAGTTATACTCAGTTACACACAAACCCTCAGATAGAATATTTTCCCCCCCGTTTCCTGTTTATCCCACCCAGCAAAATCCTATTTGGGCTCGGCATTACAGTGTTAGATAATGGAAAAACCAAAGAACTCCGGAATGACTTTCAGTAACTGTGGAACATTCTTTTTGATAATTGTAACGACATCAAAACTTCAGATCCTTTGCCAAAGCTTACTTAACGTCTTAAAATGTGATATTTATGAATCATCTGACTTTCTGACAGCTCTGTGTTTCCCAAACGTGTTTTACCTGCGGCCTCAATCTGCTGGTGGTGGCTCCATGGATACACCTCCTATTGCTTCCCTCATTACACATTTCCTTCCCCATCACACACACAAATTAGTGCTGTTTTGCCAATCACTGCACCTGGAGGTGTTATGCATTGAGGGAAAAAAACATTCAAAATATTCTGGCAACGCCTATAATTTATCTGAATGCTAACCTGGGCCCAGCAGACAAACCTCACTTCTAATATTCCATTTATTTTGCCTGTATTCAGTTAGTATTTTAAGACATGGCGCATCGTCAAGATTTCCTAGCACTTAAGGAAAAAACAAGCAATTACAACTGTACAAACAGCAAGGAATGTATCTCCCATAACAGAACAGAGATTACCAGCCCCTCCACTGGCTCTTTAGCACAGATTTATGTCTAATCCTCACCGCTCCCAGTGCTCCATCTGGGGACGATTAGATGGAGAGGATCTAAAATATAAAGTGAAGAAGCCATACCCAGCAGCTTATCCGACAGTTTTCCAGCCCAATTAGAGCCTAATACAGTGTTATTTGTATCAACACATCTATTATTATTAAGGCAGCAAAGTCTGTTGCTCTATAATAGTTAATTCCAAAAGCCAAAGCACTTTTCTATGGATACTGATGTGATCGTTTCTTATTAGAAACTGAAATCTTCATCTAAGTTCAGGATCAGGCATGACCAGTGTGAGTATCCACGAAGATACTCAATTTTCAAGGTTTTCAAACAGATTTAGCTGCTGCTTCCAGATGCAGGGAGCAACTGCACCCCCTCTCACCCCGCTCCCTGGGAGGGACAGACTTCTTCTCCTGCCCCTGGACAGACAGACAGACCGACCAAATAAAATAAATCAGAATAAACTATTGCCCTGCACAACAGCAGGATTTTAGTGACACATGGGCCTTTACTGCCATGCAATCAGGAACGTTTTATCATCTCAAATTGGGGGAAAAGAAAAATGAAAATGGAAGAAAACTTGCACGCTTCATTGCAATGAAGGGGACGAGTTGCTTCAAGCTGGATAACCCGGCCTGAGCCCTGCTTTCAACAGGAGGTGGGGCTAGATGATCTCCAGATGTCCCCTGCAACCTCAGTTTTTCCAGGAATCCACTGTGAGACGCCCTAAGGCGGCGTGTGATGGAGCCAGGGGAACACATCCCATCTCTTCAGGCTGGTCCTAGACACAAGCACTGGTTTTCCTAACTCCTGCATATGCTGCACGCTTTAAAAGGCATTTGTCAGCCTGTATTAATTTTTAAAAAAATCTAGTATAGCTCAAAGAGTAACTGAAATATAGACTGGAGAGAAAAAAGTACTTTTTTTAAGATGCTGGGAGGATGTTCCCTTGTTCTGCGCTGCAAACGATGGGTTTATCCCTGTTTCTTTCCCCAGAGGAACCAGGACCAGCCTCTGCCGAGGGCTCTCAGGAGACTCTCGAGAGACTCTCCTCAGAGAGACTCTGAGAGACTCTCGCCTTAGTTTTTCTAGTAGATCTAGTACACAACATCACTGCAAAACTCGAGGTGAAATTAGTCGTATATCATATTCTCATGCCGTATCAGGCAAAGCAGTTAGCAGGGACTGCCGCCGCAATTATGACCCATTTATCGTACAGTCTAATAAATCTACTTGCTTTCCAGCTGGATTAAGCTATTAAAGCCCTCACTGATGGCACAAACAATAACTCCGAAAACTGGCTGCTGCTCACGGAGGCATCACGCTGCCTCTTCCCAAGCTATCAAGTATGATATTGTTACTACACGGATTAATGAAGCACAAGATGAAACCATTCCATCAGTTTCCCTCATATTTCGGCTCTGAAATCGACACCTGAGCAGGTCTCAAGGCAGAGTGTTAAGGGCTGTGAGAAGACCCTCAGGAGGAGACTCACCATATTATTCCAGGGAGCAGAGCTCTGTCCCAGAGAGCCCACGGCATGGCTGGGTCACAGCACCATTTCTGGATGGCACTGCCATGGCTGTGACTGTAGCTCTCACAGAATCACAGAGTGGTGAGGGTTGGGAGGGATCTCTGGAGACCACCCAGTTCAACCCCCAGCCAGAGCAGGGTCACCCAGAGCAGGTCCCACAGGAACGTGTCCAGGTGGGGTCTGAATGTCTCCAGAGAAGGAGACTCCACCACCTCCCTGGGCAGCCTCTGCCAGGGCTCTGCCACCCTCAAAGTGGAGA
>NW_015090969.1:1228774-1253572 GCF_001431845.1 Calidris pugnax | reverse complement strand
GGGGGCAGCACGAGCCCCGTTTCCACGGTCCTGCAGCCCCCCTACCCGCAGGAGCAAAGAGCACCAAGGGCTTTGAAGCTGGTTAAAAACACTAAACGTTCTTCCCAAACAAATAACCAAGCGAGGACTCAAGACACCGAAGTCCATTTCCCAGGAACACGCCGGTTGGCAGCAAGTTAAAGGGCTGGCATTTAAATTCTCTGCATTTAAATTCTCTGCATTTAACCAATAATCAGCAGCAAGTTGCCCGCTGAGTCTCGGGGGGGTGGGAAGGGTCTGACACACCAGCTCCGTGGTCGCTCGGTAAGAGAAAAGGCAGCATTTCCACTAAGAGCAGGGATTTCTGCTGTACAACGATAAGCTACCTATTTACTTTGAAGCCTCTTTGCCAGACTAAGCCATTTAGTCCAGGGGAAAATAAACCACCCTGAACAGTGACTGCCAATCGCAGATACGTCACACTCAGCATTCCAAGAGAAGACACAGCACACAACTTAACAAAATAAAGCAGCAAGACTAGAACCTCAATATATGCTCAAACCTAAAAGTTATACTCAGTTACACACAAACCCTCAGACAGAATATTTTCCCCCCCATTTCCTGTTTATCCCACCCAGCAAAATCCTATTTGGGCTCGGCATTACAGTGTTAGATAATGGAAAAACCAAAGAACTCCGGAATGACTTTCAGTAACTGTGGAACATTCTTTTTGATAATTGTAACGACATCAAAACTTCAGATCCTTTGCCAAAGCTTACTTAACGTCTTAAAATGTGATATTTATGAATCATCTGACTTTCTGACAGCTCTGTGTTTCCCAAACGTGTTTTACCTGCGGCCTCAATCTGCTGGTGGTGGCTCCGTGGATACACCTCCTGTTGCCTCCCTCATTACACATTTCCTTCCCCATCACACACACAAATTAGTGCTGTTTTGCCAATCACTGCACCTGGAGGTGTTATGCATTGAGGGAAAAAAACATTCAAAATATTCTGGCAACGCCTATAATTTATCTGAATGCTAACCTGGGCCCAGCAGACAAACCTCACTTCTAATATTCCATTTATTTTGCCTGTATTCAGTTAGTATTTTAAGACATGGCGCATCGTCAAGATTTCCTAGCACTTAAGGAAAAAACAAGCAATTACAACTGTACAAACAGCAAGGAATGTATCTCCCATAACAGAACAGAGATTACCAGCCCCTCCACTGGCTCTTTAGCACAGATTTATGTCTAATCCTCACCGCTCCCAGTGCTCCATCTGGGGACGATTAGATGGAGAGGATCTAAAATATAAAGTGAAGAAGCCATACCCAGCAGCTTATCCGACAGTTTTCCAGCCCAATTAGAGCCTAATACAGTGTTATTTGTATCAACACATCTATTATTATTAAGGCAGCAAAGTCTGTTGCTCTATAATAGTTAATTCCAAAAGCCAAAGCACTTTTCTATGGATACTGATGTGATCGTTTCTTATTAGAAACTGAAATCTTCATCTAAGTTCAGGATCAGGCATGACCAGTGTGAGTATCCACGAAGATACTCAATTTTCAAGGTTTTCAAACAGATTTAGCTGCTGCTTCCAGATGCAGGGAGCAACTGCACCCCCTCTCACCCCGCTCCCTGGGAGGGACAGATTTCTTCTCCTGCCCCTGGACAGACAGACAGACCGACCAAATAAAATAAATCAGAATAAACTATTGCCCTGCACAACAGCAGGATTTTAGTGACACATGGGCCTTTACTGCCATGCAATCAGGAACGTTTTATCATCTCAAATTGGGGGAAAAGAAAATGAAAATGGAAGAAAACTTGCACACTTCATTGCAATGAAGGGGACGAGTTGCTTCAAGCTGGATAACCCGGCCTGAGCCCTGCTTTCAACAGGAGGTGGGGCTAGATGATCTCCAGATGTCCCCTGCAACCTCAGTTTTTCCAGGAATCCACTGTGAGACGCCCTAAGGCGGCGTGTGATGGAGCCAGGGGAACACATCCCATCTCTTCAGGCTGGTCCTAGACACAAGCACTGGTTTTCCTAACTCCTGCATATGCTGCACGCTTTAAAAGGCATTTGTCAGCCTGTATTAATTTTTAAAAAAATCTAGTATAGCTCAAAGAGTAACTGAAATATAGACTGGAGAGAAAAAAGTACTTTTTTTAAGATGCTGGGAGGATGTTCCCTTGTTCTGCGCTGCAAACGATGGGTTTATCCCTGTTTCTTTCCCCAGAGGCACCGGGACCAGCCTCTGCCGAGGGCTCTCAGGAGACTCTCGAGAGACTCTCCTCAGAGAGACTCTGAGAGACTCTCGCCTTAGTTTTTCTAGTAGATCTAGTACACAACATCACTGCAAAACTCGAGGTGAAATTAGTCGTATATCATATTCTCATGCCGTATCAGGCAAAGCAGTTAGCAGGGACTGCCGCCGCAATTATGGGACCAGCCTCTGCCGAGGGCTCTCAGGAGACTCTCGAGGTGCCTTAGTTTTTCTAGTAGATCTAGTACACAACATCACTGCAAAACTCGAGGTGAAATTAGTCGTATATCATATTCTCATGCCGTATCAGGCAAAGCAGTTAGCAGGGACTGCCGCCGCAATTATGACCCATTTATCGTACAGTCTAATAAATCTACTTGCTTTCCAGCTGGATTAAGCTATTAAAGCCCTCACTGATGGCACAAACAATAACTCCGAAAACTGGCTGCTGCTCACGGAGGCATCACGCTGCCTCTTCCCAAGCTATCAAGTATGATATTGTTACTACACGGATTAATGAAGCACAAGATGAAACCATTCCATCAGTTTCCCTCATATTTCGGCTCTGAAATCGACACCTGAGCAGGTCTCAAGGCAGAGTGTTAAGGGCTGTGAGAAGACCCTCAGGAGGAGACTCACCATATTATTCCAGGGAGCAGAGCTCTGTCCCAGAGAGCCCACGGCATGGCTGGGTCACAGCACCATTTCTGGATGGCACTGCCATGGCTGTGACTGTAGCTCTCACAGAATCACAGAGTGGTGAGGGTTGGGAGGGATCTCTGGAGACCACCCAGTTCAACCCCCAGCCAGAGCAGGGTCACCCAGAGCAGGTCCCACAGGAACGTGTCCAGGTGGGGTCTGAATGTCTCCAGAGAAGGAGACTCCACCACCTCCCTGGGCAGCCTCTGCCAGGGCTCTGCCACCCTCAAAGTGGAGAAGTTCCTCCTCATGTTGAGATGGAATTTCCCGTGTCCCAGTTTGTGCCCGTTGCCCCTTGTCCTGTCACTGGGCACCACTGAGAAGACCCTGACCGCATCCTCTTGCCCCCTGCCCTTTAGCTATTGCTCAGCATTGATGAGGTCCCCTCTCAGTCTGCTCTTCTCCAGCTGAACAGCCCCAGGTCCCTCAGCCTTTCCCCGGCAGAGGAAAGCTCCAGCCCCTCATCATCTTCATATCCACCACTGGTCTCTCTCCAGCAGTTCCCTGCCCTCCTTGAACTGGGGAGCCCAGAACTGGTCCCAGAGCTCCACATGGGGCCTCCCCAGGGCAGAGCTTCGTGGGGGATGACCTCCCTCCACCTGCTGCTCACACTCTTCTTGATGCACCCCAGGAGACCCTTGGCCTTCTTGGCCACAAGGGCACATTGTTGGCTCGTGGTCAGCTTGTTGGCCACCAGGATTCCCAGGTCCCTCTCTGCAGAGCTGCTTTCCAGCAGGTCAGCCCCAAACCTGTCCTTTCCTGGACGCCGCTGCTCCCACCTTCAGCTCCAACTGCTTTTGTGCACAGGCCTTAGAGCTGTGAGTTCCTCTGCCTTCCTAGAACAATGTAAAATGTCCCATTTCCAACTATTTGTCCCCATAAAGTACAAACCCAACAACAAAACCAAACGGGGGATGCCCCTTACTTACACCTTTTTCCTTGACAGTGCTGTTTGGTGAGATGTGATGGGCAGATGGTCAGGAAAGGTCTCACTGTGGGTCAATCATTCAGAGCAAGTGAAAAACAGCAAAACAAAAGGCAACTGCAGGCAGCACCCGCTGCTTTGTGGGCACAGACACATCATGGACTCCATCCCTCCGTGCAGCCTGGCTGGCAAAAACGAGCCATTGGGTGGGTTTGTTCCTCTGGGTCGTTAATAACTTCCTCATAACCAGGCGTCTGATCACAGCCCTGAAGAAGAAAAAAAGCAGACTTTTGCATCAAGAAAGTAAGAGCCAGTAGACGTCCTTCCTCGCTCCTCTCTCTCCTGTCACCCCTGGCCCTGGAGCAGCCAGGGGGTCCCGGGGTGGTGGGCACCCAGGGGTGATGCTCCAGCTCCCCCCAAGCACAGTAGGGTTCATAAGAGTGCCATTTGACCAATTATTTACATTAATAAGCCACATGGTTTTACCAAAGTGAAATACCTTGATTAACTCTCTTTTTATCCCTCAAACCAGCTGGGGCAGTATCTCTGTTACCGGTGTCTCCAGTCCTGCAGTCTCCACACACATCACATTTAATCAGCGGCGCTGGCAACGATTACATGATCGTGTCAGCTCCTATTTGTTACTGACTTATTAAAAAAAGAGAAGCATTTTATACCGATGACAGAGAGTGGCAAAATCTTTAGTGAATATCAATCCCTGTCCCCTCTCTGGCACACGCGTGCCATGGAAGTGTGGGTACCCACCCACCAGCACTGCAACTTTCCCTTTCCCCTTTCCCAAACTATAAGCATTTGAGCCCAGAAAGTGATTTTTTTTTTTTTTGTCCAAAAGTTACTTTAACTGCTTATTGGAATGAGAACATTTAACAGCTACAATTACAGCTGGGATCCTCCCAACACATCATATCCCCAAATACCTAGGGAGCAGCTCCCTTACTTTAACAGCTACAATTACAGCTGGGATCCTCACAACACATCGGATCCCCAAATACCCTTATGCAGAATAATTGTGGAAATGTGAAGATGACACATTTTTATTTTTGGCAGCACTATCTCTAATGGACCAACACACTGATTTATATCCTAGAACAACTTTGCTGACAGAAAGCCTGCCAGCTGGTTAAATCCTTAGAACCTTTGTCTTAAAGGTGGGAAGGTATTTTACATTTAAGCCACACTCACGGAATAGTTAAATGATAAGGGAAAGGAGGCCAGCACAAAAAGACAAATTCCTTTAATGCGAGGAGCGACCCAGTCCAGCGGCAGCAATCTGAATTTTGATCATGGCACTGGAAAGAAGATAAGCCCCGTAACTCATGGTCTATTTAGCCTTAAGAAGTCAGAACACATTGACTTTGGAAATCCCTTTCTGCAGCTCAACGTTCCGCACGTACATCTCTAAGGCTGGTGAGACGCCAAAAAAAAAAAAAGCAGAGTTTTCCCCTCCTGCTTCTCTTTTCACGGCACAGCGAACAGCTACCGAACCTACACACCTGCAGTAAAGGCTGGAGGGTCTTTTAGGGTAAAGAAAAAAAAAAAAGTCCTACCTGCTTTTCAAGGCACAGATATAGGATTTCCAACCTAATTCTAGGCTGGATTTATGAATGATACAAAACCCATCAGTATTTAAGGTGCACACACCACAACAACACAGGATAAAGCATCGTGAGGTTATGTATCTTTGCACATCTACAGCTCAGAGCAACAAAAGTTAAATACTAACCCTGTGTGTGCTTAACAAAACAGGTTTAACCAAAGAAAAAAGCCATGGCTTCTTTTAGCAGCCTGATATTCTTGCCTGCTTCAGGATAAGTTCTGCACATCACACGTGGCTACCCCAGTCCAGCCCTGGGGAGTCACAGGGTCTCTTATCCACTGCTTACCTTATGCTGAGAACATACATCAGGTGAAGTAAAACACAAAGCCTGAAGCTTGGTTTCCCTCATTTGTGGAAAGAAGGGGCGACACCAAAAGCCCCCTCTCCGCCAGAGCCCCTTCCACACGCGTTTTCCCCAGAAAGGAATGGCAAGTGAAGGCACAACCCAGGATCCAAATGAGATTTTTTGCTGTTGCTTTTACATTTTACTCATCAGGAACACTTGGCAGCTGGCTCCTGTGGTTCCCAATGCAGTAGCAGCCACATTCCCCAACTAAATTCTTCCACCGAAGGACACACCGCCGTCACCCGGGCATGACATTGAGCCCTCTCCTCTGCTTTCTTAACCAACTGGGAAATAACAGCTGGAAATACCCAGCAGCTGAAGCAGCACCAGCCTTCTTCATTCTGAAAAAAAGGTGTTTATCTGTTTTGCCCTCAGCACGTGCTCGGGGAGACCTTTCACACCAACAGAAAAGGCAAAATCTTCTACCCCAGTGCCAACAGAGCTCAGTGCCCCCAATCCCCGTACACCCCTTGGCTCTTCTCGCTGCCCAGAAAGCCCCAAATTCGCTTTGAACTTCCCGTTCCTTCCTCTCCAACTTCCCTGTCTAGGAGTTTCCACTATAAAAAATTCCTGATTTTTTCAAACATCATCACTTTCTTCCCGCCGTTAAGCCGCCCGACGCACAACCCGTGTGCCAGGGGGGTGGTTTCCTTCCCCAGGGGCTCTGGCAGAGGGTGACAGAGGGGACAGAGATGGCAGATGCTCCTGCTGCCAACTCATTACGCTGCCGACAAGAATTCCATACCAAGCCAGCTCCAAATTACAACTGGGACAGCTGGCAAGTGCCCGGCGTGCCTGCTCGCAGGCAGCCCTCGAATAAAAATAGAAGAGCCCTCCTCCTTCAAACACTGTCACCATTTAAAAGGAGTGGGCACAAGGCTCTGGAGAGGACAACCATTGTAAGAATTACACGGTTTCTATCAAGCAGATAAACTTTGCTAAACATGGACCAACATCTCCCCGGAAAGCTCAAACCCCCCAGGAAGCCCAAAACCTCCCAGTTTTGGGTCACTGATGGTTATCGTCGTTACTGGCCAAACTCAGTGCGATGGTACTCGTACATCCTCTCTAGGTAAAACTTCACTGGCTGCTTCTTCCACTACACAAAAAGCAGAGGTCAAGGAATTGAATTACACGGTTTCTATCAAACAGATAAACTTTGATAAACACGGACCAACATCTCCCCAGAAAGCTCAAACCTCCCAGGAAGCCCAAAACCTCCCAGTTTTGGGTCACTGATGGTTATCGTCGTTACTGGCCCAAACTCGTGGCGATGGTACTCGTACATCCTCTCTAGGTACAACTTCACTGGTTTCTTCTTCCACTATGCAAAAAGCAGAGGTCAAGGAATTAACGAGAAATAAATAAAATCTGGCTGAAATTAGAGGAACTGGATGGGAGGTCTGGTTTAGTGATGATGCTCCTTGTTTGTTGTGTGGGTGTCTATTTTTGTCAGTCAGGTTGACGGTTGGACAAGATGATCTTTGAGGTCCCTTCCAACCTAGAAGATTCTGTGATTCTGTGAATTAACGAGAAATAAATAAATCTGGCTTAAAGTAGAGGAACTGGCTAAAAATGCCTCATTTTTCCTGCTTAGCAAACCCTGCCACTCGGTACAGACGGCTTTCTGAGACGGAGTTACTGACAGGAGTTACTCAATTGCAGAATTAAAGGTTTCAGTGAAATTTTGCTGCTTCAACTGTTTCTGAAGATAACGACCCGGGCAACAATAAGCAATGCCACTTTAAAACTTCAATAAAGGATTTTTGCCACGAAGTTGTGAAGTTTTGATTATAATTTTTTTATGGGTATTTCCTCATAGTGTTCACGTCGAGAAAAAACACGGAAAATACTTTTCCTTGAAGTCCATCACAGAAACGGAGTTACTGACAGGAGTTACTCAATTGCAGAATTAAAGGTTTCAGTGAAATTTTGCTGCTTCAACTGTTTCTGAAGATAACGACCCGGGCAACAATAAGCAATGCCACTTTAAAACTTCAATAAAGGATTTTTGCCACGAAGTTGTGAAGTTTTGATTATAATTTTTTTATGGGTATTTCCTCATAGTGTTCACGTCGAGAAAAAACACGGAAAATACTTTTCCTTGAAGTCCATCACAGAATATGTCAGCAGTGGCTGAACCTATCGGTAAACACAAACCAAGCAGCGCCTGTGCCCGGCCCTGCTCCCCAAATAACACTTCCCAAGGGTCTGTAAACGAGATTATACACACCAGGGAACAGTGTCCCAGCTGCAGCTGATGGGGACCAGGGTCAAGCAGAAGAGCATCTTCTCCGGGATCCTCAAGCCGCCTGTTTCTGGGAAAAGGAGCTGCCTTTCCCTCTCCCCATCCTTCGCACCGAGCTCTGGCTGGCACGTCCTTCTCCCAACAACAGCCTGTCCCGGCAGAGTTTATGTTTAGACTCTGGCATTAACCCTGGCAAATGTGTTTGGAAACCTTCTGTTTCTAGATTTTTTTCATATCCAGCACGCCAGAGATTACAGGGAGGCAGCAGCAGCGCCGGGTACCGGGAAGACCCAGATAACGTCCAAATCCTGCTTTTATTGAAGTTCACCACAAAGGCTGAGCTGGCTTTTACGTAAGGCACAGCAGAAACTTTAATTCTGTTTTTTAGAATACAGCCCCTGCACGCATCTAGGCATGTAATAAGGTATAAGAGAGTGAGATACTTTTATTTTACCTTTTTTTTTTTTAATCCTACTTCCCAGCTCCTTAGAAGCACTGATGAAAAAGGAGGGCAGAACAAAATGAGAAGTGATAAAAAGCACGCTGAAAGCTACTTGATAGCAAACTGCTTTGGCCATGAATTATTTTGTACACCCACGACAGTGAATTATTTATTTTTAAGTAGAGGAGGGTGATTACTATTAAACATCCAACAGATAAAAAAAAAAACCAAAAGAAACCACACAACACAGTGAAAGGAAAGGTCAGAACAACTGCTGAGAAGAGATAAAACATTTTCAGAGAAGACTTTACTCGTCGGGAAGAGACAAAGATCAGTAAAGTGCAAAGAACTGTTGCACGGGGAGAGAAAGAATATTATTATTATTATTACAGACTTCTATACCCTGGCAGGATTTGTAGCTTGAAAATTCTAGCAAACAAAATACAATCCAAAGCCCATCAGTCAAGACAGCTTTTCTTTATAAGAAACAGAACTGCAAAGTCTCCAGATTTCTTATTCCAGGACCAGGGACCAAACGCAGACCTGCCCAGGGGATACCATGTGCCTCTCTCTTTTCCAGCCCCATCTGGGAAGGCCACGTCTAAGCTGAAATAGTTCTGCCAGCTGGAGCAAACTGGCTTCATTCTTAAAGGCAGGAGGAAATACCAGACATTAAAATCCTACTGTAGTGCCAAATTCTTCATTTTTGTGACTTCTGTACACCTACCCCTGCTTCAAAAACAAATCCACATTTTACAGGGATTCTACCCCAATATTTTAAGCACCAGGCTGTCTCAGTTCTTCCAACATTTATTTGTAGATGGGAGTATTTCATCCATGATTTAAACCTATGCTTTTTAAACCAAACACAAGCAGCTCCACTCCACCATGAGCAGATCCCGGGGTGTTATTTGACCACGAACTGCATCAAACACGGGTGTTATTTGACCACGAACTGCATCAAACGCGATGCCCAGAGAAGCTGGAGATGCCCCATCTGATGGTGTTTCCCCACACTGGGAGCAATGGCACCTGCCATTAGTGCTGGGCCACTTAAGTCCTAGCAATAAAATTAGTTCTAAACACCAGAAATCATAAACCTGCACAAATATCCTGACTATACTGAGTCATTCTTCCTTACAAAACACTCCAGCAGCCTTTGTAGCAGAGACTCCTCCCTGCTTCCACCTCAATGAGGAGGACTGAAGGGGTCTCCACTGCAGTTCCTTATACCCAGGAAAATAAAAAATTTACCAAGAGACAACGCTGAGCTCCAAATGCAGATTCACAGTCAAGGTTAATCCAGAGGGAGTCTCTAACGATCTTCTTCGGCTCCACTTCTCAAGGCAGGTTTTAGCTGCTCTTCCTGTTGCAACACACTGAATTATGACCTTGTCAGAGGACATCAGCTCTTCTTTAAGAAGCAGCACTCAAATTTCTTCAACCTCTAAATACTGAGCAACCCACAGAACAGAAAGCTGTGACCTGAACTTATTGCTCTTGCAAACATAATCTTTCTCTTTTTCTGCTTTGGATCAGTCTCATATAAAAAAAACAATCCCAGCATCAACCCCAGCATCTCGCAGAATTACAGAATGGTGAGGGTTGGAAGAGACCTCTGGAGACCATCCAGTCCAATCCCTGGCCAGAGCAGGGCCACCCAGAGCAGGTCCCACAGGAACGTGTCCAGGCAGATTTTGAAAGTCTCCAGAGAAGGAGACTCCACCACCTCCCTGGGCAGCCTCTGCCAGGGCTCTGCCACCCTCACAGGAAAGAAGTGCCTCCTCATGTTTAGATGGAACTTCTTACATTCAAATTTGTGCCCATTTCCTCTTGTCCTGTCCCTGGGCACCACTGAAAAAAGCCTGGCCCCATCCTCCTGACACCCACCCTTGAAGTATTTATAGGTGTTGATCAGATCCCCCCTCAGTCTTCTCTTCTCCAGACTAAAAAGCCCCAAGTCCCTAAGACAGCAACATTCTCCCCCACTACTCCACTTTTAAAAAGTATTTAGTATTTTCAAAAGCAGAGGAGGTACAGAACCGGGTTCCCCATGCTGTGGCACCGGAGATCCCCCCTCAGCCTTCTCTTCTCCAGACTAAAAAGACCCAAGTCCCTAAGACAGTAACATTCTCCCCCACTACTCCACTTTTTAAAAGTATTTAGTCTTTTCAAAAGCGGAGGAGGTTCAGGGCCGGGTTCCTCATGGTGTGACACCAGGTGATAACAGTGCTTGGGTGCAAGGGGTTGGATGGGCACAAGCGTAACCCAAAAAAATGTCACATGCAAGGATGTCTGATGTCAGATCACGAGCTCAGCTGACCTGGGATGTTCAGAAGCACTTGGAGAGAATAGATCTTCAGGAGAATCCACTGAGAGCAGCTTTTTGAGTGCCAAAATACAGACAACCTGGTTGCTGTAGGGGCACCAGAGCATCCTTGAGCTCCAGAGTCTTTTCCCAACAGCTGCCCCACGTTTAGTCCATCCTCTGAGCACTGATGACATCAAACCCCACAATCCCAGCTGAACAGCAGCTCCAAAATCCTGTCCCACGTTGGTTTTTGTTTTGTTTTTAATGCAGAAATCCAACTGGGAGTGTTGCTGGAGGGTTTTACTGCAGCTAAAGTTAATCCAATCAAGCTAAGAGCCCGCAGAGGAAATACAAAACCCTCGTGTAGCCGCCGACCAGAATCGGTCTGTGCGTGTTGGGATAGAGGTTGTTGCACTGATGGTGTTTCCCTTGAAGCACACAAAGTAGCTGTTGTCCCTGTCTTTCCTGTGCGTGTTGGGATGGAGGTTGTTGCACTAATGGTATATCCCTTGAAGCACATGAAGTAGCTGCTGTCCCTGTATTTTGTTTAATGATTTGGGGAGGCCCCATCTGGAGTATGGTGTCCAGTTCTGGGCTCCCCAGTTCCAGGAGGACAGGGAACTGCTGGAGAGGGTAGAGCAGAGTCTACGAAGATGCTCAGGGGTTGGGGCATCTCTCTGCTGAGGAAAGGCTGAGGGATTTGGGTCTGAAATCCAGGTGGGCACCAGCCGGGGCTGTCACAGGCAAAGTCCTCCCAACTCCCTGTCGGGAGCTAAATCAGACCCCGATACTTGCACCAAAACCTTTGAGTAGCCCCGTTTAAATCAGCAAAGACACCTTCAACATCCTCAGAAGTTAGGGATATTTTCATAGAAGCTGCACAATGTAAATCCTCAGAATCCCAGGATTTACCTGCTGTTTCTTATAGAATTCCATTTATGGAAAACCAGCTATGAACATGAAACGAGCAGGATAAAGGCAGTTCTCTTATTCAGTTGTTTTCCTACAGAAAAAAAGGCTGCGATTCCCTCTGTCTCCCCCAGTGCTCCAGGTGAAAGGGAATGATTTGAGAGAGGTGTGTGGTCTCTGATGTCTGCTCCGAGACTGAACCTAATGGACCGTAAACTACCAACCTCTCCCGTGGCAATAAATACTGTACAAATATGTATTCATGCGAGCACACACCTATAACACACAGGGACAGCGAGTCAGAACCCCCAGGAAAATATTCTTTTTTTTCCAAAATAGGTTAAACCCTCACCACTTTCTGCACCCATTGCTAAAAGAAACTCCGTTTTGTGGTTTACCTGGCTTTTTTTTTTTCCCCAATGAGTTCTGCCCAGCAGGAGGAGGAGTGGATTTTCCATTTGCAATAAACTGCTGTGGGACGTCGAGAAGCCCAGCACCTCCTCTCCCCCGCGAGGGCGGGCAGCATCGCTGCCACGAGGTGGGTTTTAAAGGAAGAAGGAACAAACACGAAGGACAAAGTCAAGTCAGCTATTTTGGGGAGAAGCAAAGCAAACTTCAAAAAAGCTTGAAAAGCAGCCACGAAGTTAAGGAAATTTAATATAATTCAGAATTCCTTCAGTACGAAGTATTTCCAAAATTACTGGCGTATGCAAAAATTCTATCTGCAAGCAAAAAACCCACACCCCTTTCACAATTACTCTGAGGAGGAACCGGTTCCAGGGATGCTCTGATGCTTAACTCCAGCTCGACACCCTCGACCTCCCGTTGTGGCCAGGGAGGTGTCTCTGACTCAACCACTGCTTTCTTTTTCCAAACCCACATGTTTTCCAATGCTAAAAAGGTGTTCTCTGAGACACTGGTGCAGGAAAACCCAGACCCAGGCGGAGGAAATTCTCTATATTCTCTCGGTGACTCTCCCTCATCACTTCCACAGCCAAGATCTAAGTTATAAATACTTGAACCGAGCAGAAAATACCAAAGCAAAGGCTCCCAAACAACCCAACTTTTACCTATTTTTACATTAGTATAAACGTCTGGGTTTGCTGGTTGCAGAAAAAGATATAGTATTTCCATTTCTAAACTGGCAGTGGAATATTTGAATATCGTGGTTCGGCCCCCTGAGGAGAGTGTTTGACGTTAACTCCTGCTGATTCACAGCAAACAACCAGCACCATTCACCACCAAACAGCAAAACTTCCAGGTGCTCAGGTCACCAGAAACCACTCTAGACACCAGAAGTCTCTGTTCTGCAAATGGTTAGAGGGGATAAATTTAAACGGGTTTTCATATTTGAGTATCTTTGCCTTTCTGGAGAAAGAGCTCTTACCAGAATAAATATATTCTTTACCAAAAATACAAGAAAATATAAACTGTTTAACCCCTAATTGGCTAAGTATATTCAGAAGGAAGCCTCCTATATATTCTTTACCAAAAATACAAGAAAATATAAACTGTTTAACCCCTAATTGGCTAAGTATATTCAGAAGGAAGCCTCCTGCGCTCAACAAGCTTAAGGAAATATCCACTTAATGAAAAGTCACTCAACAGGTTCCCTTTTAGAGACTTTATGAACGTCCTCGTAGTTCAGACACTCGGCTCCATTCCACCACGAGGAAATTCGGACGAGAGTGTTCAGAAACAGCATGAGTTGGCCTCAAAACCTGCCTCCCCACTGAACGCAGAGAAGAAAACCTCAATACTTGAGAAGACTGGCCCCAGTGAGAGTCAGCAGGCACAGCACCAGTTCATCCCAGTTCCCTGCTTGCCAACGTGCAAGATGATCATAGAATGGTTTGGGTTGGGAGGGACCTTAAAGCACCCCCCCAGTGCCACCCCCTGCCCTGGGCAGGGACACCTCCCACCACACCAGGTTGCTCCAAGCCCCCTCCAACCTGGGTTTGAACTGATGGGGCAGCCACAGCTTCTCTGTGCAGCCTGGGCCAGGCTCTCACCACCCTCAGTGATGATGAGCACAAGGAACATGGAGTTGGAAGACGAAGAACCACCACGACGGGAGGAGAACTTTATCAATCTACCTATAGACAAACCTAACGACTGCTTTATAGACAAGTGATGTCTATCCCACAACGAGGTCATTAATCTAATGAAAATATATCAAGAAAAACGCGTTGAGACTGACACAATACGATACCTCATCATTAATCTTGACCATATATAACATCGCTCCAGGCAAAAGAGCTACTGAGATGAGGACACTTAAATCACTTGGCAGCTGGAACTCATCGCGCCACTATAAAAACGGTTTATTAGCACCACGCTTGGAAGCATCGTCTGAAATTTTCTAACAAGCCTGTATTTAATATTTGTTGTGGCTTTATTGTTGCCTCGTAGTTATTTTAAAAAGTTCGTGCTGCTGCTGGTAGCTCTGCCACGGACAAACGTAGCGCTGCAGGCAGAATTTTCTTACAAATGGGCTTTTTGCGGGGTGTTTTTTAATTCTGAGCAACCAGCAACAGCACTGCCAAAAAAAAAATTCTGCAAACAAGCAAAGATCCAGTTGGCAATTAAGCACTGACAATCGTTTCGCTGATTACATTGTTCATGCTGAACACACTCAGCAATACGCGTGGCAGCACGAGGCTGCGCAGACAGACAGGGTAAAGCCATCCGCAGCCGTTCTGCCATTCTTCGCCGAAAATCTACATAAAAAGACTTTTCAAAGTAAACATTTTAAGCAGAAACACAAGCATTTGGTATTCTAGGCGTATGTAAGCATTTCTGGTTTACGCATTACAAGCATCTCTATTCTACGCATTATAAGCATTGATTAATAATGCAAATGGAGCAGTTTTGTCTTCTTTCCTTGTGTCCCTCATAATTTTCAGAAGAGATGGTGCCTGGAAGATACCAAGGACAGGCATGAACCACTATCGCTGACAGCACCAGCTACAGGGCACGACAGAAAGCAGGCAGGTTCCTGATATTTGACATAATCACAGAGCTACAGAGTGATATGGGGTTGGAAGGGACCTCTGGAGACCATCCAGTCCAACCCCCTGCCAGAGCAGGGCCACCCAGAGCAGGTCCCACAGGAACGTGTCCAGGCAGATTTTGAAAGTCTCCAGAGAAGGAGACTCCACCACCTCCCTGGGCAGCCTCTGCCAGGGCTCTGCCACCCTCACAGCAAAGAAGTTCCTCCTCATGTTGAGATGGAACTTCTTATATTCAAGTTTGTGCCCGTTCCCTCTTGTCCTGTCCCTGGGCACCACTGAGAAAAGCCTGGCCCCATCCTCCTGACACCCACCCTTTCAGTATTTATAGATGTTGATCAGATCCCCCCTCAGCCTTCTCTTCTCCAGACTAAAAACCCCCAAGTCCCTCAGCCTTTCCTCATAAGAGATACGCTCCAGTCCCCTCATCATCTCTGTACCCTCTGCTGTCCCCTCTCCAGCAGCTCCCTGTCCTTCTGGAACTGGGGAGCCCAGAACTGGTCCCAGTGCTCCAGATGGGGCCTCCCCAGGGCAGAGCAGAGGGGCAGGATGACCTCCCTCCACCTGCTGCTCACACTCTTCCTGATGCCCCCCAAGATGCCATTGGCCTTCTTGGCCACAAGGGCCCATTGCTGGCTCGTGGGCATCCTGTTGTCCACCAGGACTCCCAGGTCTTTCTCCTCAGAGCTGCTCTCCACCAGGTCACCCCCAACCTGTCCTGGTGCAGGGGGTTATTCCTCCCCAGGTGCAGCACCCTACACTTGCCCTGGTTGAATTTCATCAGGTTCCTCTCTGCCCAACTCTCCAGCCTGTCCAGGTCTTGCTGTATGTATTTCAGAGGGGAAGACATCAAGGCAGCCTTCCCACCACGTCAGGCAGCCAGAGGCATCGCCCTGCCATGGAAAACACATGAGTTAACAGAAAATTAGTGAACGGCTACCATCAAGACACAAAAGCAGATAATCTCCATCAACCTAAGCTACTGTGGACCAAGGAGTTGGACCCAAAAACATTTCCATTTCAGCTGGAGCGTTACCACAAAGGGACTTGTAAGGCTTAATGCTGTTAGATGTATGCAAAGACAAAATATTTGCTGGTGAGCAAGAGGTACAAAATGCCATTAGTGAAGCTGCCAGAGAAAGAGCTGATGTCAGATTCATCTCAAAGACATTGTCGGTGGCTGTATCTTGGCTGCATCTTCTTATTTGAGCGGTTACTAGTTCTCCAGAGTCGCTTGCAGAAGACAAGGGAAACCCAATTACGGAAACTAGCAATGTCTTTGTCAAAAACCAGCAAGCAATTAAATCTCCCCTCCACACGGAAACATGTATTAAAGCTAATTATTGTACATCGGTCAATGTAATTGCAACTCAAATGCAACATGGTCCACATAATTAGTTGGCACTAATGGAAACCTCATCATGCAACAAACGTACTAAAACACTCTGTGTTGAGAATATTTCCTCTCGGTTCCAGGAAGTCATGCTGCTTCTCATGTCAAATTTAAGGAGTGCTTTGGCCAAGAGAAGACAGATGGATGTCCCTCTCCCTTCTCCGGTCTCAACACCTGGAGTTACTGAGGTCCCCACACCCAAAGGAAGGTGCCTGGTTGACGGAAGGTCCCCCATGCTCTGGTTGTAGCCTGTGCACAGCCCAAACAAAGCCAAAACCCAATCAACAAAGCACCACATGGATTTTCCTTCCAGCCAGATGGCAGAAGATGAGAACCACCCAAAGAGCCGTTTGGGGTCACCACCGAGCTGCCCTGGACCCACTGCTGGAGGCTGCAGCAAGAGCTACTCTCAACAACCTGGTTTGGGCACATCAGCTTTAATACATACGACCAAAAACTATTTTCACTTCTGCTATTCCTGTTGGTTCAGCTTCCATACCTTCAGCAGATGCAACCCTTGCCGTTGAGAAACTGCTTGTGCAACTCCCAGATACTCTCCAAGAGGGCACGGCAACATCTCCCAGCCTTCAGGTGGCTACTGGACCAGTTTCCCTTCGATGTCTACCTCTTGGTGATGCTCAGAGATGCTCTGCCAAAGCGGGAACAGCAGGAAGACAAAGGCAGATTTGCAGCTGCAGCTCCACCCGTGGGGACACCCACAGCCTTGGTACCTCCTCGGGCAACGAGAACACGGGGGCAGCATTGAACCAGCATCTCTGCTGGGCCTGGTGCCTACTGAAGCATTACAAAAACCACTTGCTTACGGAAGAAAACACTTCGCAAAGCCCAAAACAGCTTTGGGCAGAAAACAACCACTATTTTGTTGCAGGTGGCACACAGTTAGTAATTAGTGCTAGTTAACTATTAAGTAATTTTACCCCTTTCTGCCAGGTGTGTTTCTCCAAGAAGGAAAAAAAAACCATAGCAGTTTCACCTTCCTTGAAGGACATGGTTGAAAGGCCGGTTTTTGAGTGCAACAGCAAATCTTTTCACGATGACAGAGGACTAATCCTAGGCTGGGTACAGCCCCTAACCACGCCCAAAGGGGCAAATAAAGACAACCACCCACCATTTATCATCTCAGTGGCCATCAGGCGTACATCACCTCGCCAGCCATGTCTGTGAGCAAACAGCACAAGGAGGTTTCATAGGAAAAATGCTGAATTTACTAGAAAAAGTCTTTGTGAGGGAAGGTTTTCTCACAGCAAATGGCTACCACCCTTCTTTGTAAAGGCTGATTATTTGTAGGCTCCCACAGTTCTAAGTCAGGTCAACATTTTCTCTGGTTTTGGTTTAGTTGCAGATTCCTGCCCAGTTCCTCAGTGGTTTTGAGTTTGTAATGCAACATCGCCATTTATCCAAGAGTCATATACTCTGGCCTAATAAATGAGTAGTTTAATGCACATTTAGTGACTTATTTCAAGTAGGTACAAATTAACCGGACCACCTTTTTGCCATCTGCTTGGAGAAACAAATTCCCACACTAAGGTAATAAAATATGCTGATGTGACATTTCCAGAAAGGGAAAAGCTACAGAAAGGGACGCTTGGGCACAGCTCCTCTCACCTCCGTGGGGAAATGACACAAAATACACTCAGTCTGTGGAAATTTCCAAACAGAAGCTGGCCCTTCGGAGAAAAAAAAAATAAATAAAAATAAGAAAACCAAACTACCCCACTGGGGAAGTGACTCTGGATGTGCCCATCGAGACTCCATCACCATCACAGAATAGGGAGGAGGAAGGGAAAGCTTATGCATCTGGTTCCAGCAAGGGAATTAGGTCACTGGAGAAGCAATTAAAAGGTTTGTTGTGATGATCTCCCTCCACCCTGGCACAGGGCAGCAGGTCCCAGAAGCGCCTGATGAGCTGGGAGCTGAAGTGCTGGGCCAGTCATGGGACTGGAACACCCCCTTGGTCCCAACAACCTGCTGAAACAACAAGTTTTCAGATGCTGATGGTTAAAAGTTGCTTGAAGTTGTAATTAACACAAAGCAGAAATATAAAACTAAAAGTTTACAGCTCCTCTGCTGCCTAAAGGCCACCTGCCTACCAGGGGACTGATAGAGGGGATCTGAAACCTCAGCAGGTGCCTCCAATGCACAGAGCCTCAGTTATTTAAATATAGATCAAGTCGCCTAAAAAGACTTCATCCTATTTACTCCAGCTGAACAGTTACCACTGAAGCACAAGTGGAAGAAGAAACCATCGCAGAATTATGACAGAAGCAGCTAATTTAACAACCAGCTCTGGAAACACTAATTGAGGCCATCAACAGGGATGAGAAGACTTCAAGGAAGGGCATCAGCCTCCAAAACAGACCTAGAATGCTCTCGCTGCTTTGGAAGGGCAATATTGACCTGGAGATGGCACATGAAAGACACTGTTTTCACTGAAATTGTCCAAGTTTCTTTATCAACACCCTCCACAGCCAGGAACAGAGTATTCTCCTCAACCTTCTGTCCAACAGCTGCTCAAGGTTCGAGCATAAGAAAATTAATACCAACCTATTTTCTTCTGGGTGGCACAGGCTCCCTTTCTTATCTAGGAATTCAGTGCATTCACTCTTTATTCTCTTTCAACCCCCACTGACAGCCTATAAATTATTACTTTATATTGCAGGGCATCCAAGAGGCTCCAGCCGGGGTCAAGGCAACGTGCTGGGACAGAGACACCGGCTCCAGGAAGCACCTCAGTCCTGCTCTATCCAAATCCCCTTTTAGCAGATGCTAAAACACTCCCTGCTCGTGTAAAATAAACTGTTCAGTCTATGTCAATAGCTCCTCTGCTGCTCTTCCCCCTGGCAAATTAATTATCAGTCCACCCAGATCTTCTCCTTCACCATATTAACTTATGCGATGTCATTTAAAACACATTAAATACAGCAATAGTATTTACTTGAAAATATGAATAATTCATGAAGGCAAAAAAAAAAGTCTACACAAAGCTAGGAAATTTCGCAAATATCATTCTTTCATCTACCACCCTCCCCTGTATTTTTTTTGAACCAAAACTGAACTTGGGGGCAATTAATATCCAATCCAGTTCTAACAGCAGCAAAATAATTTTGAGCATCTCCTTCAAACCCCTGTTTCACAGCATCCATCACTTCCAGGAAAAGACGATCAAGACAGGAGTCTATGAATAACTCTGCTTTTTCTCCAGGATCCAATCTAGGCTGCTTCTAAATACGTATAACGCCTAGACTCCATTAACACATTAAAGCTTTGTAGATTGCCATCAGTGCTTCTGCAGCTTAATTTCATCTGTCCCTCACAAGCCAGATCTTCAACTACTTTCCTCCTAAAGAAAATAAAAAAAAAAAAATCACTCCACTTTAAATATAAAACCTCATGATGCTCACATAAGCAGATTGCTAAGCATCTTTAAGAGGATATATATTTAAAACCTGGCAGCAAAACTTTATTCCCCTACTAAACAGGAGCATTCCCTCAGATTCTATTGCCTCGCTGTTAATAAAAAGCATATTCTACGATCAGTTGAGCTTGAAGAAGGCTGGGAAGGATGATGGGTTTGACAAGTCAAACAATTCAGGAGCAGACTTAGAGAGTATCACGAGTGATAGAAAAGCGAACGTTTTAAGCAACTGATAGAAAAAACCCCACCACCAGGGATTCAGCGTGTTTGTTTTCTGTTCCAGCTGCACAAAGACACAGAGCAGCAACACAAAATGGATGCTTTTTTTTCCCCCCACAAACACCACCTTAATTTCCAAACAAGTTGGTCCGTCCGGTTAAAAATTCATTTCCTGCTTCTGGCTGAAGGTTTTTAATCGCTCACGCGGCTGCTCTTCCCCGCTCATTCAAAAGGGAGGAGAGAATTTAAGGCATTCCCTGCCTGAGAGGAGTCCTGCTGCCCAAAGTAACTGGCAATGAGAGCTCACACACGGCAGCACGGGTCTGACATCCCGACAGCCCAGCTGGAAATAAACCTCGGCAGATTCACGGGGGGACTCGCCCCCAGCTCAACCCATTCGGCCGCAAAAGCCTGAAAAATAAAAACTTACCCCATTTCAGACGAAACGCACGAGAACAGCACGTCTTAATTATTGGGCAGAAGTTTCAAGTTTCCTTTAATCATTTTGAAATGCTTTTAAAATCCCGTGTCTGGTAAAGCGGCTCCCAAAGAGCTTTTATCTCCCAGCTGTAAGGGGGGGGGAACGCTGGAAACCCCCAGACAACATTTTCTACCCTCCACTTTGTCATCTCCCCTTTGGAATTAGCTTTCCTGAAGTCGTGCACAGCAAGAGATACCACAACTAATAAAGAAACTGTTTAAGTACAAAAAAATAACCACTAAATTTAACGTGAGGAGAAACTCCTGCTTGAAAATTAGAGCCACAGAAAGCAAAGCTTTGGGTTAAATATATGTATTTTATAGGGTATACAAAGTCCCTGTGTAAGTATAAGAGGTTAAAAATCCTGCCTCTTCCACGCTCCTGAGCCCCTACTACAGCGTGGATAATGATCTATAACATAAAGACGGTAATTATCATACTTCTCACACCAAAACAAACACTGAGGGTAAGAGCACGGAGACCTGTTCTCAGGCACCACCTTCCCCAGAACAATTCCCCGCTGACACCGACGCTGGAGTGATTCCTGGATCCCATGGTAACACAGCCACAGCTCCCCCACTCTCACCTTTCAGCAAATTCTTACAAATACTGATTTTTTTTTTGCCCTCCCCAGCATCTCTCGGAAGTTACCCAGCTTGCTTACCGTCCAAACAGGGAAAAGAAAAACCTCTGAAAACTCAGTTTTAGGCACGAGAGCCCTTCCACTGAACATCAACCCCCCCCTCCAGCAGCACAAACACACCTCCTCCCAACACGCTGCCATACGCCTTCCGCAGCTGCGAGGGGCTAAACTGGATGAATATTAACTGTTTAGACACATTACGGAAACTCCAGCCCCCGGAGTTAACCAAATCCAGGGAATATTAAGCCAGGAAGAGGAAGGATCTGCTCCTTTCTTACCTTAAGCAAAGGGAGGTCTCTGGACTCTAATGCATCTCAGATTTTTCAACTTCAAAAAGAGATGGGTTGGTGATTTAAAGTGTTTTCCCCTCTCCGATTTCCTACAGGGGAGACGTGGAGAGAAAGGAAAAAAAAAAAATTGAAGTACTTAAGGATCTGCAACAGCCATCAGAGTTGATTTCCCCCCCCTTTCTATCTGTAAAAATCCTCTTATTGAGTCCTGTCTGCTCCGAAGACGGCGCTGCTGCCGGATTTCAAGGCTCAGCTCTTGAGGTGCAGCATCACCCAGGGATCAGGAGCATCAAGGGCACTTCCTCCGGGCAGCACATCAGCCACGGAGCAGCCTCCGTCCGCTCCCCCAGCAACTGCTCCGAAGACGGCGCTGCTGCCGGATTTCAAGGCTCAGCTCTTGAGGTGCAGCATCACCCAGGGATCAGGAGCATCAAGGGCACTTCCTCCGGGCAGGGCATCAGCTACGGAGCAGCCTCCGTCCGCTCCCCCCGGCACCATCCTGCCCCACAGAAGGGTACATCATCCCCACAGCTGCCCCACGGAAGGGCACATCCCCACAGCTGCCTCACGTCCAGCCGTTAAACACCCCTGGAAAATTCCGATTTAAACCCCCCGTCTGAAGGATCCCAGTTCGAGCTCAACCATTACGTAGTTTTACACGAGAAGCCACAGGAGTGGAAGAATCTCATCCCAAAAGCTAATAAAAGAGAAGTCAAAGACTAACCTTGAAAAGAATTACAGCTGGCTCTGTCTGAGCAGCAGCCGAGGCTCTGGAATTATTAAATGAGCTTCAGAAGAGATTTAACTAACCCTATTCCACCGCGATGCTTTATTTATGGTACGCGCCCCGATCCCAAAATATTTGCTAAAGGTTTTTCCATCTCCTTTATTGCTTTTGCATATTTCCTAATCGAATGCAACAGGCACAAACCCTAGGGAGGCTGGGAGATTTCCTTTTTTATATATATATATTATTTACAGTATTTCGTAATACAGTGGCCTAAACTTCCTTAAAATAGAAATTAGACATCAGGAACGCAATATCCTAAATCCATGCTATACATGGATTAAACAGAAATCAGGACACCGGCATCGACTTGGAACACCATATAATTAACTCCTAAAATGGCATTTTAATAGTCTCTGCCCTTCCCCAGCTTGGCAATAGCGTGTATAATTACTCTCTTATTAGCTCTCCGCGTCCTTCCCTCGCATTCCCAATTTAAAATTAAACAAAAACTCTTCTGTTGGAGTTTGCCTTGAAGAAGTCTTGTTTTAAAAGGATTACCCGTCGCTGAAAGCAAACTGGAGTCCATAAAAGGAGGCTTATTCGTGCACTCGAAGCCTGTTTCTTTAGGTATCTAATGCACACCTGGATCTTTTCTTTTTTTTTTAAAAAAAAATCTATTTGGATTTTCTTACTGAATTAGCTCAATAAAGTAAATTTTATCACCCATTAAAATTTATGCCGAAGCAAGTTGAGCCCGCCCAGTATTTCTCCCTATAATCCTCTCACTGGAGGCTCAATTTAATAAACAAAGGCGGCTCTAATAATTCAAATCTTACTTTCAGAGCTGCGATGTGCCTGTCAGAAGCTTTCTGCGAGGGAGCCAGAACATTTCTTCACCCTCTCGCCCAGGCTTTGCATACGTTTAAGCCCCGCAGTCTCGCCCTCTGAATGCTGATAACTGCTCTGCTGCTTTTCTCCCCTTTCAGGGATTAAACATCAACCACACAGACATTTTTATTAGTGCATCACGCACCATTACGTCGTCAGCTCGTCTTCCACGAGTCTTTCTTTTTCAATAAATAAATAAATAAATAAATAAAACGGCCTTGAAAACCATCTTCACAACAAAAATACTCATTTTCTTGGCCTTTATAAATAAACTGGAGCAAACAAAGCATATTTCCCCTCTCTCCTCCCCACCCAGCCAGGCTGCAGGAGACGAGCATCGCTCTACACACAACATGTATTTTTAAAGAGCGTGCAGCCCGTTCACATCACAGCTCCCAGAAAACCCTTCCCTTGGCTCCCCCCACGAGATTTATTTGCATTATTTAAGAGTTCACCCTCCTGCCCTCAAGTGGCAAGGCCAGAACTCCCCCACTTTTTGCACTCTGCTCATCCGGGAACAGCCCCCAGAGAAGAAATACAAGTTTTGAACAGGAGAAAGCAGTGATTTTTTCCACTGGTGCCAACCCACGTGCGACTTGCCCCATGCCAAGAAGGTGATTCCCTACAGACACTTCCTAAGGGCACTCTGGGTTTTTAATACCTCCCCTTACTTTTTATCAGTATTTCTATCAGGGAGTGATTTAACCCTTCTTCATATGCTGTACCCTCCTTCTCTCCAACTCCAACCTGGCTGTGCTCTGGCACAATTCTCAACCAGCCCCACAGCCCAAACTTGAGAAAAAACAGCTGGCACTGCAGAAATTCAATTTTTACCCAAATCGAACCCATCTAGAAGATTCCACCCACACAAATCTTTACCTTGTGTCTCAACTCCCAAGTTTTAAACGCAATCAACACGTTTGAGATGTTTGACTTAGACGGCACAAGACCCACCGAGACGCTGGGTTTGCCCATTCCTTCAATTTTTCAACCACGGGCAGCAGAAATATCCCAGCACCTCTTCATCGAGGAGAATTCCTCTCTAAAATATCAGTAAAAATTCCAGAGACCATTCCAGCCCAGTTCAACGCTGCTGCTGCTGGGCTGGTGGGACACGATGGGTCAGTGGAGAATAAAGACAGAGCATCCCTGCAACAGCTTGGATGCGGTTGGGAGAGTCCGTCTGGCCAAGATGGGTATCTGTCTGCTTCTGGCTTGTGGAAGGACCAGCTGCAGAGCCTGGAAATAAACCCAGGAGACGCCTGAAGGCTGAGCATGGAGCAGCCAGGCAGGGGCTGAACCCCCCCCCCCCTCTTTTTCCCCCTCTCGCAAGGCAAGAGGTGGCTCATGAGAACAGCTCATGGCAGGGGCTGGATGAGGGCATCGCTCCAAGAGGCCAGAAATCCCCATGGGTACCTTCTGAAAGAGGGATGGGGATCCTGCCATGGCCAGATGTTCCACCAGGACCACGGTGGGTGGAGGGTGAGGGGACAGGAACCATCAGGAGATGGCACGAGTGACACTTCACCCATCCCCAAGGGCTGGAGAAGAGCTGGTTTCCATCCAGAAGGGCCCAAAGCCAGGTTGGAAGCAGCAGCCCAACGTGTCAGCTTCCTCGGGGGGCACCGCGGCAGAAAATGTGTTGACTTGCAGGATGAAGGCAAAATTCACAGACACAGAGCTGCAGTTATCCAGGGCACTCACAAATACAGGCAGAAAATTAAACATTTCCAACCATCAGTAGAGAAGTTTTCACTCTCTGGTCCGAGCCATCTGCTCCACTCAAGGCCACTTCTCCAAACTCAGTGCTGAAACAAAGCTTTGGATCCTTTTTTTTTTTTTTCCTTGTTGTCTTTCTGGAATCCCAGCGATCCCAGCAGGGTTTGGTAAATCATAAATACACGAACCAGGTGATCCAAAGCCTTTGCTCCCAACCTGCAAATTCCAGCCCAA
>NW_015090969.1:1206229-1223203 GCF_001431845.1 Calidris pugnax | reverse complement strand
CCCCCGTCTGAAGGATCCCAGTTCGAGCTCAACCATTACGTAGTTTTACACGAGAAGCCACAGGAGTGGAAGAATCTCATCCCAAAAGCTAATAAAAGAGAAGTCAAAGACTAACCTTGAAACGAATTACAGCTGGCTCTGTCTGAGCGGCAGCCGAGGCTCTGGAATTATTAAATGAGCTTCAGAAGAGATTTAACTAACCCTATTCCACCGCGATGCTTTATTTATGGTACGCGCCCCGATCCCAAAATATTTGCTAAAGGTTTTTCCATCTCCTTTATTGCTTTTGCATATTTCCTAATCGAATGCAACAGGCACAAACCCTAGGGAGGCTGGGAGATTTCCTTTTTTATATATATATATTATTTACAGTATTTCGTAATACAGTGGCCTAAACTTCCTTAAAATAGAAATTAGACATCAGGAACGCAATATCCTAAATCCATGCTATACATGGATTAAACAGAAATCAGGACACCGGCATCGACTTGGAACACCATATAATTAACTCCTAAAATGGCATTTTAATAGTCTCTGCCCTTCCCCAGCTTGGCAATAGCGTGTATAATTACTCTCTTATTAGCTCTCCGCGTCCTTCCCTCGCATTCCCAATTTAAAATTAAACAAAAACTCTTCTGTTGGAGTTTGCCTTGAAGAAGTCTTGTTTTAAAAGGATTACCCGTCGCTGAAAGCAAACTGGAGTCCATAAAAGGAGGCTTATTCGTGCACTCGAAGCCTGTTTCTTTAGGTATCTAATGCACACCTGGATCTTTTTTTTTTTTTAAAAAAAAAAATCTATTTGGATTTTCTTACTGAATTAGCTCAATAAAGTAAATTTTATCACCCATTAAAATTTATGCCGAAGCAAGTTGAGCCCGCCCAGTATTTCTCCCTATAATCCTCTCACTGGAGGCTCAATTTAATAAACAAAGGCGGCTCTAATAATTCAAATCTTACTTTCAGAGCTGCGATGTGCCTGTCAGAAGCTTTCTGCGAGGGAGCCAGAACATTTCTTCACCCTCTCGCCCAGGCTTTGCATACGTTTAAGCCCCGCAGTCTCGCCCTCTGAATGCTGATAACTGCTCTGCTGCTTTTCTCCCCTTTCAGGGATTAAACATCAACCACACAGACATTTTTATTAGTGCATCACGCACCATTACGTCGTCAGCTCGTCTTCCACGAGTCTTTCTTTTTCAATAAATAAATAAATAAATAAATAAAACGGCCTTGAAAACCATCTTCACAACAAAAATACTCATTTTCTTGGCCTTTATAAATAAACTGGAGCAAACAAAGCATATTTCCCCTCTCTCCTCCCCACCCAGCCAGGCTGCAGGAGACGAGCATCGCTCTACACACAACATGTATTTTTAAAGAGCGTGCAGCCCGTTCACATCACAGCTCCCAGAAAACCCTTCCCTTGGCTCCCCCCACGAGATTTATTTGCATTATTTAAGAGTTCACCCTCCTGCCCTCAAGTGGCAAGGCCAGAACTCCCCCCCTTTTTGCACTCTGCTCATCCAGGAACAGCCCCCAGAGAAGAAATACAAGTTTTGAACAGGAGAAAGCAGTGATTTTTTCCACTGGTGCCAACCCACGTGCGACTTGCCCCATGCCAAGAAGGTGATTCCCTACAGACACTTCCTAAGGGCACTCTGGGTTTTTAATACCTCCCCTTACTTTTTATCAGTATTTCTATCAGGGAGTGATTTAACCCTTCTTCATATGCTGTACCCTCCTTCTCTCCAACTCCAACCTGGCTGTGCTCTGGCACAATTCTCAACCAGCCCCACAGCCCAAACTTGAGAAAAAACAGCTGGCACTGCAGAAATTCAATTTTTACCCAAATCGAACCCATCTAGAAGATTCCACCCACACAAATCTTTACCTTGTGTCTCAACTCCCAAGTTTTAAACGCAATCAACACGTTTGAGATGTTTGACTTAGACGGCACAAGACCCACCGAGACGCTGGGTTTGCCCATTCCTTCAATTTTTCAACCACGGGCAGCAGAAATATCCCAGCACCTCTTCATCGAGGAGAATTCCTCTCTAAAATATCAGTAAAAATTCCAGAGACCATTCCAGCCCAGTTCAACGCTGCTGCTGCTGGGCTGGTGGGACACGATGGGTCAGTGGAGAATAAAGACAGAGCATCCCTGCAACAGCTTGGATGCGGTTGGGAGAGTCCGTCTGGCCAAGATGGGTATCTGTCTGCTTCTGGCTTGTGGAAGGACCAGCTGCAGAGCCTGGAAATAAACCCAGGAGACGCCTGAAGGCTGAGCATGGAGCAGCCAGGCAGGGGCTGAACCCCCCCCCCCTCTTTTTCCCCCTCTCGCAAGGCAAGAGGTGGCTCATGAGAACAGCTCATGGCAGGGGCTGGATGAGGGCATCGCTCCAAGAGGCCAGAAATCCCCATGGGTACCTTCTGAAAGAGGGATGGGGATCCTGCCATGGCCAGATGTTCCACCAGGACCACGGTGGGTGGAGGGTGAGGGGACAGGAACCATCAGGAGATGGCAGGAGTGACACTTCACCCATCCCCAAGGGATGGAGAACAGCTGGTTTCCATCCAGAAGGGCCCAAAGCCAGGTTGGAAGCAGCAGCCCAACGTGTCAGCTTCCTCGGGGGGCACCGCGGCAGAAAATGTGTTGACTTGCAGGATGAAGGCAAAATTCACAGACACAGAGCTGCAGTTATCCAGGGCAGTCACAAATACAGGCAGAAAATTAAACATTTCCAACCATCAGTAGAGAAGTTTTCGCTCTGTGGTCCGAGCCATCTGCTCCACTCAAGGCCACTTCTCCAAACTCAGTGCTGAAACAAAGCTTTGGATCCTTTTTTTTTTTTCCTTGTTGTCTTTCTGGAATCCCAGCGATCCCAGCAGGGTTTGGTAAATCATAAATACACGAACCAGGTGATCCAAAGCCTTTGCTCCCAACCTGCAAATTCCAGCCCAAATGTGGCCTCAGACTCGGTGTTAACAACCCGCTGTGTGTCAACACAGCGTAACAGCAACAGGGCCCTGCTGGGTTCAGGACCACAAAACAAAACAGCCAAAAACCAGAGAGATTTTTCCACAATCAATTCCAAGCTCCTGCCTGACATTGAAATCCTGTTTCTAGACACAGCCTAAGGCTTCATAAAACACTATAGGAACACTACACCCTAAAACACAATTAAAACAAGCAAGGACTCGCAGTGCTTTTTTTCATTATTAATGATTTTTTTTTAATTATTAAATTCAATTTTTATTTTTTTAAAATTAAATTTAAAGAAAAAAGGACTACTTGTTGCTGCCCACATCACGCCTTCGGAGGTGCAGCCTCCCAGTAAAGGTTGGACAACAGCTTAACTCCCAGATTTTGTACCAAGTTTTAAAGATGCTCCCTGGAGGGAACCTCCCAGAAAAGAACAAGCCTTTTCCATCTCTGATAAGGAACATTTCCACTGCAGGGAAAGCTAATGGGAAAGGGGACAAGCTAAGGAAAGCCAGAGAGGAGACAAATACTCAGCCCCACCAGGGAGAACTCACAGGAGAAGGTGGAGGACCTCAGGATACATCCCAAAGAGAAGTGCCAAAACTAGTTTAACTGATTTGATTCACATTACTCTCATGAATCCACAAAAATAACGTTTTCTCTCCATGCCCAGATAGGAAGATTTCATGTTGTTTCTATGAAACAGAATGGTAAGATCTCATATTTTACTTCGGTGATCTAGAAAACAGAATTTGTTGTTTCTAAAGCCCAAGATTATGAAGAGGGGAAAAAAAAAAATCCCTACTCTGCTTCCAGCTGTTGCACATTTCTGATGCTGAGCCACATCCACAGGCAGAGGCAGGACGTGCAATTCCTCCTCTGAGCTGCATTTTAAGATTCTCCCGAGTCAAGAATCCGACAGGTTCAAGTTACCCAGTTCAGACCAGGCACCTGACAGGGCCAGAAACCCCAAAATCTGAATTATTCCTGCTCTCATACGATGCCTGTGACCGGATGCCTGGAACGGTGCCGACACAGCACCCTGCTCTCAGTGCACTCAACACAACGGGTCTCACACCGACATTTGCCATTTATTAAGAGTGCTTTTCAATTTAAATAAGGTGGTTGAAGCGATGGCACCCAATTAACAGCTCAGTAGGAGGACGGCATTAATATTCCTGAAATATTTAAGCAGAGGTGGGATTCTTAATTGTCTAAAGTCCCACGCTACAAAGCGGTACTAATACCATACCATCCCCCCACAATAATATTTAAAAAAATATATAAATATTCACTTCATTACCCATTTTGCATCCTGTTCTGATTTTTGCCAGTGTTCAGCTTTACCCAACTCTGTTCCCGGTGAAAGGGGAATTTTTGGTCCCACTGAAAGAGGAACTGGCCAGACTCAAGCCCACGGGGTTGAACCCGACTGACCCAGGCAGTGGCTCTTGTGACAAGTCCCTCAATCTGAGTCACCGAGGCAGGAAAACCATCCCTCCTGGACATTCAATCCCAACGTGGCTGGTTTCACTGACTGCAAAGTAGTGTAAAATGCACCTTCCATCCCTGGAAGGAGGATGGAGTGCCAGCTGAGGGCACTTGGACGCCAAGAGAGGAAAGACCCGCCTCCGAGTCTGGCCATTAGTCCTGGGGCCCTGGCAAACGCCAGACCTTCTGTCCAAAGTCTCATTTCGGGCTCTCCTCCAGCCATAGCAAACATCTCCCCTGACAATCCCAGTTTGGAAGGGTCTCTGCCACCCCACGCAATGGGCAGGGGTGGGTTTGCTTTGAAACCCCACTCTGGTCCCCAAGGACAGAGGGGAAATGGTTTAAAATTGGAAGAAAAAAAGATTCAGATTAGATCTCAGGAAGAAATTTTTTACTCTGAGGGTGGTGAGACACTGGAACAGGTTGCCCAGGGAAGTTGTGGCTGCCCCATCCCTGGAGGGGTTCAAGGCCAGGCTGGATGGGGTCTTGAGCAACCTGGTCTGGTGGGAGATGTCCCTGCCCAGGGCAGGGGGGTTGGAACTCCATGATCTTGGAGGTCCCTTCCAACCCAAACCATTCTGTGATTCTATGAGTCTCCTTCCACCCTGGGGACCTCAAGGGAAACGTGCCCTAGTGTCACACATGGCAACTGTTAAAATGAAGGAGAATGCAATGCCACATCTCAAACCAAGGGTCTCGTTGGCTATTTTTCACGCTGCAACATTTTGCAAGGAAAGCTTCAATCTTTCTTGGAGAAGTGGCCACCTTTATAGCAGCAACATTTGAAACTCCCTTGTTACCAAGCCCGTGGGGATTAAATCACAGTCTATCAAGTCGTACCTCGGCAAGATAAGCTCTGTTCTTTAAACGGAAACTCAACGTAAGGACTGAAACCAGTATGACCAGTCTCAAAGGGGGAGGAGGGAATATTAAAAAAAAAAAAAAAAAAAGAAGTTTTACCAGTCAATGATCTTTCTGAAACAAGAAAAGTTTTACTACAGAGCATCATTTCAAAGGAGTTGTCACAGTATGGGTGAAGCCCAGAGGTAGAGCATACACGATGAGCTGTGCACCCTGGGTTGAGCACAGTATCAAATAGGTGGGATGAGAGCTGCATGCTCCATATCCCATGCCAGGCTGAAACCAGTATGACCAGTCTCAAAGGGGGGGAATATTAAAAAAAAAAAAATACAAACAGTCACCTACACTATAAAAAGGGGGAAGATTGATAGTGCTTTGTTCAAAGGAGTTGTCACAGTATGGGTGAAGCCCAGAGGTAGAGCATACACGATGAGCTGTGCACCCTGGGTTGAGCACAGTATCAAATAGGTGGGATGAGAGCTGCATGCTCCATATCCCATGCCAGGAAAAATACAAACAGTCACCTACACTATAAAAAGGGTGAAGACTGATAGTGCTTTGCTGGTTTTTTTGTTGTGGTTTTTTTTTTTCTTCCCCATTTACGCAGGTTCAAAAATTTATATGCAAGACAGGTTTTAGGATGACACAGGTGGATTTAAGGCAAAAATAAGAGTGTGTGAGCGAGAAGGGTCAGTGTGTTCCAGCATCACAAGGACACACACGTCCAGCAAACGCCAAGAGAATAAACCTGGGGCTTCAGTTGCAGGGCTCCAACACCCAGGTTTGCCAAGTACTGAACAGATCAACTTCCAACGCCCTGACACCTTGCCCTTCTATAAAGACATCTCAGGAGAGGAAGCAATTTAGAGAGTGGCAGGGAAATACAGCATCACTTTAAGTCTTCTCCACCCAAAAAAAGGCCATCAAAAAGTGGCGGTTCTGTAAACCATCTCAAGCCACCAATACCATAAAACAGACACCCCCACTCCACCCAAAAAAAAATATTGTTTTAAATGTATTTGGGTAAGAGACTTGAGAATTATATCTTTAAGAAGGTGAGAACCTGATAAATCTCACTCCTGCAAGAAAGACAATTTTTGCAAATCGCTAAAAAAACGTGTCACAATTATGCATCACTGCAGCCTGCAGGGTTGTGGCAGCCCATTTGTGTATCTATGACTCCATAAATTTCACAGTCCACAAATACCAAGAATACTTTACTGTTACTGAACGTTGCTGCCAAGACTTGCCTTTCTAAGAAAACTCAGAATTGTGCAAAATCCTTGTGTCTCAAGCATAACCCTCACCGCGGGTGAATTCTCAGCTCCACAACCCTCTCCCCTTAAAGTTTAAGAAGAAATTCACCTTCTATAGATGTGGTACTTCTCTGAGATACAAGGTACCAAATATTTACTTCTAGATGTAGTTCAGAGATCAAATAGGAGTTTGAGGATTAGATGGATATTGTGACCAGCCTTCTCCATGTTATACCCATAGAAATAAATAACCTCCTGTCCAGAGCAGTAATAAACTACGCAGTCGGAGATAAAGGAGCCCTCTATTGAAATATTTAGTGGAAATAAGAACTGTGACTATTGAGGGAAGCATCTGGGAGGTGTTAAAACCAAAAAACACACCTTTTCTCATCTCTCACCACAGGGTTGATCCTCCTCCTGCCATTGAACACTCAAAGGTTCAATACCACACACCATATTTTCATATAAAGCCATTTCCCTACTCGAGGGAAGCAAAGATACACCTTTTGGTATCTACAAGGCATTAAACACAAGTTTAATGTGTGCATTTCCCCTCTTTTTTTTTTCCACCCTGATGTTATTTTGTATATTATGCAAAGGACTCCAAGTGTTGCCTTAAGTTCTCCATAATTCTTCACGTTTCAGGATAACATAATAGAAACAGTTCTTTTTAAGAGTCTAATTCCCGTCAGGCTTAATATGAACATTCTGCGGGAGTGCTGTTCCTGCTTAAAAACAGGCATTAAACAGCTAAAACATTTGATGTTTGGAAACAAAGTTACCCATCTGCCAAGGGTTTTGGAAGCATTACATACCAGGAAAGATTTTTCTGTTCTAAAACCATTTCATGTTAAAGAAAAAAAAAATCTCCAGACATGCAAAGCTTAAAGCTTAAAAATAATCCTTTCCACTTTCTTCTGGCTCTGCCACGCAAAAGCGTTTGTTTACTCTGAAACGCCAGTTTTTTTGTTGCAAAAAGCCACCCATCACGTCAGACTGAGTATTCAGATCTACCACAGCTCTACGAAATAATGGCATTTATAAATTAATCATAACACTTAAAAATAACTGACCTACTTTGCCCGGCCACCTGGGATTTGCTTTGCGCAAGCGTCCAAGCGAGGAATTACCCTGGTGTGAAGGTGTTGAACATCCAGCTGAGGTTTCATGGCAAGTTGCTGCAGAACCTGCACCATGGCTGTGCAAGGCTGTTGGGGGGCTCAGGAACCACAGGACCACCACAAGGGTTGGAAGGGACCTCTGGAGACCACCCAGTCCAATCCCCAGCCAGGGCAGGTCCACCCAGAGCAGGTCCCACAGCAACGTGTCCAGATGGGGTTTGAATGTCTCCAGAGAAGGAGGCTCCACCACCTCTCTGGGCAGCCTCTTCCATGGCTCTGCCACCCTCACAGGAAAGAGGCTCCTTCTCTTGTTGAGATGGAACTTCCTATAGTCAAGTTTGTGCCCATTTCCTCTTGTCCCATCCCTGGGCTCCACTGAGAAGACTTCGGGCCCATCCTCTTGCCACGCAGCCTTTAGATATTGCTCAGCATCAACGAGGCCCCCTCTGGAAGTCTGCTCTTCTCCAGCTGAAGAGCCTCAGAGCTCCCTGAGAAGACTTTGGGCCCATCCTCTTGCCACGCAGCCTTTAGATATTGCTCAGCATCAACGAGGCCCCCTCTGGAAGTCTGCTCTTCTCCAGCTGAACAGCCCCAGAGCTCCCAGCCTTTCCTCAGCAGAGAGAGGCTCCAGTCCCTTGATCATCTTTTCCAAGGCTCCCAGTGCCAAGGTCCAGCTACCTCCACCAGGTTTCCAACACAAGTGCTACGGTCGGGCAGGCCCTGCCATCAGTGGCACACTCTTACCCACCAGAGGTACTGGAAGATTCAGTCACAGAGCAGTGGTTGGCAGAAAGCTCATCGTCTGCTCAGCAAAGAGCTGAAAATAGTTGAAAAGAAGATAAAGCACCACATCCCTTGGTGGCAACGCTCCCATGAAACCAGGATCAGGCTTCCAAGTAGAGTGGCTGGAAGACAAGCCCAAGAGCAGGTGGCAGGAGCATCCTCGAGGTGAGAAGTAGCCTGGTGCTTGGCCTTTCTTCAGCAGAAAGATGCTCCAGTCCCTTGACCATCTTTTCCAAGGCTCCCAGTGCCAAGGTCCAGCTACCTCCACCAGGTTTCCAACACAAGTGCTACGGTCGGGCAGGCCCTGCCATCAGTGGCACACTCTTACCCACCAGAGGTACTGGAAGATTCAGTCACAGAGCAGTGGTTGGCAGAAAGCTCAACGTCTGCTCAGCAAAGAGCTGAAAATAGTTGAAAAGAAGATAAAGCACCACATCCCTTGGTGGCAACGCTCCCATGAAACCAGGATCAGGCTTCCAAGTAGAGTGGCTGGAAGACAAGCCCAAGAGCAGGTGGCAGGAGCATCCTCGAGGTGAGAAGTAGCCTGGTGCTTGCGAGGCCACAGGCATCAAAAAGCACTTTTGCCAGCAAAAAGGCAGCGTGACAGCTGTACCACCGGGTTGTGGAGGTGACCAAATTCTTCCCCTCTTCTAATCCTAAAACCCTGCTGGCTTTAAGTCACCGCTACCATATGGCTGAGCAGGATGAAGCCGTTCCTCCCACCTACCCAAAACCCAGCAGCTTTTCTGATACTTCAGCTTCCTGGGAAACTGAGATTTTTCTGGAAGAGGACTCGGTGCACGGAAAATATAGCAAAACCCGGTAAGGTGTGGAGGAAGGTGGCTGTCAGGGGATGGAGCACGCAGATCTTCGACACCTCGGCTGTGGGACTGGCATATAACAGAGATTTTCATCTAAATTCACCTTCTGTACAGCAGCTCCGGTGCAAATTTGTGATGTGGGCAAGGAAAGAAACACTCCAAACCAGTTATACCGTGAAATGGAGGTGCACAACTCTATTTAAGAGGAGCTTAAAAAAAAAAGTATCACACCTCTAATTATATTTCGCATCTTCTCATCTAAATTCACCTTCTGTACAGCAGCTCCGGTGCAAATTTGTGATGTGGGCAAGGAAAGAAACACTCCAAACCAGTTATACCGTGAAATGGAGGTGCACAACTCTATTTAAGAGGAGCTTAAAAAAAAAAGTATCACACCTCTAATTATATTTCGCATCTTCCTTCTCCCACAGATGACTCCTCCTTCGTTTTCTTCATTTTCCCTTCCAGTATAACCAGACGGTCCCAGTGGATCCCACTGGCAACGGAGCATCACCAAAACACTGGGTGCCTTTGCAGTATGAAGTATGTGACCTATTTTGGGTTCTCAGCTACACGGAGCCCAAAAAAAACTCCACGTTAAAAAATTGACTTCTCCCGTCCTGTAGAAGATGCTCTGATCTCATTTGTTGACACTTATCATTAAGAAGAGAGACATCTGAAAGCCCCAGGAGGAGAGAAAAGCTTCTTAGGGTTTTTAAGAAAGCCTACATTAAACAGCAGGGATGGCACGAGCCGATTAGTCCTTCAGCTTGAGATCCACAGTACAGTTAACCCAATGTTTTAGGTTTGTTTGGTTTTTGGTTTTTTTTTTGTTTTTTTGTTTGTTTTTAAAAAAAAGAACTTCAGAAAATCAGCTAAGACAACACAACCAGCAGCCTTCTGTACTCAACTTGGTCTTCAGGTACCTTTATACCAGCAGAGCTTGATGAATAAACACATCTTGAAGCCACAGCTCAACTTCTCAAAAAAAAAAAAAAATCAAAGTTGACATTTTTAACGATGTATCCTCAAAAGTTTTCTGCTTATCAAAAAGCAGAAATGTAAATCAAATGGGCACAGGCCAAAAAATACTAATAGAACAGTATTTTCGGAGTGTCCTCCACTACAAACCACAAGCCAGAGCCCTGTTTTCTGAAGAGTACGTTGATTTTAGAGAGGCTCCTGCAGACGGGTGACATCTTCTCTCTTTAAAGTCTTGAGACACTCAACTCAACACCTCCAGGTCAGCCCAAAAACCCCGCTTACAACCGGTCACAAACATGAACCTGCTCTTAGATAGTCAGCTCAATAAGCAATTTGACAATTAATCCTTATTATCTGTTCAAATGCTGCTTAAAACTAACTGTTAGAAAGAAAATGAAGCCAGTGGCCATCCCTTATTTCTTATTATTTCCTTATTCAGTCAAAACAATACCCAGCCATCTCATACAACATCAAACCACACAAGGTAATCCAACGGCTTTTCAGAGAAAAATATAAATGGAGGAAAAAAGGTAAAATCAAATATTGCGCAAAGGTCACCTGCCAGGATAACCTTCAGGTCTATTTGCACAACTCAGCTCTACCTGGAAATGTGGCAAATACCACAAGGACTCAAACATTGAATGGAGATACCAACTGCCCAGGTTCGGAAGCCTCAGGTCCTTCCTTCATGGGAATGGATCCCACCAGAAGCAACAAGAATGACACTTGTAGGGCATGATTTTTGAAAATTAACTTCTTTCCACAGGTACTGAGCTAACAAGCTGTTAATGAAGCCGGGTAGGAAACGAGGGCGACATTCGTCCATCTCGACTGACCCATAGAAGCATTTTTTTTATTTTTTGAGCTTTTTTTTTTTTTCCAGGAATTAATTGGTACTGTTTGGTACTGTTGAGACTTCTACAGGAAATCCAAATAGTCATCAACTATAATAACCGGTAAAATAAGCTCATTCTGCTGAGATTTAGAGATTTCGACTTCCTTTTTTTTTTTCTCCAAGATAAGGAAAACAGCAAAAAATACTTCTTCAGCAAAATCACCCCCAGGAAGAAGCAGTGAAATCATTTCACTTTCCACATGGAAGCCAAAGTTTAAGGGGAACAAAAGTGCCTTTTCCAGCACCAGATGCACCCGCTGAAGGAGAGCTCAACCTTTGTTGTCTCCAAGATAGAGAAGCACAAATAAAGATCCCAAATTTTCACTTCCAAGGGAAGCCCCACAGCTCTGGGAGCTCCTGATAAACTGCTTCTATTTCAAAACTGTCTGGAGTTTCCTGCAGACCTTAATGCAATTAAAAAGAAGAAAAGAAATGCACCAACAGCCCCATTTCCCGTGCGAGACCAGCTCAGGGTCACTCCTACCAAAAAAAACCCACACAGCCCAAACTAAACACCCCAGCACTCCACAAGGGACACAAAAAAAAAAAAAGCTGTAATCCTCTGGAATAAACTTTGTTTTTCAAGGCAAGGAGCAGGACAAAAGCCACCAAGCTTGACTGAAGCCGCTTTGGGAGCTAAACCAGGCATTGACCTTCAGCGTTCCCTCTGCGCAGGAAAAGATCAAGTGCTCCACCACCAAGTCACGCTCATCTTACACTCACCCACTCCAGCTATTTTTTACCTTGTTTTTCTGTCCATGAATTAAACCCCAGCAGACACGGGTCACCACCACTCCTGTTTGTCGAGCCCAGGCTGAACCCAGGACCTTCTCCAGGGAACCCCCCGAGCAGGAACATCAGACCCTCCAGGACATGGAAACCCTTCGCTGGAGTGAGCTTCATTAGGCAGACTCGGCTCCTTAATCCAAATTATCTCTGCGTGTCCCTCCATCTGGATCCAAACTGCCTTTACAGTTGCTTCAGAAAATCCCGGGTCAAGGTTTTTGTTATAATGAAACAGGGAATAAAAACCCTCCTGAAGGAGCCGAGATCCGTTGCTCCAAACCCTTTATGGCAGATACTGCCCAGGCGGCAGCACAGGTATTCCCCAAACATCTTCATTTCTAAAAGTGCGAATTTAGACAACAATAAATCCCCTAACTCCTGAAAACATAGCCAAACCAATTTATTGTGTGACCAACAAGCTCCACGTAATCAAGAGGCTGTAAATCAGATTTTATAAGGTGACAGCAGCCAACTGCTTCCCATATCAGGGGACACCGCCTGATCTTTAACTCTAATAACACCAGCGATATGAGTGAGGGAAAAAGAAAAGGTGGCAGAGTCGAGATAAGACACTAATTAAAAGCTCGTTTCCTTAGGAATTAGCAGTGAGCTTTCTTTAGAAGGATCTCATTACCATGCATTTTATCTGTCGCCTCCAATATCTCAAGTTCAATATTAGCATTTAAAGCACAGCCCAGAAGCTACGCGGGGGTTTTTGAAGTAAACTTTGTTAAATATTAGCCGGGTGGTTACAAAAGCCTTTCCATCCTGCTGCTCGCTTGCCCGCTGCTTCACCCCGATTCCAAACGAGGGCCGAGGCTCACCTGAGGCTCTGGGGGCAAGTACAGCACAAAACTGGTGGCCACAAAGGCGAGGGAGGATTAAAAGGGCAGCAGCGGAGAGGACGTGCCACGTTCCAGCCTCGTCGAGATGCCGTGAAGGAGCAGGAAAGAAAAACAGTGCCAAGAGGAGATGAGGTGGAAAAAAATGTAAATAAAAAAAAACACCAGAAGGAAATGCTCTAGAAAGGCCAAGTGAAAACCCAACGAGACTCCAGAAAAGCTAAAATCTCACAAGGCTCACCTGCATGAGCAAATAGTCCCCAAATATGAGCGTTTATTCCTTAAATTTTTTTTAGGAGCATCAGGATTTTAGCGTTGGGGATGGGGGAGAGGGGAGGAAAGGAAAAACAACAAACAAACAAAAAACAAAACCATCTTCTGACATTTTAGGTCTGGAGCACAAGGTTAACTTGAGCTGATGAGTCAACTCGCTTTGAAAACCAGCAGAAATTAGATCTTGGAGTTTTGACTGCAGCTCAGACATGAAAGCCAGTTCATTAAAAACATACCCCAGCACCAAAGTAACCAGTTTAAGAAACTGCCTTTTAATCTTAGGGCTCAATTAAACATTCAGAGAAAGAGAGCCACTTTAACTACAAACTCAGTGAAATTCAGCTTCTTATTTCCCTTTTCTTACTGAAGAAGTAAAAACCCTGAGCAGAAAGAGAGAAGAAAACCAATCAAACCTCTTCAAGTTTGATTATCACCCGCTCACGTTACAATGGCACGACACTACTCCTGTCAAATGTTATTTTGGGGGGCTTTTGGGGTTTTTTTAAACACATTTTACCCATTTCTCTGAAGCAGTCACCTGAGCCCTCTAGTTTACAGCAGCGAGCAGCACACCTCCTGTTCTCCCCGCCAGAGCAGCACCATAGACTCAGCGTTACAAACGGGAGAGCTATTGTTAACGAATCAATTGGACAATGAAAGAGCTAAGGACACTTGTCTTACAGAAAATTACTGTCAAATGCTGCCAGACCCAGCTTTCCCTCTGTCTGGGCCACCAGCCAGTTACTAATCATTTCAGGTCCCTACTAATTTTTAACCGCGTAACACGCTGTGCGATACAAAAAAAGGGGCGGCTTCATCCAGGCGGTGCTTTAGGATACTTTTATTGATCATTTAAAAAAAAAAAAAAGGGAAAAAACCCATCCCAAACACAGACAGGGACATTATTACCTACCGAAAAGTTAAAGGACTTCCTGAGGCACCACCTGAAGGGACAAGGTGCCGGTTTGGCCTTATTAAAGCAAGTCTTCCTACCTTATTAGAGCACGGTGGCAAAAGCCGTTCCACAAGCTGGGCAGACAAAATAATCACAGGAGTTATGCCCCAGCTCGATAAGAAGGGATTCGTTTCTCTAAAAAGGTACAAAGAGCACCTGGATAATCAAGCTGCCTTTGACCTCAATTATATTTATCGATCCCCAAGTGTATGGGAAGGGCCAGGGGTTGACAGGAGGGAAAACAATGCCTTCAAACAAACAAACGTGGAATATTTCACCCAGATTTCACAACTATGCCAAAAAACATCTTAGCAGGGCAAGATACATTAAATATTGTTAAGGTTTGTTACAACTGGCCAAGTGTAGAGGTACATAATGTCCTTTAAAAACCTTTCTTGCTTGGCCAGCTCTAACCAGGAGAACTATTAACTACTGGCAACTCCTGTGTCTAATGGAAGATGCCAAAAGGCTCAAGATCCTAATAGTATTAAAAAAAAAAAAAACACAACAAAAAAACAACCTCCAAAACCCCACACTTTCTGGCTCTGAGGTGCCATGTTCCCCTGAAGCCAACAAGCATCGTGTGGAAGAACTGGAAGATCACGCTCCTCTACATGCAGATCCTCTCCAGCAACCTGGGAAGCTGTAAGGCCTTTGCAACATTAAAATTTTGCTTTAAGGCAGAATATATGAGCTGAAACTCATACAATTGCATCATTACTCCTGCCGTGCATCCTTCTTCCCATTCTCACCATGGGCAGAAGCAGAACAGCCCACAGATGCTCAGACTTATCTTCAACTACAGCACAGGCACGTCTTATTTGTGTTCTCCTGACTTTGCCTTACAATAAAGTGCCCCAAATCCCTTTCATTCTGAGAGATCTTCCACCATGTCACGTGCAAGGTCCGTGGCAGCTGATCTGCATGTTTTGTTTTGAAGGAAGACACAGCACGTACGATCCTGGAACGTACCCTCCTTATCACACGAGTACTCACCTGCACTCATCCTAGCTCTTACCAAAAAAAAACCAACCAAACACGGGTATTATTTTAACTTTACCTTATCACACGAGTACTCACCTGCACTCATCCTAGCTCTTACCAAAAAAATAAAAAACCAAACTTTCTAGAGAGTGTGCTGATAAGGTTTTCTCCTCTTCACACCATTCGAGTGAGTGTGAATTCCAGAGGGCAAAACGAGGAGCACATATAGGCCACGTCTCTTTGAATTAAGTCCCTTGAAGGACGGTGACTGCTCCCACACTAACATACCTCCAGCACAAACCCCAATTAGCTGCAGCCTTCCTAACAAAGCTGATTTCCTCTCCTTACACCTCCTACGGCTCTTTTGATCCTTCAGGCAGATAATTTTACAGGTGGTTGTTACTTTCCTGATTCCATCCAAGGGAACCCCACCATTGGCTGGGACGGAGAGAGTTTCAGAGCTTCCTTGGACAGAACCTGGCAGGTTTAGGTGAAAAACTAAAGAATAAGAAAATATTCCGGGTTGAGTTCAGCTGGCCCAGCAATCCCAGTGCCTCCATGGTGATTTTGGTATTCCTCAACATCTCAGGTGCAGACACAAACATACATAAAACACTCAGACAGAGCAGAAGAGCAGCCGTGCCCCAGTGGGGACGTCCCAACTCCCACCCAGGCCACCTCAGCCTGTCCCAAGATGCCACATCCAGGGTCAACAGCATCTCTCTCTGCACCGGGACGCAACCCCTGAAGATCCTCACACCCCTCTGGCCCAGCAGAAGCCAGGTTACACGACACAAACACAATTCTATATTTTTTCCCCATTTCCATCCAGCCACCGCACACAAACAGAATCACAGAATCTTCTTGGTTGGAAGGGACCTTTGAGATCATCAGTTTGAAACACAAAAAAACCCCACCAAAACCAAAAGCCACCACACCCACCCACTGACAGACACAACCCAACAATCTCAGGCTCTAGAACATGCCCTCAAGTGCCGAATCTACACGTTTCTTAAATCCCTCCAGGGATGGTGACTCCACCACCTCCCTGGGCAGGCTGTTCCAGGGCCTGACCACCCTCTCAGGAAAGTCATTCTTCTCAATATCTCATCTAAACCTCCCCTGCCCCAACTTCAGACCTTTCCCTCTGCTCCTGTCATTATTCCCTTGGGAGAAGAGGCCAACCCCCACCTCTCTCCACCCTCCTTTCAGGTAGTTGTAGAGGGCAATGAGGCCTCCCCTCAGCCTCCTCTTCTCCAAACTAAACATGCCCAGTTCCCTCAGCCTCTCCTCGTAGGACTTGTTCTCCAGACCCCTCCCCAGCTTGGTGGCTCTCCTCTGGACACCCTCCAGCCCCAAAATGTCCTTCCTCTTTTAGTGAGGGGCCCAGAACTGACCCCAGCCCTCGAGGTGAGGCCTCACCGGTGCCGAAACCTCCTCCCGTCCCACCAACGGACACCCCCCCAGGCCATGGAGCCACCTTGGCCTCCCCTGGAAGAAACACACCGGGTTTTACCCATTCGGGTAAAACCCGGTGTGTTTCTTCCAGGGGAGGCCTCAATTAGCGCAATTACTCCTTCCAGGGCTCGCTTCACCTTCAACCGGAGCTTTTCCGGGACCCCCCCTCACCCCCCGCCGGGAAATAAAGGGCTGCTCTGGGTCTCCCCACGCACCGCAGCCCCTACCCCTGCCTTTTCCTCACCGGGCTCCCAAGGCGGGCCACACACCCACCCCACGGGGGGAGACCGGGCCCCCCGGCTCAGCCCCCGGGCCGCGGCACGACACGACCCACCCTCGGGAGAGCCCCGAGCCCGCCGCTACCGGCGGCCGCTGAGGGAAAGGGGAGCCGCCTGGGGCTGAGGAGGGGCCGCAGGGCCGCGGCTTCTCCTTGGGGGGGTCTCCCCGGGGGAGCAGCGAGGGGTCCCCGGTCGCGGCGGGGCGG
>NW_015090969.1:1202320-1205854 GCF_001431845.1 Calidris pugnax | reverse complement strand
GGTTAATTAGTGTAATTAGCGAGGGGCTCGGCGGCCCCGGAGGACTATGGCTGCCCGCGGCAGGGCAGGCCGTGGGGGGGACGGCGACCCCCGCCTTCCGAGGCGGGAATTCTCCGCCCAAAAACTCTCTCTCCCCCAAAAATTCACCTTTTCTGCATTTTTATTATACCTTTTTTTTAATTATTATTATTTTTTTTTGCCTGGTTCTCGAAGTGAGGGTAATTGCTTACCATGTGAACTAAATTTTACCGAAGTCGCCTTCTTTCCTGTAGTGCCGATGTCAAAACAATATGGTTAAAAAAGTCAGATAAGGGCTTTGTATCAAATTGTGATAGAACTTGAGCTGCGCCCCTGAAATTAAAACTTAATTGGGCCTTTTGCACCCCGACTGGATGTAGAAACAATTTAAGTTTCATTGTGTCCTCGCACGTCCCACCTGGAGTAGGGGGAGAAACGATTAACCCAGATTCAGACAAAATAAAGTGAATTATTGCAGGATTAGGGTTCAGAGACGAGCAAGGTCCTTGGGGGGAGCGCTCCCGGTCTCCCATCTCGGGAGGGAAGGACAAGACATATCCCCTGTGGGATGGAGTTGAGATAAGGGCGTCCCCGAGGAGAGCCTGAGGAGATTATAATACTGAAACACGCTTGGAAATAATGAGCCAGCTAATTAAGGGGATCTCCCCAAAACGTTTACAGAATCAGGGAATTGTCAAAGTTGGAAGGGACCTCTGGAGACCACCCAGTCCAACCCCCAGCCAGAGCAGGGCCACCCAGAGCAGGTCCCACAGGAACGTGTCCAGGTGGGGTTTGAATGTCTCCAGAGAAGGAGACTCCACCACCTCCCTGGGCAGCCTCTGCCAGGGCTCTGACACCCTCAAAATGAAGAAGTTCCTCCTCATGTTGAGGTGGAACTTCTTACATTCAAGTTTGTGCCTGTTCCCTCTTCTCCTGAAGCTGGGGACCATGCCATTGGAGGGATGCGGTGGGATGCAGAGGGAAGGGGAGCCCCTTTCCCACACCAGCCTCACTGGAGGAGCTGGGTTGGGTGAGCTGCCTTCCCCTTTCATCCTCATCAAGGAGGCAAGAAGCCTGCCTTAGCCAGGGTTAAGAAAAACAGACTCCCCAAAAATGGACAAGGTCACAGCAAAGAAGTTCCTCCTCGCGTTTAGGTGGAACTCCTAATGTTCCAGGTTGCCTCTTGTCCTGAAGCTGGGGACCATGCCATTGGAAGCTTCAAGTTTGTGCCTGTTCCCTCTTCTCCTGAAGCTGGGGACCATGCCATTGGAGGGATGCGGTGGGATGCAGAGGGAAGGGGAGCCCCTTTCCCACACCAGCCTCACTGGAGGAGCTGGGTTGGGTGAGCTGCCTTCCCTTTTCATCCTCATCAAGGAGGCAAGAAGCCTGCCTTAGCCAGGGTTAAGGAAAACAGACTCCCCAAAAATGGACAAGGTCACAGCAAAGAAGTTCCTCCTCGCGTTTAGGTGGAACTTCTAATGTTCCAGTTTGTGCCCATTTCCTCTTCTCCTGTCCCTGGGCACACGCTACAGACTCCCTGGGCTACAATCCAGCTTTAGGGAGCTCCAGCTGGAAACAGTGGGTTGACCTTCCACTGATTTTTTTAAATTAAGCAAGCAAGAAAGACACTTGGCGAGTGTCTTCAATTACAGGTTGATCTTCATAGCTCATTAGCAGACCCAGGAAGGGATTTCCTAGGGATGAGGACTCCGTGTGTCCCCTCCACCCTCACCACTTGGGGTTGCAAAGTGCTCTCCTTCAACCTTATCTTCTCCTGTGCAAACAGGAGAGAGCCCCGGGACACAGTGTGCGAGTGGAAGGTGCTACCGGTGTCACTGGTGGCACTTAATTAGGTAAGGTGCACCTAATTAGGCAAGGATGTGTATAAAAAGTGCAGAACTGGGTGCTGACCTGTGGTTCTGTGGCACGAGCTGGTGGAGGTGGCGTGGGGACCCTTCAAACGGGGGGATTCTGGTGGATCCTTGGCAAATATCCCTTTGCGAAGCCGGGATGCTCTTAAAGGAATTATTCTTTGAGCTTGGCCCGAAGATTGTTTCCATGGCAATCGACGGGCTCACACTCACACACACACACACACACACACCCCGCTCCTTTGTCTAAGTTATTCGTTAGTCTTATTTGTCACACACCGTGAAAACAAAATCATAGGGTGAAACGAAAGGAGATTTTAAGATAATGGGAGGTTATTGGCGTCCTCCTTCCCTCTTTGTGCCGCTGCCGCCGGCCGCCCCGACACATCTCCATTGCAAATGAGCTCAAAAACCCCACCAAGGCTCTTCCATCCTTTTGGGGGTGCGATAGGTCGAGGGGGATACATCTTTCTGCTTTCATGTGAGAAGCTCTTCAAGTGCTGTGCGGGAGGCGGCGTCAAGTGAAAAGAAAATAATAATAATAGAATGGCAGTTTCCTTCATTAAAATGCAGCGTTTCACTAAAATCAAGGTGTCTGGGTAAAACTTCGAGGCCCTTTTCTGCCTGCCCCACACCGGCGTGGTGGCACCTGGGCTCTCCTGCCTAATTTCGGGGCCTTTAGGAGTCTCTCCAAAAGCAAACAGTGTCCTCAAAGTGTGTGGTGAAGAAATAGCGTGGGTCCAGGGCCGGGTAAGGGATCTCAGCTGAGCCCCCGTCTACCATAACGCATTTAAATAGAGCTTAAAGGATGCAGTTCACATGCTGAAAAAAAAAAAAAAAATATATATATATAAATTTATATTGCAATTATCATCCTGTCGAGATTAGCCCTGTCTGTGAAATCCCTTCTTTCCACCAGCCCAGTCTCGAGCTCAGTTATTCTCCTTCCAGCCCCCCCCGTGCTGCGCTCTAAGCTGGTGATTCACGTATTAATACGTGGTTATTAGATGACTCCTCTCCCCCCGCTGCTGCTGCCTGTCTCTGCCGATGGAAGGAGGAAATGAATTCTTAAAACCTCGGGAACAAATAGTCCGGGCGCGGAGATCAATCCTGCTCCCGCTGACGTCAATGGAAACGTTTCCATCGGCTTCGACGGGGGCAGAATTAGTCCCAGACACCGGGAATCAGCTCCGTGGGTACCCTCATGGATCCGCCTGCAAGGGGGAAAGCTGCACCTGTCAAAAATAGCTCATGGAATTAAGTGACTGTTAAAGATATTTGTCTTTTTCTGGGGGGAAAGAAACCACTGTTGGCTGGGGATGGGGGGCTGCCCCAGCTGCTGCCCCTGCCGAGACCCCCGGCTCTTCAAATGGGGCTGTAACGAGTTACTGCTCTTTAATTAACTCCTCCACCTCATCCATCTCCCCTCGGACAGTCCCCAACCCTCCTCTCGGCAGGGAGTCACCCGCTTTCCAAACAGTTTTTACCGCCAGAAAATAAGAACTTTATTTAATTCTGGATTTTATCCAATCCCCCCCATCCTCCCTATGTTCCTGGTCCTTGGCACCCCCTGCTCCTCCCTCCCCAGCTCCACCAGTTTGGGACCAGTTGTGCTGGGGACAGGAAGGGCCAGTTGTGTGTACCC
>NW_015090969.1:1198176-1202300 GCF_001431845.1 Calidris pugnax | reverse complement strand
AAATTCCAAATTTCACACCCAAATTCCCCAGCTCTGGATCATCTCCCTCCCCTGCCCCACCGGGCAGAGCGAACAGGAAGACCCAGAAATCACCACCGGTCCTTCCTTTCCCTAATTAGAAGCCACCAGCTAATGAGATATCATCCAAGCAAAATATTAGGAGTCGCATAATAATTATATCAATGAAATCAACAACAATTTAACAGCAAAGGTTAATTACATTTATTTAAAAACCTGATAGACAAAATGATGCTCAAACAGTTGGGCAGACTAATTGAAAGCTAACGTTGCTCCTAAATTGAATTTCAAATGAATTTTACATCCATAGTTCATTTTGCTAATTTCATTCCCTGTATCCTGTAATTTGTTGGCAGTGATTGATTACTTAAGTGAATAATATCTATGTACCAGGACCACTTAGTAATAGAATATGCCAAGTGTGATCCTACTGTTAATAAATACAGTTTCTTTAAGGTTCCCCTCTCTGTCACGGATTTGGAGGAGCGGGGGGGGGTCGTGTCAGGGTCACAAAGGTCTTTTGGCAGCTGGAAATCCTATTTTAGTCTCTTCTTAACCACACCTTGCAAAAAACCTTCCCTTTCTGAGGGCAGCTGCCCCTCCAGCCCCCTCGATCCATGGGCAGCGCTTCAGCACCTCTCAAATCCTCATTTTCGTTTGCCAAGGGATGAAAATGGGGATATTTGGGGGGGGGTTCAGGGAATATTCTGCAGGGAATACTCTGTGACATAAATTCCACAGCCCGGGTGCCCTCAGCCAGCCCCAGTCTGGCACTGGGGACCCCCCGACATCCCGACACCCCAGACCTGGTGTCCTGGGGTTCAACCATCTCTCAAAACCCCATCAACCAGAGACAGGGCTGGGGGGTAAAGCCAGCAGAGCCCCCAACAGGCACTGCTGCTGCCTCTTCTCGGCATCTTTGAAGCATCCGCTGCTGCAAGATGAATGCAATTATACCTTAATAAAATTTTAATACAGGGAATTATGCACTTTGCATCCAACCAACAATTAGCCGTTGCTACGCTACAGCCAGAGCGCAATCACAATAATGAAGCCAGCCAAGGGAAGGCATTAATCAGGAGGTGTATCATTATCCCTCCTCGCCCCCTGCCTCCCCAGCTCCTGATTGGGAGCCTCCTGTTGCTTAAACGTGAAAAACAATCCCCAAAAACAAAGTGTGTGGGGGAGCAGCCCCTCTCTGGGCACCCCTTCCCATCCCAGCTGTGGCTTGGTTTGGCCAAGGAGCCAAAGCTGCCCCTACCCCACTGCTCCAGCACCCCCCGAAACCCCACGAGCAGCAACAAACCCCCCTTCCCCGCTCCAACTTTTACATTTTTTAATCATTTATTCCCGGGATCCAAAGGAAACATCCGACGAACCGGAGATGGGGAGAAAAATGGCAGGTGACGGAGCTTCTGCGGGTGGAAGGGGGAAGACATTCATTAATTTTTCATTCGCCGTGGCTGGGACGTGAGCAGCTCAGGATTCATCATGTCAGCAGCGACCTTGATGTTGCCTCCATCCCACCACCCTCACCCCCTGCCCCCAACAGCCCCTTGCAGAGAGTGTCCCCACCATCTGCTGAACATCACCCTGCCCTCCTGCCCACCAGAGATGGATCCCCCCCCGGGGTGGGAGGCTGGGTACCACTGCTGGGGTGAGCAGGCAGCTGAAAGCCTGAGAGATGCTCCGATGCTCCGGGGGCAGCAAAACCACCTCCCCGGAACAGGAGGAACAACCAAAATTCCTCCAGATGAACCATATGCACGACATGCAAAAAAGTCGGCGGGCAGCTTGCCTGTGGCAAAAGGGGACAAGCTTCCCATCTTGGTGTCCCCAAATACTGTCACCTTCCTCTAAAGGGAAAATAAAAATCAAATCCCACCCAGCTCACAAGATCCCCCCCACCCTACAGGGCTTCCTGCCAGGGTGGCATCCCCGCTTCTTGGGTGTTCTGCATGATTTCTCCCCAAAATCCTTCTGCTTTGGGCTCCCCAGTGCCACAATGCTTAAAAAGAGCTAAATTTGCCTTTTTTTGGGGTTGGTTTTGGTTTTTTTTGGAGATGCTGCAAGCATCAGAGCGCTCGGGCACCCTGCAATTCAGCGGGGGGGCGGAGGGAGGGTGATTATCAGCAGACGCATAATGATTCATTCTGTTTATAATTGCTCGGAAACGCGGGGAGAGCGGGGAGGTGTAATTAACTCTTCTTTATGATTGAGACGAGTGTGTTTTCCTCGGCCACGTGACGCTGCCACGTTCAGCCACGGTCGGGTTGGTTGTTTTGTTGGGGTTTTTTTTTTTTCTGGCATCCTTGGCAGTGGGAGAGCGCGTGAATTGAGTCATTCCGGGAGCGCAGCTGAAAGATATCCCTGAAACACCGTAACTGTGGGGAGGGAGGTGGATATTTATTTCCCCACAAGCCCCAGGAGGCTGCAGCTGCCCTGATTTTCCCTTGGATGTGGTGAGCAGGAGCTTACATCATCCCCTGATTGAAACAGCCCCCCATTAATTACCGCGTGGGAGCTGTCGTTGCGGCGATGCTGGCAAATGGGGAGTTGTTCCGTGGTCCCTGCCCCCGAGGATGAAGCCCGTGGGTCTGGGGTCACATCCAGGCTCTGTTTCGCAGCGTGGATCTCTCACAAAGACCCCGAGCAGGTTTGGTTTCCTCGGGTGAAGCTTGGAAGGGACAGGGGGCTGTGATGGAGAGTGCAGAGCTGTGGAGGCTCTTTGCAGAGGGAGCTGAATCACAGAATCACACAGGGTTGAAGGGACCTCTGGAGATCACCCAGTCCAACCCCCAGCCAGAGCAGGATCACCCAGAGCAGGTCCCACAGGAACGTGTCCAGGTGGGTTTGAATGTCTCCAGAGAAGGAGACTCCACCACCTCCCTGGGCAGCCTCTGCCAGGGCTCTGCCACCCTCAAAGTGAAGAAGTTCCTCCTCATGTTTAGGTGGAACTTACATTCAAGTTTGTGCCTGTTGCCTCTTGTCCTGAAGCTGGGGACCATGCAATGGAGGGATGCGGTGGGATACAGAGGGAAGGGGAGCCCCTTTCCCACACCAGCCTCACTGGAGGAGCTGGGTTGGGTGAGCTGCCTTCCCTTTTCATCCTCATCAAGGAGGCAAGAAGCCTGCATTAGCCAGGGTTAAGAAAAACAGAAAACAGACTCCCCAAAAATGGACAAGATCCAGCTTGACTTCGGGATCTTCCCCTGGTGCTTCCTCTCCATCCATCACGTGTCAGCCCTGGACGGGACACAGAGGGGATGGTTGCCCAACCCATCTATCAGGGACGTCTGGAGCAGATTCAGCCACGGGGTTTGTTTTGGGGCTCCACATCAAATGATTTCTCCTCTCTGGCTCTCCAGATGTCACCGTGTCACTCGAGCCCAGCTCCTCGCCACCTCCCGGATCAGATACTGGTTCAGGCAAAGTGATAAGTGACCCCAGTGGGTCAGGATGAGGCCAGCAGAGCGGAGGGTCAGCACAGCACATAGGGTCCCAGGGGTCACCCAAGGAACCTGCCACCCCCTGCACCTCTGCTGGGAGGGGGGCTGAGAGAGTTGGGGGGTTCAGCCTGGAGAAGAGAAGGCTCCAGGGAGACCTCAGAGCCCCTTCCAGTCCCTCAAGGGGCTCCAGGAGAGATGGGGAGGGACTCTGGATGAGGGAGGGGAGCCCTAGGAGGAGGGGGAAGGGTTTGACACTGAAAGAGGGGAGATGGAGATGTGGGGAAGAACTTCTTTGGTGTGAGGGTGGCTCTGGATTAGACTTTGCTTCCCCTGCAGGTGACTTTGCCACCAGGCAAGTGTTCCATCTACATTAATCTTTCCTTTTTATTCTTTTTTTTCACAAAAGCATCAGTGTGTGGCACAGACAGCCCGTAGAAGGCTGTACAAATCAGGGAAGGCACCTTCACACCACACGAGCTTTCTTTTTGACTAGTGATGGGTCCCCACGGGTCCCCCACCGCTCCCAGCACCCCCAGCCAGGCGCGGGGGGCACCCCAGGGTCCCGCAGGTTGGAAGTGACCCCATCCCACCAGTCACCCCGGGCTGGGAGGGGGGTGGAGGGGGGGTGCCAAATTAGTTCTCTTTGCAGAAAAAAAT
>NW_015090969.1:1145853-1198166 GCF_001431845.1 Calidris pugnax | reverse complement strand
CGGGGACCGGCCGCCCCCTCCTGCCACCCCTGCGGGCTCCAGGAGCCTGTCCCCTCCCTCCCAAAGCCCTGCAAGGGGACCCCCTCCGTCCCAAAGCCTTGCGAAGTGATGCAGGACCCTGTCCCCTCCTCTGCTTTGGTGCCAAACGCTCCCTCCCAAAGGCTTCCTATGGAATATTCCGTGTAGGTTGCAGAACTTCATCCAAAACGCCTCCAAATTTTACCTTGCTCACCCCGGTTGCCGAGTCTGCAGCGCCCTCCTGTGGACACCGCGCCGCCGCCGGGGACCGGCCGCCCCCTCCTGCCACCCCCGCGGGCTCCAGGACCCTGTCCCCTCCCTCCCAAAGGCCTCCGAGGGGACCCCCTCCATCCCAAAACCTTGCGAAGTGATGCAGGACCCTGTCCCCTCCGTCCCAAGGACCTACAAGGTGATGCAGGACCCCGTTCCCTCCATCCCAAACTCCTGCAAAGTGATCCAGGATCCCATTCCTTCAGTCCCAAAGCCCTGCAAGGGGATCCCCTCCGTCCCAAAGCCCTGCAAAGTGATGTAGAATCCCATTCCCTCCATCCCAAACTCCTGCAAAGTGATCCAGGATCCCATTCCTTCAGTCCCAAAGCCCTGCAAGGGGATCCCCTCCGTCCCAAAGCCCTGCAAAGTGATCCAGGATCCTATTCCCCCATCCCAAAGCCCTGCAAGTGGATCCCCTCCGTCCCAAAGCCCTGCAAAGTGATCCAGGATCCCATTCCCTCCATCCCAAACTCCTGCAAAGTGACCCAGAATCCCATTCCCTCCATCCCAAAGCCCTGCAAAGTGATGCAGAATCCCGTTCCCTCTGTCCCAAAACCCCGTAAGGTGATGCAGGACCCCATCCCCTCCATCCCAAAGACCTACAAGGGGATCCCTCCCCCTTCCCAAAGCCCTGCAAGGTGATGCAGGACCCCATCCCCCCCATCCCAAAGTTCTTTCCCCCTCAAAACCCCTACATGGATGCTCCAGGACACCCATCTCATTCACCCTAAACGGCTCCAGGACCCCCAAAGCCACCCAGCTCAGCCCTGTCCCTCGCTCACTGTGCATCCCACCCTCCCCAGCTCTGACCCAGCCACAGGCAGGAGCCAACATGGGTGGTGCAGCAGCATCGGGCCACCAGAGCCCATCACCTGGCATCAGGGCTGGCAGGGGCAGGCAGGGAGGTAAGGTTAGAAGTTTTCTTTGAAGAAGCGGAAGCCGAAGCGCTCGCAGTGCCCTCTGATGACTTTGGCAAGTGCTGGTGAGCCACAGAAGAAGACCTGGACCTTCCCTTTCTTCTCCTCTGCCACCTTCCCAAACACCTAGGGTGCAGGTGAAGGAGAAGGGGAGGTGGTGAAGGAGAAGGGGAGGTGGTGAAGGAGAAGGGGAGGTGGTGGCAGAGCCCGTTCCTGCCCCGGGGTGGCCGGGTCCCTGCCATCCCTGCTTGGCTCGAGGGATGTGGGTGGAAGTGGTGTGTACACCCCCAAAAAAACCAACCCCCAAAAAACCCCAGGGAAGAAGAGGTTTGGCGTTAGCTGTCATGGAGAGGTTTGGGTGGGGAGGAGGAGACCATCACAGCTCTTTACCCGGCCCGTTCCTGCCCTCCAGCACCCACCTTCCCACGGGAGGGAGAGGCTCCCCCAGGTCTGGATACCCCCGTGCATCCTCCAGCTCCAAAACGGGGCTCTCCCGTGGTGTCCCCGCAACAAAGAGCGGGTTTGGGGAGCAGGGGTGCCTTCCCATGGGAATGATTTTGGCAGCAGGGCAGGAGCAGCCCTCACCTTGCTCCAGTCGGGGCGGCCAGGCTGGGTCCGGGTGCGTAGCCCCGTGATGGAGTCCCTCTGCTCCTTGGCAGCCAGGAGGTCCAGGGCCATCTGCAGCCCGATGGCCTTCATGTCACTCTTGCTGAGGGCCGATGTCATGTACATGTGCATCTCCAAAAACTGCCCTGGGGGTTCGAGAGGAGCCCGGCTGCAGACAGAGGGGGGGTCCAGCCCCACACCGTGCTTCCTGGGGTCGGGGTGAGATCTGCTGGGGGTGATGCCTCCCGCTCACCTCCTGTCCAGCCCCACACTGTGCCTCCTGGGGTCGGGGTGAGCTCTGCTGGGGGTGATGCCCCCCGCTCACCTCCCGGCTCCTGCTCAGCCTGCTCCATTTCCAGCTTCGTTAACAGGCTGACGAACCACTCAAAGTGCTTCTGGTCCCGGTTTATCCAGATGAAGTCAACCTGAAGGGATTTGGTTTAGTGATGATGCTTCTTTGTTGTCCAGGTGTCTATTTTTGTCAGTTAGGTTGATGGTTGGACAAGATGATCTTTAAGGTCCCTTCCAACCTAGAAGATTCTGTGATTCTGTGACACAGAGACCAAATCCAGTCCCCCCACCGCCCCACACCTCCTGGACTGGGAAGGGATGCTCCATCCCTGGGAGCCTGCAGCCCTCCTGCCTCCATCCCCAGGGCAAACCTTGGTCCCACGTCCCCCTCAGCCCATCCTTACCTTCCTGAGTGTCATCTCCTCATCCCGCAGGTCCTCACACCACGAGTAGTGGCAGCTGGGGCAGCTCTGTCTCCGTCGGCGGTACCTGCACGGGCAGACCAGCCCCCTGCCTGCCCCACAGCCCACACCCCTCAGCCCCCAGCGAGGAGACCCCCAGCACCCGTTCCTCACCAGCACTGGTGCACGCCCATGGCCAACCTCCTGCCAGCAGGTTTCCCTGCAGCAGAAATCCCCAGGGAAAAGCCTGACACCAAGGGAGGACCCAACCATGGGTCTGGTGGCCACATGTTATGAGTCCCAAGGTTAGAAGTGAGGAGGAACCACCACGGGTGCTGCCCCACGGCGCTCATCCCACAGGGGGAAGTGTTGGAGGACGGGTCTACCACAGCATACATCATGTCTTGTGCCTCCCAGAGCAATGTCAGAGCTCATATGCCTGCCCCACAGCCCACACCCCTCAGCCCCCAGCGAGGAGACCCCCAGCACCCGTTCCTCACCAGCACTGGTGCACGCCCATGGCCAACCTCCTGCCAGCAGGTTTCCCTGCAGCAGAAATCCCCAGGGAAAAGCCTGACACCAAGGGAGGACCCAACCATGGGTCTGGTGGCCACATGTTATGAGTCCCAAGGTTAGAAGTGAGGAGGAACCACCACGGGTGCTGCCCCACGGCGCTCATCCCACAGGGGGAAGTGTTGGAGGACGGGTCTACCACAGCATACATCATGTCTTGTGCCTCCCAGAGCAATGTCAGAGCTCATACTGGGGGTCTGCTGGTGTGACCCCGGCCCGAGCAGCTGCAAGGGCACCAACCTGTACATGATGCTCTGCAGAATGGAGGCGAAGGGGGTGATGCCAATGCCAGCGCCGATGAGCACGGCGTGCTCCGAGGTGAAGATCCGCCGTGTCGGGGTCCCGTAGGGGCCATCGATGTAGCACTAGGAGAGACAGGAAACTCAGGGAGAAATCCAGCAGCTCATGCACCAACCTGTACATGATGCTCTGCAGAATGGAGGCGAAGGGGGTGATGCCAATGCCAGCGCCGATGAGCACGGCGTGCTCCGAGGTGAAGATCCGCCGTGTCGGGGTCCCGTAGGGGCCATCGATGTAGCACTAGGAGAGACAGGAAACTCAGGGAGAAATCCAGCAGCTCATGGGTTGGGGTAACCCATGGGCTAAAACAACCCTTCGGCTGCAGATGGGGGCAGTTTTATGGGAGGGAAGGAAGAGGAAGATGGGGTGGGAAAGAGCACCAAGTCCTCCAGCAGTGCAGGGCTCGCATCAGCTCCAGGTGGGACCACCCATGCATGAGGGCTACATGCAGGGGTGGCCAGAGACATGTGGGCACATGTGTGGGTCCCCCCAGGGATGCTGAGTGCAGCCCTGCTCACCAAAGCCTGGGAAGGACCAAGACATCCCTCACCTTGATGTTGCAGAGCCGATGGGTCTCGCTCAGCCCAGTGGAGACCTGCTGGGTAAAGAGAGCAATGATGTTCTCCTCCTCCCCACCCAAACCCCTCCATGACAGCTAACACCAAACTTCTTGTTCCCTGGGGGTTTTTTGGGGTTGTTTTTTTTTTTGGGGTGCACACACCACTTCCAGACACATCCCTCGAGCCAAGCTCAGTGTAGTGCCTGCACCTCTGGTGGGACATCCCACACACATGTCCCACCCCAGGAACCTGTCACCTGATGGTATTATCTGGGTCATAACTGGTTTGAGTATTGATTAAAAAGGCAATTATCCAAATCCCCGCACAAGTTGGGGGGTGAATAAGAGGTTTGCAGTGACCACGATGGTCCAGGTGGTGGGAGCAGGCGTGGGGAACCTCTGCTCACCCAAGGACAGACAAGAGCAGAAGAGGGCCAGGGAGAGAAGCTCATTAAAACCGGTGCATTAGGTTCGTTATCTGCAAGCACTGCTCCTCCAGCCCAGAGAGAATCAATATCCTGAGAGCTTTTCCTATCGGGGGATATGATAAAGGGGGGTGCTCTCAGCATCCTGGCGTTGCCACGATTTACATCGAGAAGTTTCTTTTTAAAAGAGCTTCTTAGTGAGCTTTGACTCGTTTGGGATGGAATCAACAAATTCTTCCCCTCATTTCTGCTCCTCTGGCTGCTGCTGTGTTGATGAGACAGAGACATCCCTTCCCCTCCTGCCCCACAGGCACCGGGGGCTCTGCCTCTGCCCCCCAAGGTCTCAGTGGTGCTGGGTGAGGGTGGGAGATGGTGCTCACCCCCACCACGGGCAGGTCCTCCTCCCCTGGGGCAGCAGCACTGGTGGCTTTGTACGACATTAGCTGAACATCTCCGTCCCCGCCGGTGGCCACGGACCCCAGCTCTGAGCTGGCCCTGCTGCAGAGACCCTGCTGGAAGCCAAAGGTGGAGGCATCACTGGCCACGATGCTCACGGGCACCTGATGCCCTGTCCATGGGGGTTATGTGGCCTCGGCAGAGCACGGGACACAAAATCATAGAATCATTGAGGTTGGAAGAGACCCTTGGGATCATCGAGTCCAACCATCTCCCCTACTCTACAAAGTCCTCCCCTACACCATGTCCCTCAGCACTGCATCTAAACGGCCCTTAAACACATCCAGGGATGGGGACTCCACCCCCTCCCTGGGCAGCCTGTTCCAATGCCCTATCACTTTTTCCGTGAAAAATTCTTTCCTAATGTTCAGTCTAAACCTCCCCTGTCGGAGCTTGATCCTCCAAGGCAGCACAAACACCTCGCAGGGGACACGCACCCCCAGAGACACCCCAGCACCCGGCCTGGAGCTGCAGGGGGGGTGACAACTGGGGTGATGCCGGGGGGAGCCGCTCAGCAGAGAGCATTGAGCCCAGACCTGACCTCACTTTGCTGCTTTTTTGGAGCTGGTCAGGGATGGATCATCCAACAGAGCCCTCTCCATGTCCCAGACAAGGACATGGGCTTGAGAAACCCATCACCTCCCAAACATCTGCCAACCGGCAGCGTCCCGAGGTCCAACCTCTGCCTCTGCCAAAGGCTGAGCCTTGTTGGCACCGACCTGTGCCCAGCACTGGGGTGTCTTCTCCCCCAGTCTCCTGCCGAGCGGTTTTGACCCCGGGCTGGGCCATTGGGGCTGCTGGAAGTACTCGTACAGCTTGGTGGTCCACTGGCCCAGCGACCTGATGTGCAGCCAGAGGGTCTCTGCAGGATGAAGTGGAGCAAAGGGTGGACTCCTTAAAGCCCCCCCAGTGCCACCCCCTGCCCTGGGCAGGGACACCTCCCACCAGCCCAGGTTGCTCCAAGCCCCCTCCAACCTGCCCTTGAACCCCTCCAGGGATGGGGCAGCCACAGCTTCTCTGGCCAACCTGGGCCAGGCTCTCACCACCCTCACACCAAACAAGTTCTTCCCCACAGCTCAGCTCCATCTCCCCTCTTTCAGGGTCAAACCCTTCCCCCTCCTCCTAGGGCTCCCCTCCCTGATCCAGAGTCCCTCCCCATCTCTCCTGGAGCCCCTTGAGGGACTGGAAGGGGCTCTGAGGTCTCCCCAGAGCCTTCTCTTCTCCAGGCTGAACCCCCCCATCTCTCTCAGCCTGTCCTTCCAGCAGAGGGGCTCCATCCATGGGTCACCTCCATGGCCTCCTCTGGCCCTGCTCCAACAGCTCCATGTCCTTCTGCTGTTGGTGGCCCCAGATCTGGAGGCAGCACTTGGGGAGGGGTCTCCCCAGAGTGGAGCAGAGGGGCAGAACCCCCCCCCCTCACCCTGCTGGCCACGCTGCTGGGGATGCAGCCCAGGGTGCGGGGGGATTTCTGGGCTGCCAGTGCATGTTCTTGGCTTGTGTTGAGCTTCTCATCCATCAACACCCCCACCAAGACTTTCTCCTCAAGGCTGCATGGACATGGACACCTCCTTGGACAACCCTCAGAGGGGATCCATCTGTTGAGCTTCTCATCCAACAACACCCCCAAGACCTTCTCCTCATGGCTGCATGGGCATGAACAACCCTCAGAGGGGATCCAGCCGCCCTGATGGGGCTTGTGTGATGCAAAACATCCCAGTGATGTGAAATGGCCTGAGGCTGGGGTTACCTTGCTGCTCGGGAGCGCTGCTGATGGTGAAGGGGTGCCACTCGTAGGCGGCGATGGCCGGGATGTTCAGGTAGACGTAGTCTCCAGGCTTGTAGTGGAAAAACTGCGGCCTCTCGATCACAAGGTGAGTGACCTGGAGGAAAAGGAGCCCTGAAGCAATCCAAACCTGCATCTTTTCCAAAAAAACTATTCATTGTGCCCCATCCCTCCTGTGCGTGGCTGGGGGAGCATCCCCCTTCCAGCCCACCACGCAAACACATCGGGGCCATCACCCCCCTCCATGTCCCCCTGTCCCCCTGCCGTGAAGAACCAGCGTGGTCACTTACAAAGTGCTTTTTCCCAGACTTTGCAAATATGAAAGGTATTTCTGCGAGTCCCAGCACCTTTTATCCCCACTCTCACAGTGGTGGGGGCCGGGGGGGAGGCGGGAAGGGGTCTGGGGACTCCCGGGGGTGCAGACCTTGGAGGGGAGCAGATTGACCTCCACGATGCGCAGCCCCCCGGCGCGCCGCCAAGCCAAGCCCACCACCTTCTCCAGCACAAAGAGGCAGCCAGGAACCACAAACCACTTCCAGAAGTGGGGGCCGTGGAGGATGAGGAGGATCCAGACTGAGATGTAGGAAAGGTGGGTCCAGTAGAAGACCTGTGGGCACGGAGCGGGGGGGGCTGAGTCTGAATGGAAAGTGGTGGAGCCAAACAGGAGTTCACGGCAAGGCTGTCAGGGCTTCCCAGGGGGCAAGGGGAGCCCACACAAAGAAGAATCCCAGAATCAGAGTGATACAGGGTTGGAATGGACCTCTGGAGACCACCCAGTCCAACCCCCTGCCAAAGCAGATCCACCCAGAGCAGGTCCCACAGGAACGTGTCCAGGTGGGTTTGAATGTCTCCAGAGAAGGAGACTCCACCACCTCCCTGGGCAGCCTCTGCCAGGGCTCTGCCACCCTCACAGGAAAGAAGTTCCTCCTCATGTTTAGGTGGAACTTCTAATGTTCAAGTTTGTGCCCTTTGCCCCTTGTCCTGTCCCCAGGCACCACCGAGAATCACAGAATCATAGAATGGTTTGGGTTGGAGGGGACCTTAAAGATCATCCAGTTCCAACCCCCCTGCCCTGGGCAGGGACACCTCCCACTAGAGCAGGTTGCTCAAAGCCCCATCAGCCTGGCCTTGAACCCCTCCAGGGATGGGGCAGAGAAGACCCTGATGGCCTTGAACCCCTCCAGGGATGGAGCAGAGAAGACCGTGACCCCATCTTCTTGCCCTTTAGCTATTGCTCAGCATCGATGAGATCCCCTCTCAGTCTGCTCTTCTCCAGGCTAAAAAAAAGCATGGAAACCCCAAAACTGCAAAGTGTTGGGTTGTCCAAGGGAGGTATCTGGGGACACCAGCTCAAGAGCTCTCCCCACCCATGGGGCAGCACCAGGATGGACATACACACCTCCCCCCACCAGACCCTCACCCCTCTCCCCGAGACGGAGCAGCTCTGCCACCCCTGGGGTTCTCCAAGTTGCTCGGGACCCACCTCGAAGTGGCCGCTCCGTCGGACGCAGGGGCTGGAGAAGATGATCATGGTGAGCAGCAGCCCCTGCAGGGCCAGCCCCGTCTGCGAGGCCGTGCCCCCCAGGCCCCCCACGCCGGGCCGTGCCGACAGCAGGTACTGGGTGAGGGCAGGGTGCCCGTCCTGCTGTGCCAGCCTGCCTGGGCACAGGAACAGTTGGGATGGGGGACCCACAGCACCCACCCCCCCCACACCCAGATTTCTGCTGCACCCCCCAAAACCCTTCCCAATTGTTTAATTATTAGTTTTTTCCCCCTAAGAAGTACCCAAGTCCTTTGCTCGGACGTTTTTAAAAATGAAAAATTTGGACAAATGCAACATTTCTCCTCTCCGGACCCTGTTCTGGGGCTCAGCATCATTGCAAGGGGGGGTGTTTTGCAGGAGGGGGGGGGAGTGCAAGCAGATGTGCCCCCCTCCCCGATTGCCCCCAAGTCGGGGGTGCAGCTCTGACACCCCGCCGTGGGGTGAGGGTGACACCGTGGGGTGCAGGGCTGTGGGGTGCAGGGCTGTGGGGTGCAGGGCTGTGGGGTGCAGACCCGGGGGGCGCAGACCCCACTGGGGGGTGCGTGGGGAGAGCAGGACCCCCCCCACTGCCCGGCTGGGAAGCCACTAGAGGGGGATAACAGACAGTGCACAGATTGTGCAGCACCACACACACCCTCCGGCTGCCTGCAGCCCCTCAGCCCCCCCGGGCATGTGCACCCCCTCTCCAGGCCTTGAACCCCCCTCCCTGGGACATCTGCATCCTTCCAGGACATGAGCATCTCCCCCGGGACATCTGCATCCCCTCTCTGGGACATGAGCATCTCCTCCGGGACATCCGCATCCCCCTGGGATGTATACATCCCTCCAGGACATGAGCATCCCCTCCCTGGGACATGTGCATCCCACCCCCAGGACACATGCATCCCCCCTGTCCCCGATTGCCCCCAAGTCGGGGGTGCAGCTCTGACACCCCGCCGTGGGGTGAGGGTGACACCGTGGGGTGCAGGGCTGTGGGGTGCAGGGCTGTGGGGTGCAGGGCTGTGGGGTGCAGACCCGGGGGGCGCAGACCCCACTGGGGGGTGCGTGGGGAGAGCAGGACCCCCCCCACTGCCCGGCTGGGAAGCCACTAGAGGGGGATAACAGACAGTGCACAGATTGTGCAGCACCACACACACCCTCCGGCTGCCTGCAGCCCCTCAGCCCCCCCGGGCATGTGCACCCCCTCTCCAGGCCTTGAACCCCCCTCCCTGGGACATCTGCATCCTTCCAGGACATGAGCATCTCCCCCGGGACATCTGCATCCCCTCTCTGGGACATGAGCATCTCCTCCGGGACATCCGCATCCCCCTGGGATGTATACATCCCTCCAGGACATGAGCATCCCCTCCCTGGGACATGTGCATCCCACCCCCAGGACACATGCATCCCCCCTGGGACATCTGCTCCACTCCAGGACATGTACATCCTGCCTCCGTGACATGTGTATCCCCTTCTTGGGACATCTACATCCTTCCTGGACATGAGCATCCCACCTGGGACATCTCCATCCCCTTCCAAGGACATCTGCATCCTTCCAGGACATGAGCATCTCCCCCGGGACATCTGCATCCCCTCCCTGGGACATGAGCATCTCCCCCGGGACATCTGCATCCCCTCTCTGGGACGTATACATCCCTCCAGAACATGAGCATCCCCCCCCGGGACATCTGCATCCCACCCCCAGGACATGTGTATCCCCCCAGGACATCTGCTCCACTCCAGGACATGTGCATCCTGCCCCCGTGACATGTGCATCCCCTTCTTGGGACATCTACATCCTTCCTGGACATGAGCATCCCACCTGGAACATCTCCATCCCCTTCCAGGGACATCTGCATCCTTCTGGGACACATGCATCCCCTCCCTGGGGCATCTGCACCCCTCCAGAACATGAGCATCCCCCCCCTGGGACATCTGCATCCCACCCCCAGGACATGTGTATCCCCCCTGGGACATCTGCTCAACTCCAGGACATGTGCATCCCCCCATGGGACATGTGCATCCTGCCACCAGGATGTGTATCCCCTTCTTGGGAGATCTCCATCCCCTTCCAGGGACATCTGCATCCTTCTGGGACATGTGCATCCCCCTCTGGGACATCTTCACCCCTCCAGGACACGTGCATCCCCTCCTTGGGACATCTGCACGCCCCCATGGGACACGTTCATCCCCTCAAGACATAAGCATCCCCCCTGGGACATCTGCATCCTGCCCCCAAGACATGAGCATCCCTTCTCTGGGACATCTGCATCCCCCTGGGACACAAGCACCCACCCTCAGGGCTCGGTCCAAGCCCCTGCAGCTTTTCATCAGCGTGGGTGACACCCCCTGCACCGTGGGGGGACATTTCCCAGTTTAGCAGAGGGACTGGAAGGGGATGGGACCCACCACAGGGTTGATGGGGTGGGTTAGAGCAGGTGCTGCTCCAGAGAAACCAGTGGCCACTGAAGGGCCTTCCCTGCCCGGGGGCTGCTACTTACTGAAGTTGGCGACGTGGGCACCGGTGTGAAGAGCTGCCAGGGCCAGCACCACGTACCCCACCAGCTGGTGGAACACCACGTGCTGGTCCAGAGGCAAAACCTCAGCCAGGGGGGTGGCCCTCAGCCAGGTCAGGCACCTCCGCAGCATCAGCACCTGGGGGAGAGGGGCAGTAGGAGATGCTGGGGGGCAACGGGAGATGTTGGGGGGCAACGGGAGATGCTGGGGGGCTCAGCCAGGGGCTGGTGCCCTGGAGATCCAGCTAATACAGGGTGTCAGCCTGGAGAGCACCCAGAGGCAGAAAGCCAGGACCCATCTGCAGGGTGCCATGAGCGTGCCGTGGTCCCAGAGAGCTCACAGCCCCCCTAACCCATGATTTATATAGAATAACCCATGATTTATATATAATTATTCAGAGGAGGCGGCCTGGCCCCACAACTGCAAAAGCCCCCAGGCTCCAATTCCTACCCTCCAAGGACCCCCTGGCACAGGGGTAAGGTCCCAGTGGAAATGTGGCTGTAACAGCCCAGGTAACCCCCCCTTAGTCCCCCCCACCCCAATTTGCTCAGCATCCCTCCTGGGACCCGGCACTCACTGCGAGGAAGGAGCAGTTGAAGTTGAGGCACTGCCCACAGCCCCGGGCCACTGCTAGCCACCCGCCGTGGCCAGCGTGCCGCCAGGCAGCCAGGGCAAAGAGCAGGATGTTGAGGGTGGTGTAGCCCCCCAGGAAGGCCAGTTTGCTGCGGTGGTTGTGCCAGTAGGTCCGGGTCAGGCAGCGGGGCCGCCAGCTCCTCTCCGTGGGTGCTGGGGGCTTCAGCCAGCTCGCTGCACTGGGAGCAGAGGCACCGGGTCCATCCTTGCCCGGGGAAAGGGGGAAGCCAGGGCAGCCCAGGACATGTGTATCCCCCCTGGGACATCTGCTCAACTCCAGGACATGTGCATCCCCCCATGGGACATGTGCATCCTGCCACCAGGATGTGTATCCCCTTCTTGGGAGATCTCCATCCCCTTCCAGGGACATCTGCATCCTTCTGGGACATGTGCATCCCCCTCTGGGACATCTTCACCCCTCCAGGACACGTGCATCCCCTCCTCTACATCCTTCCTGGACATGAGCATCCCACCTGGGACATCTCCATCCCCTTCCAAGGACATCTGCATCCTTCCAGGACATGAGCATCTCCCCCGGGACATCTGCATCCCCTCCCTGGGACATGAGCATCTCCCCCGGGACATCTGCATCCCCTCTCTGGGACGTATACATCCCTCCAGAACATGAGCATCCCCCCCCGGGACATCTGCATCCCACCCCCAGGACATGTGTATCCCCCCAGGACATCTGCTCCACTCCAGGACATGTGCATCCTGCCCCCGTGACATGTGCATCCCCTTCTTGGGACATCTACATCCTTCCTGGACATGAGCATCCCACCTGGAACATCTCCATCCCCTTCCAGGGACATCTGCATCCTTCTGGGACACATGCATCCCCTCCCTGGGGCATCTGCACCCCTCCAGAACATGAGCATCCCCCCCCCGGGACATCTGCATCCCACCCCCAGGACATGTGTATCCCCCCAGGACATCTGCTCCACTCCAGGACATGTGCATCCTGCCCCCGTGACATGTGCATCCCCTTCTTGGGACATCTACATCCTTCCTGGACATGAGCATCCCACCTGGAACATCTCCATCCCCTTCCAGGGACATCTGTATCCTTCTGGGACATGTGCATCCCCCCCCCGGGACATCTGTACCCCTCCAGGACACGTGCATCCCCTCCCTGGGACATCTGCACGCCCCCATGGGACACGTTCATCCCCTCAAGACGTAAGCATCTCCCCTGGGACATCTGCATCCTGCCCCCAAGACATGAGCATCCCTTCTCTGGGACATCTGCATCCCCCTGGGACACAAGCACCCACCCTCAGGGCTCGGTCCAAGCCCCTGCAGCTTTTCATCAGCGTGGGTGACACCCCCTGCACCGTGGGGGGACATTTCCCAGTTTAGCAGAGGGACTGGAAGGGGATGGGACCCACCACAGGGTTGATGGGGTGGGTTAGAGCAGGTGCTGCTCCAGAGAAACCAGTGGCCACTGAAGGGCCTTCCCTGCCCGGGGGCTGCTACTTACTGAAGTTGGCGACGTGGGCACCGGTGTGAAGAGCTGCCAGGGCCAGCACCACGTACCCCACCAGCTGGTGGAACACCACGTGCTGGTCCAGAGGCAAAACCTCAGCCAGGGGGGTGGCCCTCAGCCAGGTCAGGCACCTCCGCAGCATCAGCACCTGGGGGAGAGGGGCAGTAGGAGATGCTGGGGGGCAACGGGAGATGTTGGGGGGCAACGGGAGATGCTGGGGGGCTCTGCCAGGGGCTGGTGCCCTGGAGATCCAGCTAATACAGGGTGTCAGCCTGGAGAGCATCCAGAGGCAGAAAGCCAGGACCCATCTGCAGGGTGCCATGAGCGTGCCGTGGTCCCAGAGAGCTCACAGCCCCCCTAACCCATGATTTATATAGAATAACCCATGATTTATATATAATTATTCAGAGGAGGCGGCCTGGCCCCACAACTGCAAAAGCCCCCAGGCTCCAATTCCTACCCTCCAAGGACCCCCTGGCACAGGGGTAAGGTCCCAGTGGAAATGTGGCTGTAACAGCCCAGGTAACCCCCCCTTAGTCCCCCCCACCCCAATTTGCTCAGCATCCCTCCTGGGACCCGGCACTCACTGCGAGGAAGGAGCAGTTGAAGTTGAGGCACTGCCCGCAGCCCCGGGCCACTGCTAGCCACCCGCCGTGGCCAGCGTGCCGCCAGGCAGCCAGGGCAAAGAGCAGGATGTTGAGGGTGGTGTAGCCCCCCAGGAAGGCCAGTTTGCTGCGGTGGTTGTGCCAGTAGGTCCGGGTCAGGCAGCGGGGCCGCCAGCTCCTCTCCGTGGGTGCTGGGGGCTTCAGCCAGCTCGCTGCACTGGGAGCAGAGGCACCGGGTCCATCCTTGCCCGGGGAAAGGGGGAAGCCAGGGCAGTCCTGTGCCCATCCCAGCATCATCCCTGCACCCATCCCAGCATCACCCGTGCAATCCGTGCATCCATCCCAACACCATCCCTGCATCCATCCCAACACCATCCCTGCATCCATCCCAACACCATCCCTGCACTCAAGTCCTGCATCTTAGCCCTGTACCCACCCCAGCATCATCCGTGTATCCATCCCAGCATCCATCCCAGCAACCATCCCAGCATTATCCGTGTATCCATCCCAGAAAGCATCCCAGCATCATCCGTGTATCCATCCCAGCATCCATCCCAGAAACCATCCCAGCATCCATCCCAGAAACCATCCCAGCATCATCCCAGCATCCATCCCAGCATCCATCCCAGCATCCATCCCAGCATCCATCCCAGCATCCATCCTTGCATCTGATCCCCGGAGCCTCCTCTTCTCCAGGCTGAACAACCCCAGTTCCTTCAGCATCATCCCTGCATCCATCCCAATCCCCAGCACTTATCCCTGCACCCAAGGCCAGCACCCAGCTTGGCACCATCCCTGTACCCTTCTCTGCATCTAAGCCCTGCACCCATCTCTGCACCATTTCTGCATCCATCCCAGAAACCATCCCAGCATCATCACTGCACCCAACCTTGCATCTGAGTCCTGTACCCACCCCAGCACCATCCCAGCATCATCCCAGCACCATCCCTGTATCCATCCCAGCATCATCCCTGCCCCCATCCCTGCCTCTGAGTCCTGCACCCATCCTAACACCATCCCTGCCACCACCCCAGCACTTATCCCTACACCCAAGCCCTGCACCCAGCTTGGCACCATCCCTGTACCCTTCTCTGCATCTAAGCCCTGCACCCAGCTTGGCACCATGAGGCCCTTGCGTTGCTCCCAGTGCTGGCCCAACCACCTCATGCTCTGGGCACCCCACGAGGGCATAAATCCCATGGTTTTTTCCTCCATGTGGGAGGAAAAAGGCGCTCACAAGGAAACTCACAGCCCCTCGGGGCCGCCGGAGGGACCTCAGCATCATCCCTGCATCCATCCCAATACCATCCCTGCATCCATCCCAACACCATCCCTGCACTCAAGTCCTGCATCTTAGCCCCAGAATCATCCGTGCATCCATCCCAGCATCCATCCCAGCATCATCCATGTATCCATCCCAGAAACCATCCCAGCATCATCACTGCACCCAACCCAGAAAGCATCCCAGCATCATCCGTGTATCCATCCCAACATCCATCCCAGAAACCATCCCAGCATCATCGCTGCACCCATCCTTGCATCTGAGCCCTATACCCATCCCAGCACCATCCCAGCACCATCCCAGTATGATCCTTGCCCCCATCCCTGTCTCCAAGCCCTGCACCCATCCTAACACCATCCCTGCCACCACCCCAGCACTTATCCCTACACCCAAGGCCAGCACCCGGCTTGGCACCATCCCTGTACCCTTCCCTGCACCCACGCCCTGCACCCAGCTTGGCACCATGAGGCCCTTGAGTTGCTCCCAGTGCTGGCCCAAGCACCTCATGCTCTGGGCACCCCACGAGGGCATAAATCCCATGGTTTTTTCCTCCATGTGGGAAGAAAAAGGCGCTCACAAGGAAACTCAGAGCCGCTGGAGGGACTCACCTGATGGTCAAGTTCTCCATGACCTCTGGGAAAGCCTCCAGCTCCTCCCGGAGCTCCTCGAAGGTGATGGAGCCGCTGTGGTCCTTGTCAGCAGCCTCGAAGAGCGCGGAGGTGAGGTGTCCCAGCCGCTCCTCGGGCAGGGCTATGGAGCTCTCCCGCAGGCACCACCCCAGCACCACCCGCAGCTCCTCCGGCTCGATGGACCCGCTGCCTGCGGGGGGGGAGCGGGTCAGAGCAGGGACCCCCAGAACCCCACGGCTTTACAGAATCACAGAATCTTCTAGGTTGGAAGGGACCTTAAAGATCATCTTGTCCAACCGTCAACCTACCTCCCAGCACTACATCAACCCGGCTTTTGAACACCTCCAGGGATGGTGCCTCAACCACCTCCCTGGGCAGCCCATTCCAATGCCTGAGAACCCTTTCAGTGAAAAAATTGTTCCTAATCTCCAGCCTGAACCTCCCCTGGGGCAACTTGAGGCCGTTTCCTCTTGTCCTGTCGCCTGTGACTTGAGAAAAGAGACCGACCCCCACCTCTCTACACCCTCCTTTCAGGGAGTTGGAGAGAGCAAGAAGGTCTCCCCTCAGCCTCCTCTTCTCCAGGCTGAACACCCCCAGCTCCCTCAGCCTCTCCTCACAAGACTTGTGCTCCAGACCCCTCACCAGCTTTGTCGCCCTTCTCTGGACCCGCTCCAGCACCTCAATGTCTTTTTTACCTTCAGCTTGCACCTTTTGTGCAGAAGTCACCTCCCTTTGGTGCAGAAATCACCCCCATTTAACCCAGAAATCACCTCCCCTTAATGCTCCCCGGGAGGAAGGACCGTGCCATTGCTTACAAACCAGCTGGTTCTTTTTTTACAAATTAAAATGTGACCCAACGGGGGGTTTCCCTGCAGGGTTGTGGTGGGCCAGCAGAGTTGGGGGCTGGCAGAGCCCTCCAGATGTGGTTATCTGGTGGGGAGGAAGGAGGGCACACCAGAGCAGTGAGCAGCTCAGTTCTCTGGGCAGCATTTTACACCCAGGCAGGTGAGAGCAGCTCTCCTGCCCCATCCCTGGAGGGGTTCAAGGGCAGGTTGGAGGGGGCTTGGAGCAACCTGGGCTGGTGGGAGGTGTCCCTGCCCAGGGCAGGGGGCTGGAACTCGATGATCTTTGAGGTCCCTTCCAACCCGAACCATTCTATGATGATACCCACAGGACGGGGGGCTGAGCAGAGACCCCTCCTCTCCATGACAGGGGGTGATAGCGAATCGTGGGAAACCCTGAGGGGTGGTTGGTTTAATTGCTGGGGTTTGGGTGGATTTTTGATGCCTTCATCATGGGACATTGAACGAGGATCCAGCAGTGAAGAGCTACCTACCCCCTCACCCAGCTCCACTTAACCCGAGAGGGACCAGCGCCGGAGCCGAGTAGCGATGCCAGCACTTGGATGCTCAGAGGAGAGCCTTGCAAACAGTGACTTTGTTCCAAAAAAACCCCTCAAATTAATCTATTTTTCATCACCTTACCATCCACATCATAAACCTGGAAGAGGAACCTCAGCTTGTCCGTCTCACTCCCGTGTACGAGCAGGCTCAGGGCTTCCAGCAGCTCCTCCAAACTGATGGTCCCGCTCCCGTCCGAGTCGAAGAGGGAGAAGAACCTCTCAGCGAAGAAGGACTGTGGGGAGGGGGACAAAGGCTCTGATGGGGGGGGTGGGACGCTCCCTGCCACCCCACATCCTGGTGCTACAGACAAAGCTCTCGCCACCAGCTGTGGGAATCATCTGGCAAAAGCCAAAAATCAGGGGGAGGGTCCGAAAAGAGAAGGGAGGAAGGAAGGCTGTGTTTTTGGAGGGGTGTGTTGGCACCCGGGGAGGGGGGCTGCCGGGGGGAGGGAGCCCTGGGGACATGGGAGCACAAGGTGATGAGGGAATATTCACTGGGAATAGCCAAGCATGTTGGAAGGCAGACTGGGTACCCAATGCATTTTGCATTAGGGGTGGTTAATCCATGTTTTCCACCCTGGCTCACCACAGAGTACCCCCAGGTTTCTCTCTCCCTCTCTCACATGAAATCACACAATTCTATGTTTAAGTTTAATTTTCTCTGAGGACAAGAAGAGCCCACAGCTCCATGTCAGGCTGAGGGTGCTGCCTGGAGGAAGGGTCCCTGCGCCCCCGTCCCCCCCTCACCTCCTTCACTTGCAGAGCGGTTTTGAACTCTTCCAGGTCGATTTCTTTGTCCTCCCCAGCGATGCTCCCAAACTGCTTCCTCACCCACCGCAGCCACTCAGCGTCCTCAGCCCCACTCATGGTGCAGGAACCTGCAGGAAGGCACAGTGTGGGACAGGCAGCAGCCACTAGTGACCCCTGGGATCCTTCAAAATCTGCTTTTTTACCATTCCTGCCATGTTTTCACCACCTGCGGGCTCCCTGCAGCCAAGCACAGGGTGGTTGCTCTCTGCTGGGTCACCAGGGCAGGACGGGGCATCCCTCACTGCTGGTCCCACAGCGGGTCCTGCAGCAGCCCCCCTGGGATGAGCCAGGACTCAGGCAGCCACGATGGCACACGTCTGAGGAGCGTGTGGGGGCTGTGTCACTCACAACCCCAAATGTCCACGTTCCAAAGAAACAAGCAGCTGAGTCCTATCTGTACCTGTCACACTCCTGGTCACTACCATGAAGGTGCTGGAGGTGATGTGAGTACTGATAAGGGGTAATTCATAGAATCACAGCATGGTTTGGGTTGAAGGGGACCTTAAAGCCCCCCCAGTGCCACCCCCTGCCCTGGGCGGGGACACCTCCCACCACACCAGGTTGCTCCAAGCCCCCTCCAACCTGCCCTTGAACCCCTCCAGGGATGGGGCAGCCACAGCTTCTCTGGGCAACCTGGGCCAGGCTCTCACCACCCTCAGAGGGAAAAATTTCCTCCCACTTTCCACTCTAAATCCCCCCTCTTCCATCTCAAAGCTGTTACCCCACAAAAAATTTCCTCCCACTTTCCACTCTAAATCTCCCCTCTTCCATCTCAAAGCCGTTACCCCACGTCCCATCACCACATGCCTTTGTAAGAAGTCCCTCCCCAGCTTTTCTTTCCTTTTTGACTTTTCCTCCCAAGGCAAGTCGAAAGATGGGGCTGCTTGAGCCCCACACCATTCCTCACGCCCCATGTGAGGCTCCTGGCTGCTTTTTTTGGACCTGAAGAGCTAAGGCACGTGCTGCTCTCCAGCCTCTGTACCTTGTCCATCAGGTTACCCAGGACAATGAGTGCAAGTCCCCAGGATGCCCCGGGTCCCTTTGCTCGCCCCCCGCAGCGTGAGCAGCATCACACAGCCCAACTTCTTCCACAGCCTGTGCTCAACGAGGCCCAACTTCTTCTTACACCCACACCTCCAGCCAAGGAATTCCCTATTTACGGACCAAACCGTTCCCAGAGCCTCTCAGTGCTCAGCATCTTATTTCATTGAGATGTTGTGCCAGTGGTGCTCCTCTGCTGTGTACCAGACTGTATGGGAGCACTGGAGGAAACACTTCGCTGTTAAGACAACGTTTGCTGCTTCAACCCTGGGGAAGGGGCAGAGGAGCAGATGATAACATCTACTTGGTTGCATCTAGTCTACGTTTGGCTTGATGTCCACCCTCCCATCTTCTCCCCACCCTTTATAGAAATAGCCTCCTGCCTGGCAAAACACACAAAAGTTCCGTTCAGGAATTCTTGTGCTAAAATCAGGAGCCTGGAAAACTTTTTCTCCCTTCGGGCACCCGGCCCCCTCTCCCCTTCCCTCTCCTCTCCTGGCTGCTCCTCAGCCCCGTCCCCTTTGGTCCCTTCCCAACACAGTCCACAATTACCAACGGCTCTCCTTATCTTGGGAAGCCAAGAGAAAAACCACACAGATTTTCTAGCACTCTGAGCCAGCCCCTGCCACGTCCCTCCCATCTTCTCCCCACCCTTTATAGAAATAGCCTCCTGCCTGGCAAAACACACAAAGGTTCCGTTCAGGAATTCTTGTGCTAAAATCAGGAGCCTGGAAAACTTTTCTCCTTTCAGGCACCCGGCCCTTTCTCCCCTTCCCTCTCCTCTCCTGGCTGCTCCTCAGCCCCGTCCCCTTTGGTCCCTTCCCAACACAGTCCACAATTACCAATGGCTCTCCTAATCTTGGGAAGCCAAGAGAAAATCCACACAGAGCCAGTGGAGGCAACAGCCTTTTTAGCACTCTGAGCCAGCCCCTGCCACATCACCCCAAGCCCCTTCCCCAAAAAGCTCCCGTGGGACAGAAAACGGGGGTCTCAGCTCAGGACACGGGCAGGGACGGAGCAATTTTGGGCAATCCAGGAGGGAACAAGGCACAAGCTTCTGCTCACACACAGGGGGGGTCAATCCTGAGCCCCCTCCTGCTTCTCACCAGGTTTTTTAATTTACCTTCTCTCCCATCTTCGGTCACAGCCAGTTTTGTCCCCAGGTCTGTGGCTGGACCCTGGTGATGCTGTCCCCGGGCGGTGTTTAAATCGCAGCCGCTCACAGCTGTTGGGTGCTATTCTTTTAATTTCCTTTATTTTGGATTTCTTGCTCCATTCAGCCCTCTCGCCTCGGGAAGCTCTCGTCCTGCCAAACCCCATGAAGAGCTCACATTCACCCCGGGGCTTCCATCCCGATTCACCGGCTGTCAGGAACACATGGGCAACTGTCTTCTTATTTTTTTTCTTTTTTTTATCATACTGCAACCTTTATCCGTTTGTGAACAAATCCTACTTGTATGGTGCTAAACGGGGGGCTGGGCTGGGGAGGAGGTTGCCATGGGGATGTCAGAACCAGAAACCAGGTAGTAAAACATTCCTGCTTTAGTGGCCCGGCAGGAAACCAGCAGGAGAGGTGGTTTGTGCGCCAAGAGGCAGAGCTCCCCTTCAGTGCCAGAGCCCAGCCCGGCTGGAAAACTCCCTCCGTGTGCCCATTTGCCTGTTTATTGGAAAGTCAGCTGGGATTTATAGGAAAAAAAACCCAAAACCTCTAGCTCCACGGGAGCTGGAGATGCGGCTCAGGTCTCTGATGGAGATGTGGACCGAGGACCACAGCCTCACCTCTCCTGCCCCACCATCCAAGGGGTGTATGCCCCATGGGTGAATTATGCCCCACAGATCAGACCCCAAGTGCAGGGAGGAAGGTGGTTATAGGGCTACACAGGGTGGGTAGGAGGTAGGGAAGTGATGGTGCCTCTGGACTGGGCACTGGTGAGACCCCACGTTGAGGACTGGGTTCCATTCTGGGCCCCTCGCTAGAAGAAGAAGGACTTTGAGTTGCTGGAGCATGTCCAGAGGAGAGCCACCAAGCTGGGGAGGGGTCTGGAGAACAAGTCACACCAGGAGAGGCTGAGGGAACTGGGCATGTTGAGTTTGGAGAAGAGGAGGCTGAGGGGAGACCTCATTGCCCTCTACAGCTCCCTGAAAGGAGGGTGGAGAGAGGTGGGGGTTGGCCTCTTCTCCCAAGGGAAGAATGCCAGGAGCAGAGGAAATGGTCTGAAGTTGGGGCAGGGGAGGTTTAGATGAGATATTGGGAAGAATTACTTCACTGAGAGGGTGGTCAGGCCCAGGAACAGCCTGCCCAGGGGGGTGGATTTTTGGATTTTTTTGGGGGGTGGTCCTTTTTGGATTCCAATTCTACACCCATTAAAACTTTACAGGACGGTGCCCCAGCTGCCCGTCGCTCCAAGACCAAAATCAAATTAACACAAAATTGTAACTGGCCAATATGCCTCAATCTAAAGAATCCTCCTCAAAATACCTTATTTCCCTTTTTTTTTTTAAAAAAAGAAAAAAAAACCAATTAAATTTTGTATTTACCAACCATGAGAATATTTGCATTAAGGCAAGAAATGATGCGTATATTAACAAATTACACAGCTTCTACCTACAAGTACCTAAGTCTGCTCAGATTTTACACAAACGTTTCTACAAACCAGAAAAAAAATGAAAGATGGTTAAATTGTATTAAACCTGGCAAAAAAAAAAAATTGTTGAAGAATAGTCTGCTACAACATTCAATTAACAAAGTTGTTACATATATATACAGACAAATAAATACATAATAACACAAACATTCTTAATACTTAAACTCACCATAAATCAGGCATTTGATCCAGCTTTCATGGTTGTTTATTCACAGATCCAGTCATGTGGATTCCAATTGAAATGATTTTACCCCAAATGACTGCGCCCTTTTAAAGGTTTAAGCAATCCCAGCCCTGAAAAAAGGATTTCAATGGAACCATTAAGGAGAAGCAGCTGGTTGTGACGTTTCCATAATTACCTCGTTATTTTTGAACTACTTTACAAACAGCTTAAGGGTCTCCCTCTGAATACTCTGAAAATCAGGAAGAGCACGGGGCTCCTCAAATGCCCATAATCAGGTTATTCACAAAAATCATTTTACAGGAGGCAGCCCAGTGAAGGTGAAGTGTCCAAGGGGTGATGGAGAGACCTCCATGCATGGAGCTCCCCAAGGAATATTGTGAAGGCAGCCCAGGCACAGAGCAGAGAAAGCTCAGTCATGGTCATCACTGTGTCTTGAATTTTGGAGCCTCAAAGTCCCAGTGACCCACTGAAGGAACAGGAGTTACTGACTTCAAACAAGCACCACCAATAACAATAACCAAAAAATCACAGCTGTCAACAATTTATAAATAAACTGCACACTGAAAATTCGCTCCTTTCCACGTAAAAACTTACGGAACTTCTCCACGCAGTCAAAAAGTCCATTTGTTTATGGATAGTTCTAAGTGGAAAAACAGAAAAATTCCCTCCAATTGCTCCTACAAATGATAAATGAGATTTCGGGTCCCTCACCCACTCAGCTCCCAAACCTTCCCACAACAGCTCAGCTCTAACCCCGCTGACTTTAATTTTCATCTTCTTTAAGAAATTTGTCCATGTTTATGAAACTCTGTTAAGATCCAAACTCCGGAGCTCTCCACGATGCCTTTTGCTGTCTCCACTTCACATTTTTATTGCTTTGCACCACTTTTGCCCACATTAATGGTCAATGGTTTAAAGACAATAGCCTTTTGCTTGGAATTTTTGTCAGGCAGAAGTAAAAAAGTTTTGAGAAAACATGTTAACTGAATAGGCCAAATTTGCAACATAATGATTATACTTGAAATTTAGAATTATATTTTAAAATTAAATTAAAAAAAATAATTTTCCTTACTTGATAGTATAATATCAAGAATGTTCTCCGAATTTAAGCCTTGTGTCATCAAGGTATGAACCCATTTTTAATGGAAAAAGCACCGAAGACGTATATCATGGATATCGAACTAGAAGCCATACAAGTGAATATATTTAGTTGAAAAGCATGTTTATGTCAAAAAGCTGAAAACTCCCATTTTCAGCTTTTAATCCATGCGGAAGACTACGTTTCAAGAAAGAACAATATTTGACAGAAACCTTCTAAGAAATTAACTGAAAGAAAATCCAAATAAATAGTAAGAAAACAGAAATAGTGGAGAGCTCCAAAAACCTGGCAGTTAGTAACAGAAAACGTAAACATTGCACAGTACTATTTTTAAATAAGAGCATATTTTCCACCGATGAAATTTAAATTGGAATATGTCCACCAAAAAAAAAAATATGGAGAAACTGCTGAAGCCAATTTCTTACTGTGCCATTAGTGTAGAGCATCGAGTGTACTCTAAATATACGAGTGACTTTGAGTTGTCATCTCTTATATGCACATACGAAAGACAGTAAGACTTGGAAAAGCCCACCCAGCACTATTCTTTATTTCATTATGGTCCAATTTGTCACCGTCACATAACAGACACGAGGAAAAACATTTTAAAATGAGAACTTTAAATTACTGGGATAAATATAGTTAAATCTGGTTTGGGTGATGGGCAAAACTGAAAATCAATCTTTTCAATCTCAAGGAAAGACAATGACAATATTCTAGATATTTGTATTTATTTTTTTTAAGTGTTTTCACCATTCTTGAAAGCTGGAATATTTTTCTCAACATAACTATTAAAATACGTATCTAAATGGTGACTAAAATAATGAAGCAGGTTAATCAAAGATCTTATTTTCCTGGTTTCAGCTGAGCTCCCTCCTAGACCCAGTGGACAGATGGAGAGGGAGGATCATTAGATAAATTATACAGTTGCTCTTACAAACTGTTTACTCCTTTTCTAGATTCCAGCCCATTAAGATGTGGTTTCTTTAATGCTCTCAGGTGCATTCACCACTGCTGTCTGTAACGTTTCAATCATTCCCAAGGTGACTTTGCCTAAAACTTGACGTTCCATCTTCTTAAACTCATGCGACCTTTCTCATCCTTTTGCTGGCAGGTTTGGGGCTGTCAAATTTAATTGCGATATTTAACATGCAAATTTTTAAAACATCCTTCCAAGATCTCACTAAATCCATTTATTAACTGACCGAGAGCCTTGTTTTTCTTTTTCGTAGCCGCGGTTTCAAGTATTTCAGCTAGTTCTTTCAGCGCTTTCATCAGCCGAATAGACGTATAAACGCATGAAACAGAAAGATCTGGGCCAGTTTGGGCTGTCAGGACTGCTGGTGGTGTAGGTGTTGTAGATGGTGTAGGTTCAAATGTCATTAGGAGGTCTTCTAGGTTTTCTATACTTTCAGCAGACGTCCCGCAGAGTTTTGACAAAAGAGTTTCCTTGGTCTCGTTGATGGGGGGCGTGATGGCTGAAAGCTGAAAGGGGGTCTCCCCCGTGGGGTCAAATTCAGCTACGTGCTTCAGGATGTCCACGAAGCACGTCAGGACGTCCTTCTTTTTAGCTGTTGTTGTCGAAGGAGTTGTCTGAGATTCTGCAAAACAGTATTAAAAAACTTTGAAGTTGTGTGTTGGGGCAAACGTACGTTTGCTGATCTCACCCTTCAGCCAACATCACAAAGAACACAAACTTTACTACAAATGCACTTCCGCTAGAATAACTACAATCTCCATATTTAGAATTATGGAATCAGAGAATTGCCCAGGTTGGAAGGGACCTTTCAGCTCATGGAGTCCAACCACCAACCCAGCCCTGCCAAACCCACCACTGACCCATGTCCCTCAGCACCACGTCTGCCCGGCTTTTAGATACCTCCAGGGATGGGGACTCCACCACTGCCCTGGGCAGCCTCTGCCAAGGTTTCACAACCCTTCCCAGGAAGAAATTTTCCCCAATATCCATCCTAAACCTCCCCTGGGGCAACTTGAGGCCGTTTCCTCCTGTCCTGTTACCTGTTCCTTGGGAGAAAAGACTGACCCCCCCTGGCTACACCCTCCTTTCAGGGAGTTGGAGAGAGCCAGAAGGTCTCCCCTCAGCCTCCTTTTCTCCAGGCTGAACACCCCCAGCTCCCTCAGCCTCTCCTCACAAGACTTGTGCTCCAGACCCCTTTTTTTTCCCTGTACTAGATGGTAACCTTGCTTTCTGGACTGGATGAATAATGCAGTGAGTTGTCCCGTTCACTCTGCCTCTGCAGTGAAATGGAGCTCTTTCCATGACACTCTCGAAAGCCGCAGCTTTTCTGCCCTAACGAGCACAGGAAGTGTGCATGGGATGCCCTCCTTAAGAGTTATTGGTTTGAAAAAGGTCCTACTGGTCAGCCTGCAGCAGAAATGGGGGGTGTTGCTGTGTGAGACTCCTCACAAGACTTGTGCTCCAGACCCCTTTTTTTTCCCTGTACTAGATGGTAACCTTGCTTTCTGGACTGGATGAATAATGCAGTGAGTTGTCCCGTTCACTCTGCCTCTGCAGTGAAATGGAGCTCTTTCCATGACACTCTCGAAAGCCGCAGCTTTTCTGCCCTAACGAGCACAGGAAGTGTGCATGGGATGCCCTCCTTAAGAGTTATTGGTTTGAAAAAGGTCCTACTGGTCAGCCTGCAGCTGAACTGGGGGTTGTTGCTGTGTGAGGGAAAAGCTCTTACCATTGAAGAGAGCATCAACATCAAAGTCCATATCTGAAATCTCAGGAGTCGAGGATGGATCATGCACCATCACCTGCCAAAGACAAAAACTAACTTTAACCACATCAGGATTTAACAGCTCATTGCAGGGATAACATCCATCGCCGTATCATAGCACTCAATTTTTTAGGTTCTAAGACAAGCTACTGTAAAAAAACTGGGGTGGAGGGAGACAACTCTAATGACAACATTACGCCCAGAGAGGCCTGGAAACTCAAAGTGAAGGCTACTATTTTTAGTAAAGAAGCAATCAAACCAGGCCAAGAAAAAAAAAGCCCAGTATATTTGTGAATATATTCTTTACAATACTCACAACTCATAAATTTGCTTCTCCTCTAGATGCACTACGTGGGGGAGAATACAGGCTTTTTCAAGTTTAAAAATGTCAAAATCCAACTTGCAAATGAATGCTTTCAACTGAACATTGGAATTTACACTTTTTTTTTTTTCTTGGACAAAAATGACATCAGGTAGATTCTAAATAGCTACCAGTCTCCATGAGAGAAATAGATGTACAAACTTCCACACATGTAAAACTCTGAATATGAATTAATGCACACTCAGGCAAAAAAGCCTCATACAAGGCCAGTGGCCCTACTTCTATAAAATATATTCTTTTATAATTAGACTGAGTATTTTTGAACACTACAGCCCAACTAAGAAAGCACAACTTTTGAAAAGTGCCTACAAAAAAGCACCCTGTGTTCTTTAAAATTACTTGCATCTGAGAGGCAGCAAGGTTTCTCCACCCAGAGCTGTTCTAAAATCCCAAACCAAGTTGGTCATCACTAATAACTACAATAAAATGTCATAAAATTTGCAGCAGATCACAAACTTCTGGAAAAACGTGGCACATTGTTAACGTGGCACATTGTTATGTTTGAAAATCACGAAACCTAAAAGCAACATGTGACTATTGTTGCCATGTCATCGTTAAAACGCTAGCGACGTATCAAAACTCAGTGACATATTATAAAAAGTCACACTTGGTGAAATTAATCCTCTTCATTAGGAATAAATAAGCATATTTAGGAAAGGTTCCATCTTGGAAATTTCAAAATTAAATTAATGCAAGTCTTTCCATAGTGGGAACCTATTAAGATTCCCCTTTGTCTCCTCTGACATGGCTCACACCAAAATCCCCAGGAAAGCTTCCTCATAGTTTCAAGCGTGGAAAAATTTGGCTTATCATATACACAGTAGCACCAAAACAGTGAGCAATTAATGAGAAATAAATACATCTGTGTTCCGAAGCCCCCTCATTAAAATTACCTCCAGAGACGTCGCATTCCCAAAATCAGGCTGCAATGCTAAAAAGAAAGAAAAAAAAACCATTAGAAACATAATCAGTCACTCAGCACAAACACAAACAACGTGATCTCGACTGGATACACGGGCTTGAATTTGCTGCTCTCTGTACTTTATAATCTTCTGCTTTGAATAGAAGTTGCCGTGTCATAAGCAGTTCTGGTAAAGGAAAGCTGCATGGCTCTATTGTGGAAATCCAGGTTTTTTCCAGGTCCCTTTTTTTCTGGCCAGGTTTCTTTTTGCCCTCTGAAACTTTTTTTTTTTTTCCTGAAAGACAGATACCCTACCAAAGCTGGAATTTGCTTCAGAGGATCAGAACCTCTAAAAACAAAGAGAAAACAAATTATTTTCCCATGTAGAGTCTTAAGATACTATATTGAAGCATCCTATCTCGTGACTCGACGCAGTCCAACCACTTCCAACGAGTGACCTTTGGGATAATGGGCCACATCTCCTTTCCCCGTGACGCTGCTGTCACCATCCCCTGGGAAGACCACAGAATCACATGGGGACCTCTGGAGACCATCCAGTCCAACCCCCTGCCAGAGCAGGGCCACCCAGAGCAGGTCCCACAGGGACGTGTCCAAGCAGGGTTTGAATGTCTCCAGAGATGGAGACCATCAACCACCAGGAGAACCCTCGGAACAAAGGCAAATACCCAACCTCTTCTGCACCCACTCCTTTGGAAGGTTAAAGAACTGGAGCTCAGACTGGAGTAAACTCCCTAAGTTGCCCCAGGTTGGTGCAGTGGTCACAGACACGTTCCCCCTCCTCGACCACCCTCACTAGCCCACAGCAGCAGTTGGTGGCCACGCCGCCAGCAGGCTCACACTTCCCCGTCCTGCTCCCTGACTTTCAGACACAACAAACTCCAAGAAACGCATCTGAGGACATCACTCTCCATAAAGTCTTGATTTAAGAAGTGGGGTCTTGCTGTAAATTATCATTTCCATCAACAATAGACTAATCGGTAAGCAAACATTGGGGTTTGGGGCATAAATACTTCCAGTGGAAAAAAAAAAAAAAGACAAGCTCTGAAATGAGAGAATAATTTGAAGAAACAGGTAGAAAACTCTATGAAAAAAGTGAAATTTTAAGCAACATTAGTCCAGGAGATGACGATGGTGGGGAGAAGATGGGCCAGTCACTTATCACTGCGTGCCCTGCCTCGCTTGGTGGCAGAAAAGCTCCAGCATTTTCAGCAGATCAGGGCTTGGAACGCTGCAGAGGAGTTTTTTGGGCTTGCCACTTCCCCAAATTCACCAACGTCCCGTTCCTCCAGGCCCCTCACCATGCGAGGGAGTGACAACCCTCAACCTCCAACTAACAGGACAGAAAGAGGTTTTTATAGTGATGTGGCTTTTTTACCTTTTAAAACCAAGTCTTTGGAAATGCTAGAAAGAATTTATCCACTGTCACTACCTTCAGGAGCATGACAGTCCCTTTAAATATTTTTTTTAAATTCAGCATTTTAATCCGGGGAGGAGTTGTATACATAGCTAAGCATGTCAACATCCCCATTTATGGATAATTCTAACGTTTCCTATCTTTTTTTTTTACATGCATAATAAATAATAAAGCACAGCACAAACCCTGGGCTGTGTTACATTTTCCTTTAGTACATTCAATTTCCTAAAAAGAAACAAAAAAATTGCCTCACCCCCTCACCACCCTCCCCAAGCAGTCCTTGAAAAATAGCAAGGACTGAAATTCCCCAGCTTCTGTGCAAAGGCAGGGATGGAAGCAAACGGGGATGGGAGCCCAGGACCAGCCACCCAAAAAAACCGGTGACCTCCTGGGGGAAAAATCTGGCATTTCAGTTAAAAAATTAGAAAAAAAAAACCACAAAAAAAAAAAAAAAAAAAAAGAGGAAGAAAACACCCCCCACACACAGCACCCCCACCCCGGGGGAACCACCACAGGGGTGACTCACCCCCGGGTGGCCACGGCCCCGTCCCTGTCCCCAGCCCCAGGGCCACCAGCAGCGCCAGCGCCGCTCGCCACCGCCCCGCCATCGCCCAACGGCCACCGCAACCGCCCCCGGTCCCCGCCCGGGAGCCGGGAACGAACCGGCCCCGCGGAGGAGGAGCCGGAGGGTGGGGAAAACATGGAGAAAGGCACTTTAAATGCCGGGTTCGCCGCTAGCTCACGGGAAACGCCACAAAACACGAGCGCTTTTAGGCTCCGAACACCAAATTGTCGCGATTTGCTGCAATTAGGGCACAGAAATGGGCAGCGGCACCCGGGATCTGCCATATGGAAATAATTTCACCTTGCCCACCTCCTCCTTCACTGCACTGGCTTAATCCACTCAGCTACAGAAAGCTGCCAAGTCCAGTTATGAATCTTAGTCTCTACATGTGATTTTTGCCAAAGAGCAGCAGAAGACAAACCACACAGTGGGCTCTGGATGTTTACTACGATGTGTCAGAATGCATCAGCTAACATGGAGCATATTCCATCCCAGCTGCCGTTGCCTATATTTTGGGGGGATGCATCCCCATCTCGGCTGCTGCTGCCTATTTCTTTTTGGGGATGTACATTCCCAAAGAAGCATCCCCATCCCAGCTGCTCCTGCCTACTTTTTGGGGGGGATGCATCCCCAAAGAAGCATCCCCATCCCAGCTACCATTGGCTGTATTTTGGGGGGGATGCATCCCTAAAGAAGCATCCCCATCCTGGCTGCTGCTGCCTATTTTCTGGGGGGGATGCTCCCCAAAGAAGCATCCCCATCCCAGCTACCATTGGCTGTATTTTGGGGGGGATGCATCCCTAAAGAAGCATCCCCATCCTGGCTGCTGCTGCCTATTTTCTGGGGGGGATGCTCCCCAAAGAAGCATCCCCATCCCAGCTGCTCCTGCCTACTTTTTGGGGGAGATGCATCCCTAAAGAAGCATCCCCATCCTGGCTGCTGCTGCCTATTTTCTGGGGGGGATGCTCCCCAAAGAAGCATCCCCATCCCAGCTGCCACTGCCTATTTCTTTTTGGGGATGTACATTCCCAAAGAAGCATCCCCATCCCAGCTGCTGCTGCCTATTTTTTGGGGGGATGCTCCCCAAAGAAGCATCCCCATCCTGGCTTCCGCTGCCTATTTTTTGGGGGGATGCTCCCCAAAGAAGCATCCCCATCCCAGCTGCTCCTGCCTACTTTTTGGGGGGGATGCATCCCCAAAGAAGCATCCCCATCCCGCCTGCCGCTGCCCATTTTTTTGGGGGGGATGCTCCCAAAAAAAGCATCCCCATCCCACCTGCCGCTGCCTATTTTTTGAGGGGGATGCTCCCCAAAGAAGCATCCCCATCCCGGCTTCTGCTGCCTATTTTTTGGGGGGATGCTCCCCAAAGAAGCATCCCCATCCCACCTGCTGCTGCCTATTTCTTTTTCGTGCCTACTTTTTGGGGGGGATGCATCCCCAAAGAAGCATCCCCATCCCGCCTGCCGCTGCCCATTTTTTTGGGGGGGATGCTCCCAAAAAAAGCATCCCCATCCCACCTGCCGCTGCCTATTTTTTGAGGGGGATGCTCCCCAAAGAAGCATCCCCATCCCGCCTGCCGCTGCCTATTTCTTTTCGGGGTTGCTCCCCAAAAAAGCCAGCCGAGCTGTGGGGCAGGGGATGGAGGAGGGAGCACAGAGGTCCCCACGTCCCAGGGATTGATGGTGGCACCAGCTGGTTACACCACCATGATTCACTTCTCTCCTGACTGTAAGTATGTTAAAGGCATCAAACGCTGTCGCCCATCAATAGCTAATGCTTTTAAAGCAGCTGTTCTGGTTAGTGTCTCCTTTAGGAACTAAGAGGGTGAATTAGAGATGGCTGCAACCTGTATCAAAGTGAGAATGATTTAGTGCTGCAATAACTCAGCTCTTAACCCTTATCTACAGCGGCTTCGAAGGAAGAGCCTGAAATAATTTTAAGGTAAGAAGGGGTAAGGAAGAAGAGCCTGGGATTGCTTGTTCCTGCTGTTCCCTACCCCCAGGTAAATAAGGTAAGGCATCTGAAATGGTTAAATGAGGTAACGGCACTGAATGGTGACATAAGATAATGCATCTGATCCGCGAGGAATAAATTCCTTATCATTAAAACACACCAGAGAAACGGGCTTCCCCTGGAGAGATTTTCTTCCCAGACCCCAGGTTACCCCCTTTCTGAGAGGGACCGTGTCGCTGTGCTCAAGTAAAAAGCTTTCTGCTCTTGCCTGGACCTTAGTGAAGAAGCCACCCCTGACTGCCCAACTTTGAAGGGCATTTTTCCTCACCTGTGGCAGCAGACAGCAATAGGAAAGGACAGATATACAAGATAGATATATATGTATATAAGATACACGAGAGGTATATATAAGATATACTAGATATATATATATACACATACAAGAAAACTATGTGAACCCCTTGATATGAAGGGGAAAAACCAGCAATAGGAAAGGACAGATATACAAGATATATATATATATATGTGTATATAAGATATACGAGAGGTATATATAAGATATACAAGATACATATATATACACAAGAAAACTATGTGAACCCCTTTATATGAAGGGGAAAAAAATACGCCATCATGAAAATGAGTTGCTATTACAGAATCACAGAGTGATACAGGGTTGGACAGGAGCCCTGGAGACCATCCAGTCCAACCCCCGGCCAGAGCAGGTCCACCCAGAGCAGGTCACACAGGAACGTGTCCAGGTGGGGTTTGAATGTCTCCAGAGAAGGAGACTCCACCACCTCCCTGGGCAGCCTCTGCCAGGGCTCTGCCACCCTCAAAGTGGAGAAGTTCCTCCTCGTGTTGAGATGAAACTACTTATGTTCCAGTTGTGCCCGTTCCCTCTTGTCCTGTCCACCAGGACTTCCAGGTCTTTCTCCTCAGAGCTGCTCTCCAGCAGGTCACCCCCAACCCATCATGGTGCAGGGGGTTATTCCTCCCCAGGTGCAGCACCCTACATTTGCCCTGGTTCAATTTCATCAGGTTCCTCTCTGCCCAGCTCTCCAGCCTGTCCACGTCAAGACAGATATTAGAATTTTTCTGTTGCAACGGGAGAGAAGGAATCCAAAAAGGCATTAAAATTAAGCTTTCTACTTGATAGTCTCAGCAGATTTGGTCCAGAGAAGTGAGGACTCCACAGGGACACTGTGCTCCACACAGCCATGGCTGCACTGGGGTCCTTTGGCTGAGAACATTGAGATGCCCAAGGAAAAATGGGCTGTGAGCATTTTTATTTAAAGAACAGTGGGAATAAGATTTGGGAGACATTAGCAGCAAGTGACAGGGAAAAAAAAAAATGGAAAAGCTGGAATCTGCACTAAAACCTGGCTGTGCAGGCGCAGTGACTGAACGCTCCGCTTCTCCCACTGTGGAGCTATTTCTGGGCTTGGGAAAGAAATCCTCTAGAGGGAGTCAGAAAATTGTTTAAAAGGATTTTTTTTTTCCCTTTCAGTCTGATAGTATCAAAAGACCAAGGGACCATGAGCCATTCCACAAAGAAAAATAGTAATTAAAGAACTTTGCTTCATTAAATGAGGAATATTTAGAGCGCAGCGGAGGCAAAAGGCTCACAGAGCAAACAGAAACATTTCCAGGCAGAGATGCAGGGAACTGCAGAGCAAAAGGGAATCTGCATCTCCAGGAACTTAAAGAAAACATCAAAAGCCCAAAAAACATTTTCACCCGTCCAAGAGGTTTTTGAGAATGACAGAAGCAGAGCAAAGCCAGGAGGGGGAAGGTGGAGGGTGCCCCCCCCAGAAGGTGAGGGGCTGGTGGATGGTGAACATCAGCACTTCCCCCTTCCTGCTTCAAGCCACCCGATAAACAACTCTAGTAAATATTTAATTGGACAGCACTATGGCCAACACAGCACCCCTGCTTGTTCAGGGAAGTATTTTAAATATTTTTAAATTGGAAAGTTATTTTAGGCCCTTTAAAAATCACAGCTGTTGTAAATCACTGGGGGAGACGCACTCTCGATTTTTTTTTTTTCCCAAAAAAGTTATGAACAACTTCATTACATCCAGAATTTATTATCCACAGTTCGACGCTTTAACCTATTACAAAATTTATGGTTATGATTTCAATAAACGCTCTGTAGCTGTTTATGTATGTGAGCAGTCCCACAAAAATCAAGGGAAATGCATGTGTGAAAATGGGATTCCTCTTCCAGGAAAATGCTAGATTTTTTTTGGAAAAAAAAAAAATCTAATGAGGATGAAAAGTTGATATTGCAAAACTAACAAAATGGAAAACACATGGGAAAAGGAAAGTTTTCTTTTAGAGCTTCCAAACAAATTTACTAGAAAATTTCTTTCACTTTGATGTCTGCATTTCGAAACAGAGGAGAAAGCAGAGCTGGGACCCAGCTACTGTCCAAGGCACCACGGTCACAGGGGTGGTTCTGTGACCACCAGGAGCAGGGGACAGGACTGGCACTGCCAATGCCACCAAGCCTTGGGAGCACCCGTGCAGGGACTCCTGGGTGCCAGGGAACACCTCCGAGTGGCTGTGACCCAACAGCAATTCCCCGTGGAACAGCAGAGATGGTCCCAAGGCAGCAGGGGGCTGGGACTGCTGGAATAGGAACCACCTCAAAACATCAAAAATTATAACGCCCAAAGTCTGAAAGTCAAACAAGCCCCTTTGTGCTATCAAATGTAAAAGGAGGTGGGAAAGGCAAAGAAAAACGTGATTGCAACTGCAGATTTTACATTTCCCCCCTCCAAATATTAATGTTTGAAACATCGAACAGTAATTTTAAAAAACAGATGCCTTGATACAAAAGTTCTATCCAAATGTTTCTGCCTGTTCATTTAGTCCCTAAACCAAACCAGTGAGAACTTGACCCAGAGAGGTTCTTCTACCAGCAAAGCAGATGGCATCTGCTCCAGAGAAAAGACTGCACTTTTTACTGCATTCCTCTCAAAATAAAACGTCTTTTTGTTGAGAGAGCTGGCAGCTCAGGCTCTGGCCTACCTTTTGGTTCGGTTAAAATACATTAAAGTTAAAAATGTAGGCTCATCCCTTTAAAACAGGGACATCTTCTCCATGACAGCCGCACTCACCCACCACAGATGCCCTTCCCCGGTCATCACCGGTCAAGACAGCCCCGACAGCACTGATTCTGCATGTTATTCTGATTTTTTTTAATTTTTTTTCCACTATGGTACGCTTGAAACAATCTCTGGATTGCTGCCAGGCACGCTTCTTCCTCCAAATCTATAGCCCCCAATTCCATCAAACAAAAAACCAAACACCACCTACACCCACTTTTTACAAAAAGCATCTCCCTCCAACTCCTTGGTTTCCTCTTGTTTAAGGGAAAGAATTTCATGATGCATCTTACAAAACACACCCCACCTTTGTAGTGCTGCATAATTAGCAAAAGGAAGGGTTTGTCTACGCGCAGATTTTGTACCAATACAACCAGCCACGTTTGTTTGGAAACAAACACAGTTAATTCATAAAACTTGCTAGTATCAGTGTAATTAGATTACTATAAACTTATTGATACAGTTCACGAAATCGCTTAACTACTATGCTTAAACGCATGCATAATTGTGCTTAAACCAGCTCTAAATTTGACAAACATATGCCTGACATTTTTAAAGTGCTAGTAAAGAGTATGTTCAAATGAACCCCTCCGAGATGTGAAATCTAAATTGGGAATCTGCGATAACAGGAACACAGAGATGGCACTAAGTTCCAGAAATTCCATTCAGGCCTCAAGCCTAACGATTTGCCTCTACCCCAAACTTCTTGCAGCTCTGCCTTTTGGTGTCACAAAGTGCCCAGTGTTGACAAACAGAATTTGTTAGGAAATAAACGCTATTTAGAAGCTCTTAAGAAACAGGTTTACTGGGACACGGAGGGAGTTCATGGGCAGCCAGTCACCCCCTGGCAGATCTACAGAGCTGAGAATGGAGTTCAGGTCCCATGATGTGTGACAGAAGAAAGGACAGAGAGAGGGCCAGGACCTGGCAGTGCTGATGAAGCCAAGGTTTTCCTGAAGAACATGTTGGTTCTACACTCAAACCTGACTTAATCCATTCCTGGAGTTAGGAACCCCCCAGTCTCCTCATGGTGGTCAGAGAGGTTGGGAAAAACATTGGACAAAACACCTTCAACTTGAAAACAAGCTTTGAGACCAACTGTGGAGAGCAACAAGCCTGTGAGGTCCTCTGCTCGTTACCAACGTGCACCTTCTGGGCTCCCCAGAACGAGACAGACACAGACTTGTCCTGGAGCAAGGGCCACCAAGATGCTCAAGGGACTGGAGCATATAAGGAGAGGTGGAGAAAGATGGGACTATTAGGAAACCAGACCATTTTCAGTAACAAGAGGCAATGGGCACAAATTAGAAGGAAAAAAAAAAAGGAAGCGTCATCTCAACACAAGAAAACATTTTCTTGTTTGGGGTTTTTTTGGTTGGTTTGGGTTTTTTTTTTTTTAATGGAGTATGGTCAGAGACTGGAGCAGGTTCAGTCTCCAAACACCTCCAAACCTTGACTTGACGTGGTCCTGCACAACCTGCTGTAGCTGCCCTTGCCTCAGCAGGTGGGTGGCACTAGGTGACCTCAAGAGGGCCCTTCCAACTTCAACGATTCTGTGATGAGTCCCATCAGTGAGTTTTGTGCAATTCTGAAACTGGTTGGTTTGGGTTTGTTTTTTTTTTTAATGGAGTGTGGTCAGAGACTGGAGCAGGTTCAGTCTCCAAACACCTCCAAACCTTGACTTGACGTGGTCCTGCACAACCTGCTGTAGCTGCCCTTGCCTCAGCAGGGGGGTGGCACTAGGTGACCTCAAGAGGGCCCTTCCAACTTCAACGATTCTGTGATGAGTCCCATAAAAAAAAAAAAAAAAAAAAAGAAAAAAAAATCTCAGCCCATTATCAAGTTCCTGTGCATTACTCAGACAAAAATAACCCAAGGAGGGGGGGGACAAACACCTTCCGGCCAGCAGCGCCGGCACCATTAGAGAAGCCCTGGTGATTGATCTGTCAATACCAAACTGGCCAGCTCTGGACTTGCAGCTGGAAAATGTTGTGTGGAGCCAAAGAGCAAGACCTGGAACAGAGAAGAGTCATTCCAGACATTCACCAACTTCTCTTATTGCAGAGCCGCAGCCAGGCAGGGTCAGCTGCCTGAGCACCAAACCGCCTTTGGGGGAAATGAAGGAAATTTGTGGCACAAAACAAGAAGCATCCCAGGGATTGCTCAGTTTGAGCTTCAGTCCCAAATTTCAATTACACCCAATAAAACCAGTACAATACCAGACACAGGCATGGCGCACCACCACCACCCCCAACAGTTGTTCTCAACAACAGCTGAAATGCAAAATCCTTGATGCAAATACTGAGACCTTGAAATGGGTTTCAAATGTGGATGCACTTTAGAAACTCAGGAGTTTCTGAATTGGAGTTTTTTGGGACTTGATTTTGGTTTTTTTGTGTTCGTTTTTTTTTTTTGGCATGGTCGTGTGTGTGGGGGTGTTGTTTTCATTTTTTTTGTTTTGTATTTAACAGGGGATACCTTCAGGAATGAGGATCTTAAATACCTGAAGCCTCTGGACAACAGAAGCAGCCTCTAGAACAGACACACACAGCTAAAGGGAAAGTCAAAGACAATATTCCAAATTGAAAGATTAAAAAAGTTTTTTGTTGGGTTTTTCTTTCCAGGTTGGGAGTTTTCTTTACATACCCTAAAAACAAAGGGAGAAATGTAACTAGTTCTATTTTGTTTAAAGTGAAAAATAAATAAAAAATCCTGCCTGCTGAGATCTTACACTGGATGCTGAGGTTTTCTCTCCCGCGGGGTTCGTGCAGTCAGAATCTGAGAGAGATGGTGGCAAAATCTGCTCTGCAAAGGAAATTGCTTTACTACAGGTGGCTTAAAATTATCTGGTTTCTATTTATGTTCATTAACTCAAATACCTCGGGAGAAGTAACGTTGGCTGAGACTCCAATCCTTGCCTTTTCAAGTGAGGGTTTCCAAAGCTGGCAGCCCCCCATCTCTGGGTTAGCCAGTCTCCCAGTAGAGGAAAAAAAAAAAAAGTCATATTTCTGAAAAGATAACAAGGATTTCTTTCCCATCCTGTTTTTTAGGCATCGTGAAGAGTATTTTTTTTAAAAAATGACATTACAAACCACTTCTCCCCATTCTGCTATATGCTACGAGTAGGAACAGCAGCTTTTTGAGAAACAACCCCAGAAAGAATAGAACATAAAGGAAAGAGAGCTGGGAATAACAGAAACCACGAAGAAAAAAATTTCAGAAGGAACAAAAAAATTCAAGTTTTCTACTTACCTGATTTTCCAGCCACGAGCTGTTGTCACTCCCCAACCCCCCCAATCCCAAAGTCTGCATCTTAGCCAGCTAAAAGCTATTAAATAGTCAGAGAATTAGCTTTGGCCCCATGTGTACATTAGAACATCTGAAGGGAAATTAGGCAAATAATCACTTTTTATTCAGAAGCCTAACTCAATTTTCATATTAGAAGAGCACTACTTACTTCCAGTCCCACCAGTTTTCCCTGAATCTCCACCCCACTAAACTTGCTCAGCAAGATACTGACTGACACCACCTTTCCCCAATGAAATGCAGGTTCAGCCTCACTTGCTGGTCAGCATTCCTTGGCACACTGTTCTGGGAGCTGATTAATGCTCTGTGCTGGTAAACCCTTCTGGGGATACCAGGCCACAGAGTCACAGCTGGAAAACTCTTACATATATGGCTCTTTGGAACACAGATCCAGGGTGGGCAGAGAATGGCTGGAGAGCAGCCCTGAGGAGAACTTGGGGGTGGTGGTTGATGAGAAGTTCAACATGAGCTGACAATGTGTGCTCACAGCCCAGAAACCCCCCGCACCCTGGGCTGCATCCCCAGCAGCGTGGCCAGCAGGGTGAGGGGGGGGGATCTACCCCTCTGCTCCACTCTGGGGAGACCCCCCCCCAGTGCTGCCTCCAGCTCTGGAGCCACCAACAGCAGGAGGACATGGAGCTGTTGGAGCGGGGCCAGAGGAGGCCACGGAGATGACCCATGGAGCCCCTCTGCTGGGAGGGGGGGCTGAGAGAGTTGGGGGGGTTCAGCCTGGAGAAGAGAAGGCTCCAGGGAGACCTCAGAGCCCCTTCCAGTCCCTCAAGGGGCTCCAGGAGAGATGGGGAGGGACTCTGGATCAGGGAGGGGAGCCCTAGGAGGAGGGGGAAGGGTTTGACCCTGCAAGAGGGGAGATGGAGCTGAGCTGTGGGGAAGAACTTGTTTGGTGTGAGGGTGGTGAGAGCCTGGCCCAGGTTGGCCAGAGAAGCTGTGGCTGCCCCATCCCTGGAGGGGTTCAAGGGCAGGTTGGAGGGGGCTTGGAGCAACCTGCTCTGGTGGGGGATGTCCCTGCCCAGGGCAGGGGATTTAGGACTAGGTGGTCTTTAAGGTCCCTTCCAACTCTAACCATTCTGTGATTCTATGAAAATAGCCAAGCCAGTTATTTCTGCTGAGGAACAACACATCTGCTAATCACAGGGCACTGGTGAAGAGAAATTTCAATACAGAAGCCTTAGGAATATATTTATATAACATAATGTTAAATTTAAAGATAGCCCAAGACACCTTTCTTTCATGCAAATTTCATAGAATCTGAATCCCTGCTAGTCCAAACTTGTGTATGCCTTATTAATTTATTCTACTCTTAAAATCAAGTATAGCTATCAAAACTTATGCTGTGCTCTATGCACATAGCCCCTAGGCAAAGGAGAAAATAAAGTCTGCTTTGGGATGATAGACATTTCCTAAATGCTTGGAAGATGAACAAACTGTTTCTAGAAATCGAGAGAAGCAGAATTCCAGAGCCAGAAACATAAGATAAGACTCTGGAAACTGCAGTGGATATGGCCAGAAAAATGGTAAAGCTAACAAAGTGCTGCTGTACCACACTTTTTGTTGGGCAACAAGTTAAAAGCACTTTAACACAGATGACATTCACCAGACAGTCACAGTCATCCACACAAAGAGAAGACTATTTTGCTGTTGCTTTTGGAATATCTGACCGTGGACATTAGGCAACGGTTTCATTTCAGTGCTAAGTTACAGCCACACCAACAGCCAAGTCACACACACTGACACTGAAGCAAGAATAAACAGGAAGGTTAAAAACATTGTGGCTGTTGTTTGAAAGAGAGGCTGTTGTCTAGATACACGTTTAATGTTCATTCTTCAGCCTTAAAAGAAAGGCAAAAATGTATTCACTACTATTAATGAAGAAATAAAAACCAGGTATGCTCATCACAGCAAAAAAAAAGCTTCCTAAGACAAGCCAGTGGTAGGTCAACCCCAAACCAGTCCTTTCCATCAGCTTGACCAGATAAGCAACTGGCTTCCACTCTGCTATTCACTATTATAGGATATTGCCTACAACTTCAGTTATAAAATAGAAAGACTCCGAAGACTCCTCAATACATTATTGTGCTCACTGACCTTCACTTGCTCATGAATCTACTGCACCTGAAGATGACACGGTCCAGTTTTGGTCACGGTGACATCAAAGGATATGGACCCTGCTCCAGTTCCCCTCGGCACAGCCCATTCCAGTCCTCCTTTTGAAATGATCTGGAAATCCTCAGTTACTGGTCTCCTGCTGAAACAATGGTACCTGTCAAAAAGCAAACTTGGGCTTTTCCTCATCCCGTTGTCCTCTGTTCTCCATGTAGGATGGAAATCCCTCAAAGGTGCTGGTGTAGGCTTGCAACAGCCTATTGCAAAAGCCTACCTGACTTCAGGGTTACCCCACTGAACTACAGCTCACTGGGAACTGATCTGTCAAGAGGAAGCACACCCTGGAAAACAATGGCATCTTGCAGAGATCTGAGATTGGAGGTGATCAAAGAATCGCCAAAGAAAAGGTAAAGTTATGAAAGGGCAGGGCAGGGCAGACCCAGTTAATGACTGCGGTTGAGGTGGACCTGCCTGTATTAAAACCTCAACAAAGCACTAAGGATCTGACTTGCCCAAAGGAGATCGCAGAGGGCAGCGACACAAAGAGCATTTCTTCCCCGATTTCAATGCTTTAACCATCAATTAAAACCAATGGCTTTTGGTATACGTGATAACTGTGTGAATGTTCTGTAAATCTGTGGGTTCTCAGCCAGGCCTCAGGTCAGCAGCAGGGGGGATTCCATCCAGAAAAGGTGGCCAGAACCAAGTAAAAGAGATTGCTGTCAACAGAGGGACCATCACATGTATGCATCTCATCAAGACTTGAGGGCAGCGCCTACATAATTAAATAAAAAATTCAAGTAGTATCTCCCTTTGAATTAATTTCCTACCCCCAGCTTCAAGTCCCCCCCGCACTCCCCTCACGTTCAGAGGTGCTGAGCAGATGTATCGTGAGTACTTACAGAAGGAAGGTGGAAAGCTGGAACAAGCTAAAGATTAAATCAAGGGGAAGATATTCTGCTGGTGTCCCTGAAAACCAGAAGCTGGCAAGCCACTGTCTTAATTTTAGAGGAACAAAAAGCCGCCTTCAGTACTTTAATAAATAATACATCAGAATCCCTCTATTTTACCTCACAGAACAAAAAAACCCAAAGGTGGCTTTGTTTGTATCATTGTACTGTCCTTGTACCTTTCCTGGTACCAGAATTTACCTTTAGAAAGCTGTATAAAGAGATCTATCTTTCAATATACACAACCAAGTCTATCAGAGTGGTTTAAAAGTTCACAAGCATACTAATTAACACCAAACACGCCAGTCATATGACTTCTCATTTGCATTATTGCTTCTCATGAGCTTGTGTGTGAACTAGACACACACCCAGTAGAACAGGTCTGGCTCCTCTGCACCCACAAGAGCTCAATTTGCATGGGTGCCCATTGCGAAGGAGCAGAGATATTTGGGAGCTCTGCATCCCCACGTCTGCTCCTCCTGCTTTTTCCCCAATCTGATCCTCTAAGTCCACCTATTTCCTCAGATCAACACTCACCTTGCATTATAGGCACACTCTAATTCACACTAGCTGCGTTCCTGTGTGTTCTGATGCCTGGAGTAAGATACCTCAGAACTGCCAGCTGAGATATATACATATATATATATATAAAAAAATATCTTTTCACACAAATTAATTGGAGTTTCGAACACCTGACTGACCTGTGGAACTGCCTCAGAAAGAAAAAAAACAAAACCAAAAACAAGCAGGGTGGTTTTCCACTCTCCACATACAGAGACAAGGATTTGAAAACACAACTCGTTTTGCCCACACTGTGGTGATTTCTACAACTCTCAACGACCAGAAGAACGTAAAACATTAATAAGTCACAAACATCCATTTCCCATGGTTTTCCACTCATGAGGCTGAGATAGGAAAGCAAATATTTAAGAAACAATGACAGAAAGAGCACATTTTTTAACATTACTGTAAAAACAGCAGAAGTAGACATAAGAAAATAAACAAGGTTGTATCATTTTGTATTTTCAAGAAAGAAGCTATTCATGAAGTACGGAGCAAAGAAAAAGAATGTGTTTTATTCCTCCCCTCATGGGGCTTTTAAATACACACAACATATCGCAAGCTCTGGGAATTTTCAAAAAGAATAATGCAGCACATGAGCAGGAATAACATCCAGAGCCTCCGACTCATCTCCGAGCACACATTCCAGCGGGAAGATCTCTGCTCTGAGCTCCATTCAGGAGACACCCAGGTGCTTTGTACAGCTATTATCTGAAAAGTCTGACCCCGCAACAAATGACACCGAAATGCTCTGAGCTCCATTCAGGAGACACCCAGGACACCCAGGCACTTTGTACAGCTATTAGCTGAAAAGTCTGACCCCTCAACAAACAACACCGAAGAAGAAAGCTAAATTATCCAAACTTTATTTCAGCAGTGTACGCTCAACAGGGTGTTTTGCAGATCTGACTAAGCAGCCGCTCTGCTGCTAGGTAAGCAAAGAATTTCTGATCCTGTTTGTACAACGCTGAACTCCAGCAGGCAAGAGGGTGAGCTGTGAATTTTCTGCGAAGCCCATCTGATTAAATCACATACTATTTTTGTATTAGCATTTCTGTAAAGGAAAAGCACTTCCATTTACCCAAACGTAAATTTGGCTTAAACAGAAATGGGAAGACACGATTCATACGAAGAAAAACAAATACATAGGGCCTAGCCAACCTGTTTCGCTTTGCAGTGAAGTCTTTTTATGCTTATGAGGTGACAAATCCTTTTGGTATATTCACTATTTAATATCCATCACTTAGTCCTAGGTTTTGCATTTGTCATATTTAGAAGAAAATAACATGTAATTTTCCAAGGCCTAAAACAGCAGTACTGCACTCAATTAGGATAGCGACTAACAACAAGAAATCCTCCTTCTCTTTTTTCAACCCAAATCTTTTCTGTCCCCTCCAGCATTTTTTTTTTTCAGTCTGAAAAATCCTTGTAAGATTTTTCTGGATCCAGCACGGGAAGAGTTTGCTCCTCACCCTTTGCAGCAGCACTCTGGGACTGCATGGATGGGAAGGATGGAGGTTCAGCCACTTGGCCCATTGACTCACCTTTCAATTATTATCGGACACATTTATGCTTCTTCATGTTGTCTCTAAGGTTCAGGATTCAGCAATGAAACTGAGATGAAATGGATCAGAAAAGTTAGTAAAAATATAATTGTTCTTGTTAATAAAGAACAAGTCCAGAGAAGAGCTAAGACTATCTTTGTAACAGATCTCAAGTATAAAGGCACTTCACAAAAATGAAGGCTGAAAGGGGATGAAATTCCTCCCTCTGCATACCTAAGGGATAAATAGCAGAGAAGCGACGCTGTTTGATCTAACAGATATTGTGACTACAAGGATACAGCCAAATCACCATTAAAAAATGAGATGGCTTTTATCCACCAGAGGCTTTTGAACAGCCTCAGTGTCTTTCCCAGTTCTCTTTCCAGTTCAAGGCCACACAACCTCCCCGCCCTGATCACGCCTCCCTCTAGGAATAGTTTTTCATTGACATATTGACCACTGCAGCAATATTACTACTGCCCCTTCAACCACGGAAATACTGGGTGGAAAGAAGGAGCTAAAGAACTCTATGGAAAAGAATCTGATGGCTGCAGAGAAACGACAAGGTGAACCCAAGCCAGCAGTTGCTTATATTGACAGCAGCACTGTGCTTTATGGGGATCACAGCCAAATCTAACCCTGGGCTGGAGTAGAGCACCCCGCTTCGGAATGCTGTGTACCCCACACCGACTGCACACAGAAAGGCAGGGAGAACAATCAGATGCTCAGCAAACAACCTACAAGGGAGAGCGGAAAAGCAGGAGGCTGGCGTGACAAAAGGACCATAAAGTCTGTAAGTATTTTAAATACAGTGTTTAAAAAAAATAAAAAATAAATACCTTTTTTTCCTGTTTGCAGCCTGTGCGAGAAGAAATGGGCTTAGACTGCAGCAAGGAAGATTGGGGTTAGACATTCTGACTAATAAGGATGGCCAGGAACCAGAGTAAATTATCGAGGAACAGAAATTTCAGTATAACTTACCTCCCAGAACAGCCCACAACCACCTGTGAGGAATAGTTACGTGTAACCAACCCTGCCCTGAAAGGAACCGTGGACTAGGTGGCCTTCCACACTTATGAGTCAATGTTTCATTATTTCATATTCTATCATTATTTATTTGTTTTACTACAATATCTCTAAAGTCTAGCCACTGACTCATGCCAAGTCCTGGGACAGGATAAACATGTGACAGAAATTCCATAACGGGCACAAAAAAAGAAATGTAAGAGGCAACGGTAGAATAGACAGGTAGGGAGGCCAAAACAAGCAGCAAAACAGCATTAATAGTCCCAACAGCACGTCAACAAGTAACTCTGAAGACTTTTGCAGTCATCATAGTAAAGGAAAATTAAGGGCTGTTTAGGAGAAGGGATTGTTTGTGGGATACTCCTCCTTGTACGAAAATAATGGTTTTCAAAGCAATCAGCAGACCATGGAGGCTGGCACACTGCGTCAAGCAGAACTGGTGGCTGACTAAGGTGAGGTGAGGAGAAATAAGGCAGTGTGGGATCTGAGATAAGGAAGAAGACTTCCTATTGAAAGCAAAAGAGCAGAGCAGAAGAAAGGGATGAAATCCCAAAGCCCGATCCCGTACAATGCCCTCCTCAGCATCGCTCTGCGGGGATGTAACACGTGACAAAATCTGTCAAGGTAGAGAAAATAATATTGGAAGGAGCGATTAATTAGATGGTGAGATGTTGCACAAGTTGCAGATGGCCAAGGACCCCACCATTTAAGATTTCATGTAGAAAGAAATATGGAAGTTTAGACAACCCTACTCAGAACTAGAGAGAAGCCCTATTGCAAAGCTGATACCCAATTTGAGTTTGCATAAGCAAATAAGGCTGTTTCATCTGCTGTGACTCAGCCAGTGCAGGGAGACTGGCAGAGGATGGGAATCTCCAGTTCAACAGCGTGATGCATAAGCTGATGCCTCACATACACAGACACTTGCAGAAAGACAAAATGAAATTTTAAGTTGTGTCAGAAAACAGAAGTAGGTAAGGCCAGAACCGCTGGTATGACCACTAGGCTCACAAAGCCTACGCAGAGAGGCTCAGAGGAAGCAAGACAGTGACTGTGGTCTTCGATTACATACAGCAAAGTAAACGTGACACAGTGAGGAAGCATCTAGGAAGAGAAATGCTGGCGACCAGCCACACATGCCATGGGAAAACCAAAGTCCAAGAGCACAACTGCTCGTGGCAGAAGCAAGACGATCAAGGAAATTTCTGCTTCTAGGAATAAACATGTTTACGTTGGCTTTGCACCATGTTGTGTGTAGGAGACTGACCCGTGCAAAGAGATTTAAGAAAAGCAGACACTGTAACCCCTTCTGCTCCGAGATAAAGTTCAGATTTGACCTGACCATCGCTACAGTTGAGCTGTGAATTGCAACCTCAAAGGATTTATCATCTGTGAATGGATGTCAGAGCCCTTTACATGTTAACCCCCAGCCCCAGGCCTGCCCACAGACAACACTGACACTTTCTTGTTTTCCAGGGGACTGTTTTCACCTGCAATTTTATGCAGGGCTGAGGCACCACATAAACCTCAAGCTGCACAAAGAGGTGTATACCACTGAACTTTAAAACGCATTACATCTTTCTGGAGGGCTGGGAACAAGACAATCACATCATCATTTATATATTCCTACGCAATTAAAGCAAAATCTTTTGTTCGGATCACAGAACTCAGCTGTGTCAATTGAATTGCTCTGATTGAACTAATTGAATTTCAATTGCCCAAGTCTGGGTTTGAACAGTTTTGTATGACATTCAAAAGACTGAAGACTTCCTTTATAAATGGAAGTGTGTGTGCATGTGTGTGTGTGTGGAGGGACAACAAATGATTTGGCTGTTTCCCAGAAAATAACAAATGGGTGATGCATTTCACTGGAGCAGCACATCCAGTTTTAGCTTTCGGTGGAGGCCTCGGTTTATCAGGGCGCTGTAAAAAGCACTCCCTGTGTTTGAGGGTCCTCTCTCTGCACGGAAAGAGGAAGGGACCCTCACGCTGCAGACTACTGAAGCAGAACTGAGCATTGCTCACCCAAGTCCTGCTTCACCCCTGTAGCTATTATTGTGTTGGTAGACACGGGATGTACTTGCATTACAGCTTGGGCTACTTGTAAACCTCCTGCTTTTGCCACCCAGAAACTCCATCCCCACCTAGGAGGGAAAACAACACGATGCGGCCACGAGAGGATTAGGCTTCTCAATTATTTCCATAAAACCATTGATTTAATTAAATTGTAATTAAACGCCAGGCTAGATCTCATGGCTGATGTCTACCAGAAGCTTCTGTGCAAACTTGCTGATGGCTCTTTATTCCCGCTGCAGAAGTGGAACCGTAAGCGGCTTCCGAGCCAAAACCAATGGCAAAAACAAAACAAAACAAAGCCAATGGCAACAATTCCATGAACTCCACGAGCCAGGCCACCACATCCCGCAGCCCTCAGCCTCCTGCTCAGCACCAATTCATTATGCTTATTCCAGGACATCACTGCCACTTTAAAGGCAACAATGGTGCAGACGCACACAAGAACCACGCTTCGTAACTTTGCAAAAAGGCCCATTTACTTTAAAATTAATTTGGTTTTGATAACTTCTACGCTACAGAATTTGCTTCCTTCCCCTTTCATTCTGTCTCTGAATAAAGTATCCACGTACCCTAGCATGAGTCCGGTCTTCAACTTGCTAAATTAACTTTTCCTTCTCTTCCTCTGTGTCTCAAAAGTAGCTCCATTTATTTTAACAACTGGTCATACAAAAGAAAAAAAAAAATCAATGTAGGAGACACCCCACACACTTGAAGAGCAGCCACATGCAGGTACTTTTGGGAGGACAGGAAGGGTAACTCTACCCTCAGGATTTATGAGTCCTCATCTCTACCCTTCCATTAGGCAGAAAAATGAACAAGTCACAAAGAAAAGGAGAGAAACTAAAGGATTATTAAACTCTGTTAACCTACTTTGGAGACTAGGAAGACCTAATTGTTGAGGAAAAACACTCTGGGATGAGCTGATCTCCTTTGACACCAGCTGAAACTGTGGTCTTCATTTTAGAACTAGATGTTTCATTGGCTTTAACAGATTATTTAAATAAAAAAACCCCACCAGTTTTCACCCTGCTTTCTGTATTAGAAAGAGGTTTGAAGATAGCACAGAAAAAGGATTAAACTACAATATTCAGGCTTGAGAGTTTCATTATTAAAAAAAAAACAAAACAAAAAACCCCACAACCTTCAGGCAAAAAATAAAGCCTGCAGAGAATCTTAATTTTTAATGGCATTTTCAAAGTGCAACATGACTCTCTGCTTTCTGTATTAGAAAGAGGTTTGAAGATGGCACAGAAAAAGGATTAAATTACAATATTCAGGCTTGAGGGTTTCATTATTAAAAAAACAAGACAAAAAACCCCACAACTTTCAGGCAAAAAATTCCCTGCAGAGAACCTTAATTTTTAATGGCATTTTCAAAGCGCAACATGACTCTTATTCCATAAACTGATAGCCATCTATGATGAAGAAAACATGCAATATAACTGCCACAAAAAAGGTCAGTTTATTAGGGCTGAGTCCCAGTGCATTCTTCCCAGTAAAAGATTCTTCTCATTTGAACTAGAAATTTCTATTAAAAGGAAGCCTGGGTTTGAGAGTTTCATTATTAAAAAAAAAAACAAAACAAAAAACCCCACAACCTTCAGGCAAAAAATAAAGCCTGCAGAGAATCTTAATTTTTAATGGCATTTTCAAAGTGCAACATGACTCTCATTCCATAAACTGATAGCCATCTATGATGAAGAAAACATGCAATATAACTGCCACAAAAAAGGTCAGTTTATTAGGGCTGAGTCCCAGTGCATTCTTCCCAGTAAAAGATTCTTCTCATTTGAACTAGAAATTTCTATTAAAAGGAAGCTAGCAGAACATTGCTTATCCCTTCTGCCCCCAAATTTTTCAAGAGCTCCTAACTCTAAATTCCATTTTGGATCAAATCTGAAGTGCTCCATTCAATGTAACTGGAAAAAAGTATTAAATAAAACATCTTACCTGAAGTTTAAGGAATGGCAAATAGAAAGTATTGTCATGGAGAGAAGAAGAAAAGTCGTATTTATCACAGTCACTGAAACAAATGCATTACTGAAATAAAACCTTGTGTAATCAAAGTGCAAAAAGAGAAGTGCAAAATATTTAAGGGTTGGAATTTCCTTATTTGAATTCAACAGGTTTTAGTCATTATCAGAGTTAATTCAGTCCCTCTGAATCCATGCCCTTTCACTGTTACTCACAGAAAACACAGTGCAAAATCTTACCGCCTCCAATTCCAAATTTTTTAGCCCAGACTGAACACTTTAGGAAATCCTGTGAAGCTTCGGTGTCGGGTTGAAACCAAGCAGAAATAGCTCCATCCCCGTACGCTGGTGGGAAGTTGGCAAGTGGGACACGGTGTTACCCTTCTGCTCCCATCCTTATCACTGACACTCCGACCAGCAGAGCACTGGACAGGACAGATTTTTTTTAGTACTGGCAGAAGTTACTCCGGCAGCTGCACTGGTAATTACTACGCTGGTCACTATGTCCCATGAATCACATTCCTCTTGAAGTCCCCTGCCCAAGAACTGTCCTCACTTTCATCTTCACTACTTAAAACTGTCAGACTTGAAAGCTCCCACACCCACCGCAGCAAGATTCGGACAATACGCTCTTTCTACAGCAGGTGCTTCTTATTGTGAGTGTAAGAAACACACTCCGTTCTTCTGAAGTACTTCTGCTCAATCAAAACCCAATCATTCTGTAAAGTATAAAAACTACAAGTACATTTCATTTTTTTCCTCTGTGGAAAAGAGCAGAACTGGTCAAATACTCTTAATAGTTTTCTTAAAGTCCTAGTGGAACGGTAAGGCTGCTGTACTTTCAGGCTTGTAAAAACTTGCTATCGTGTTCTTGTTGCTTACTCAGTCTAGTTCTTGAGATTTTACAAAAGTTGATCATGGGCAGCTTGTAAAAAGACCAACAGCATTAAGAATGGCCAAATATTCAGTTACAAAATAAGTAATATGTATTATAAGCCACTGGAACTAACTGAACAGTTATTTTTCATTTGTTAAATCCTGTACAGTAAAATGAAGTACCAAAGCCATAAAAAGCCCACTTATTTTTAACAATGTCATCCTACCTTCATAATAAAATGATTAATGCTTCAGAAAAGAAATACGAATTTGCCAGTTTATGTGAGGAATTACTTGGTTGGCTACAGAACACCAAAGGATAAAGTTAATGAATACTCTTAAAGCATCCTTTTCACAAGAGACAACACACAGTGCATCTCCCAGTTAAAAAAAAAAAACACAAACAAAAAAAAACACAAACAAAAAAACCCCCAACAATCAAAAGCTCCAAAACTCATCTAAACCCTATTCTAAAAGCACGCCAACTGCAACAACCAGTTTCAGCAGGGAATAAATAAAAACATATTTGACAAAGAGAAATTCAGGGGTGGGAAGTGGAGCACTGCAGAAGACCTGCAGGAAACTACGTAAATTATTTTAAATACTGGTGTAGAAGTTATGGAAGGTTTATGGGTGTATATATCGGTCGGTCTGTTCCTGCAGACCAGCAAAAATACGTGAAACCTAATTTCTTCCTTTGTTTTATTAATTATGAATTTCTACACTCCACTGCTATGCCTGATACTGTGTAAATGAAAATGGAAATAACATCCTACACTCAACTCTGGAAAAAAAAAAAAAAGGCAGTTTTGAGATACACTAGAAGTATTCACCTCTTTTTCTCTTAATTTGCTAACTTAAATTTCTTTAAATAACCTTTCTTCATTTCTTGTCTGTGCTTCCAGGTATCAATCTCTTAGGTGAAACACTGCTAGAAAACAGAATACTGTGACACAGATGTGGAGTATTTGCAAGCAATTAATGCAGAAAGCAATGGGAATCACTCACAAGCTGCAGCAATTATACACCGGTCCCAGAAGCAAGCACTGAAAAACATATTTTTTTGAACTTGCCCAACTCCCTCAAAGGGCTGATTACATTTTAAAAATGAGCAAATAAGAGCAGACAAGAACCCTTCTGGGTTTAGACTTGACCACTCAGTTTACACCTTGTTAAATGCTACTGGGAGAGATTTAAACAACTGAACAACAGACAGAAGGCACAGCACCGACAGCCAAGCCTCTTAAAACAGTAGTGAGCTCCAGTGATTATTCATCCAACATCTTAAACTCTTATTTTCTTTCATTCTGCCTATAGCACTCCCCCATTGATCTTAAGGGTCTCAAAGTATAAATCTGTGTTGCCAGAAAATTTACAGTTTCCTAATGCTCATTTTTGTCCCTTTTCCCCAGAATTCCTGGATACCAACAATCAATACTGCTCTAAATTCCCCTTAATGACCAACACCCCAGCTATGCCAGGGTGTGGGGAAGTGGGACAATTTAAGAACAGAATTTTCTCCTTCCAGTTACCGTATCTGCATACACAGAAATCACTGAAGAGGATGTTACACAAACCATGAAGGAATGCATTGTCCAGATGCAGGAGGGACAAACAAGATACCAGCAGATCTACAAAGGAGTATTATAAGCCACAAAAAAAAAAAACCAACCACCCAACAATCAGCAGCTCATTTCAGCAAATGCTCAGCTATCCAGCAATTTTAAGCATAGAACACAACAGCGTTTCACACATGATGTATATGCTTAATGTACAGGAGTCCTTCATATGAAACTTGAATTGATGCAAGGCTGCAGTATTCACATTAACAAAAAAACCAAAAACAAAACATTGAGAACCATCAACAAACCGTGGCTGAAGTCACCTAATTGGCCAAATTGCAGTTACATTAAATAATTTTTAAGGCTAGATCAGAAAATACATTAAAGATAATCATATAGAAGCACATCAAAACCTAACTCGGGCTCGGTAATAACTGAACAGTTTCTATAGTGAGTGTTTTTAGTATTTTAGAGTTTGCCCCAGGATTCTGACATGATCAGCTTCAACACGCAAACCCGTATTTAGAATCTCCTTTTTATGTAGTTAACAACAGGTTACTTTGAGCAATGAAGAAACCAGACAAACATGTAAACCATGTACAAAAATCAAACATTAACCGTAGCGATTACAGTGATTACTCACAATATTAACTTTTTTGTGCTTGAGCTTTAAAAACCAGAGCATACAGATAAGAATGGAGAATATTTTGATGTTCCATCAGGAGAGCGACCAGGGATCCTACAGGGCAGCTTCCCACCCTCACAACCAAACTCAGACCACTTTTGCTGCTCCGCTCCGTTAAGGACTCCAAAAAGAGAGGATTCCATACACTGTGTCTGTAGGCAGTATTTCTAATCAATGACATCTCTAACGGGTAGCTGACAGCTTTATTCACAGAAACACATAATAAAAATTCTTCAGCTAAGACTTAGTATCGCTTCATCAAAATGTAACAGTTGCTTCTTCCATTACAAAGAGAACAAAACCAAATCCTTAGTTTAAATATGCATTTTTAAAGCTGATTTACTTTTTTTTTTACTGTCCTAAAAGTATTTTTTTTGTTGTTGCTGCTTGTTTAAGAAAAGCTGTACTCTGCAAAGATGTTATTTAAAGTTTATTTACCATTGTGACAGGACACTTAAATATTTGGCCTGTGAAACATTTTCATTCATTTTCAGTTCTCAAGACTTCTCAAACCCCTGCAATACACACAGTGTGCATATAAAAGGGGCAGTAGGGAAACCAACTGTATTAAGCATTTCATTTTGGTTTTGAACTTAGAATAAGTTTCCTCCAATACTTTGGAGGGGGGAATTTCATACAACTTTATATAATTAGAACACTCAACATATTCTTTCTTCAGAGAAAATGGAAGAAGTATCTCAGAAACTTTTTAAAAAAGTATTCTGTTGGTTTAGTTAATATTTATAGACACTTTGTTTCCATGATAAAAGTTCTTTTCCAAAGGTCTTCACCTGTGCCATGAAAACAAACTCCAGACCAAACCTTCCTTTGAGAAGCCTCAGCCCAGGGGCCACCTTTGTTCACACCTGTAAGGGAGAATTTAAAACAGAGCTAAAATGAAAATCACCCTAATCCAGAAGTCCTAAACGCTTTGTAAAGTTTATACTCCAAAACTACTGCAGTAACTTCTATTATGTTGAAACCGGTGCCACAGAACAACACATAAAAAGAATTGTCCGTGCCACAGACAAAACTGAAATAACACAGCTCTAACAGTTAAATCATAACAAGGCCCTAAACTGACACAAAAACATGAAGCTGTTGCAGAACACTAGCAGTACCACATCATAAATTACACTTTTTACCTTAAGCTGGATGCAGCTTGACCTTTTTCCCAGCTCTCACAGAACTTGTGCTCAGTCGTCAACCGCTTTCATTACAGTTTATCCACAGGCTACACAGGTAGAAGTACCTCCATCCTGCGCTGCAAAATATTTTGACAAGACAGACAGTTTTCCAGCAATCCTCATCTTTTAGTTGATACCGAGTATCAAGTGTTTCAAAGCAACGCCGAGGGATTTTTCCAGCCCTGCCTCTTTCAATCACCCGAGGTGAAGGCGAGGTTAACAAGTCCACAGAAACTCCAGTGACCCTGCACAAAGGGACAAGCTGGAATTCTCACTAAACAAACGAAGCACATTTCACCTATCGTCCATGCCCAATGGAAACGGCCCCCTACGTTTGATAAAACCAGTCATGAGCACATGGAGAAAAGCAAGTGTGGGGTTTCACTACCCTCGGAACGGCAGCGGATCCAATACCTGACGCAAGGAGCAAGCCCTGCCAGGACATACTTGGCACCTCGGTTCAGCAGCCTGCCTGGCAAAAGATGCAGGAGGATCTACCTCCTGTTGGCAAGGCCGGCCCTGCCCCACCGCTTCATCCAACAACGGGACGCGAGTAACAGCAAGAGCGGGCTCCCCGGGGGCTGCAAGGCTTCTGCCCACACTTCCACTCACAGCAGCTACAAAAGCACCTCCCAAAGCAGCTTTCCAGAGAGATAATCGACCGAGCCGGGATTTCTTTGCACAACCAAAGCCTCCCCTCGTCCTCCCTCTCTCTACCCCGAGCCCTCGGCAGCCCCTTCACCCAGAGCGGGGGTGGGGGGGGTGTGTGAGAACGGACCCGAGCGCCAACACCCCGCGCTGACTGACTGACCGACCGCCCCCCGGCACAACCGGCACCCTGCGGGCCCTCCGGCCGCTGCCCTGCCGCGGGGGACCCGAGGGAGGGCGGGCAGTGCCCCGGC
>NW_015090969.1:1145230-1145843 GCF_001431845.1 Calidris pugnax | reverse complement strand
TCCTGGCTGCGCGCCCCTGCCCGGGCGGCTCCGGCTCTAGGGCCGCTCCCCGCCCCGCGCCTCGGCGCCTCCCCCAGGCTCCGGCAGGCAAAGGGGAGAAGCAGAGCGGGGTGCGCGGAGGGAGAAAAAAAAAAAAAAAATAAAAAAAGGCAGAGCGCGCTCCATTCCCCACCGCGGAGCCGCCGCTCCTTCCCCATCAGCCACCAGCACGGAATGATCCTCCGCTCCCAGCCGGGCTGTCCCTCTGGCCGGCTTCGCCGCTCCCCCATTGGCTTCCACCGCCCCTCGCCCGCCCCCATTGGCTGCGGCCCGGCGGTGCTGCGCGGCGGTTGGCGGAAGGAGGCGTCAATCAGGTGGGAGCCCCCGGGAGCGCCCGCCTCCGCAGTTATCAGGTTAGTGTTCGCCGCGGTGCTGGGGCTGGGGATTCCGAGCGGAGCTGGTTGAGCCCTCAAAGTCCCCGACCGCGCTGGCTGAGGGGGGGTCTCCATCGGTGTCACTGCGCCAGCGGAGCCGGCGACAGCCAGCGACTCCCGCCAGCCATGGACATGAAGAAAAGGATCCACTTAGAGCTGCGGAACAGGACGCCCTCAGATGTAAGCAATGCCCAAAAAAA
>NW_015090969.1:1144924-1145127 GCF_001431845.1 Calidris pugnax | reverse complement strand
GCGGTGGCGGGGCCGCTGCTTCTACTGCTGCCCTTGAGGTGCCTACCTGTGCGTGTATGTGTGCGTGTGTGCAGCCGCGCACCCCGCTTCGGGGGGGTCCTGCGTGTGTGTGTGTGTGTGTGTGTCCCCCTTTCCGTGTCACCCCCCCGGCACACGCGGGAGGCTCTGGGGGCGGCCAACGGAGCGGCTGCTCCCGCCGCCGG
>NW_015090969.1:1143978-1144310 GCF_001431845.1 Calidris pugnax | reverse complement strand
GGGGGGGGGGGGGGGGGGGTTCGCCGGGCGTTAAATAAAAATAAGTTGGTGCTGCTTGGGCCGGCGTGTTTGGTTGGCAAATATTTGCGGTGGGTGCAGGGCAGGGAGAGGCGGCCGGGGCCGGGCGGGGAGTTGCTGAAGGGCTTTTAGTTTTAAAGTGCGTCTTCATTTCTTTGCAGTGATCAGGCAGGAGAGACTGGGGAGCCATATTTGTAACTTTGTAGTCCTCATGAACGCGCCCTTTCTCTCTCTCTCTCTCTCTCTTTCTCCCTCTCTCCAGATGCTGAGAAGATAAAAGGAAAAAAGAATTTTTTTAATTTATTTTTTTTTTT
>NW_015090969.1:1143194-1143773 GCF_001431845.1 Calidris pugnax | reverse complement strand
CCCCGCTTTTCCACCCCCTTTTTCCCTCCTTCCCCCCCGGGGCCGGACTTCAGGTTGTTGTTCCGCGTCTGGCGGAATAAACCGAGAGAGAGAGGAGGGGGGAAAAAAAAAAAACAAACCAAAAAAACTTTGTCAGGACAAAACCAAAAAAAACAACCCCAAAAAACAACGCCTCTCCCCCCTCACAAAGAAAGAGTCGGGGGAAGGGGTGCCCGGAGGCAGGCGGGGCCCCCAACCCGCTCCGGCGGGGCTCGAACTCGGGGCCCGGGGAGGCGGCGGGGAAGCCCCCTCCTTCCTCCCTCCCTCCCTCCTCCCTGCCCGCCCCGGCGGGGCCCGCCGCCGCCAGGCCCTTGCATAATGGCCGGGGAGGGCGAGGTGCGCCCCGGCCCCGCCGCGGGAGGGGAAGGAAGAACGGGGCGAGGGGAAGAGGGAGGGAGAGAGAGAACGTACCTCTCCGGGAGGAGGAGGAGAAGGAGGAGGGAGGCGGCCCCGCCGGCTTTTCGGTGTCCGGGGGGGACAATAGGCGGGCAGGTCGCCGTAACCTGCTCTTTAAAGTTTAAAAACTCCTGGGCTCGGAGG
>NW_015090969.1:1142764-1143023 GCF_001431845.1 Calidris pugnax | reverse complement strand
GTGTGTGTGTGTGTGGAAGTGCGACATGAGGCGTTGGCGGAGACGGGAGGGGAGGGAAGGGAAAGGGGGGGCCCTTCCCGCCGGCACTGCGGCGGCGGGGACCGGGCGGCGGCGGCGGAGGGGCGGCCGGGCGCCCTCTCCGACATGACTGCCAGCCGCCGGGGCTGCCATTTTGTCGCCGAGCGCGGGGCGGGAGGAGGCTGCTTGACGACCGGGGGAGGGGAAAAAAAAAACCCGCCGCCTATCCCCTCCCCCCTTC
>NW_015090969.1:1117210-1142697 GCF_001431845.1 Calidris pugnax | reverse complement strand
GGCGGGTCCCGGGCCTCACCTGCCCGCCCTGCCCCGCCCCGGGGAGAGGGACCGGGGACCCCCCTCAGCACCCCCCCGGGCCGGGAACTCGGTGCTGGGAATACGCCTTCTTCCTGGGCAGGGCCCTGCGGGAAGGTAGGTCTCTGCTTTTAGAGCTCCTTTTTTAATATATTATTTATTTATTTATTTATTTATGGCCTTTTTTTCCCCGGCTTTTGGTCCATTTTGTCCATTGCTCCTACTCCTGGAGGCTCATTCACCATCTTAAACACGCGCCTACACTTTAAGGACTTGATTTAAAGTGTGTTAGGTATAAACTGGATTTTTTTTTTAATTTTTTTTTTTTTTTTCATCCACGGTGGGATTTTATTCAGTTTTTTGCTGTTTTCTGGCTTATGCCAAAGCAAGCTGGAGGAGGTCGGACCTGGTGGGGGTTCAGTGTTCCTCGGTAACTCCAAAATCTGCAGAGGTTGCTTGTAAAATAAGGCTTAATTTAACCTGTCACCACTCCTTTTTACCTGCTGAGGCTGTCAGCGGGTTCTCTGTGTGGCTCCTCCCAAGGTACCAAAGGTGAGGCCTCCGTTAGGAAGCCAGATCTTTCAGGTTTGGTGGTGAAGGAGGAGGTGATGCCTTTGGGGAATGCTGCTCTGGTTCGGGCCCCCCGCTCTCCGCAGCCATTGATTACAGATGTGCCCACGTGCTTTTGTGTCCTGGAGAATTAAAGTGTACGCTTTGAGGTCTGGTTCTCCTAAAATACCTATTTGAATAAAATTCAGCTCCATCTAGCTAGGGCTTCAGGTTAAATACTTGCAGCCGGGGGTTTCGAAGGGATCCTAATGCCAATGTCACTTCTTTATGGATTTTATGGGTTTGAATGGGATGGTTTTGCGAGTTGTTTTTGTTAGTCTCTGCTTTGATAGACAGGCAGCATTTCTCCTTCTGTGAGGGACTGTTGTTTTCAAACTTTTAAGTGAAATGTAAATAAAGCTGTAAATAACCATGAATATACTTGTTTTGGAGTTCCTGCCCTGTGTGCTTAAGTGTTGTGGTGCATTTTATATTTAATATATCCTGTTATCAAAATGTGCAGGATCAAAACTTGTTGTAAATCAAAGTCAGATAAGAGGATGTTGAGAAGGTGGTGTGCTTCTTTCTGAGCCTATATTAATATTTTATAGTTTGACCTGGCTAATATACTTCTTGTGTAGGATATTGGGGGCTGCTGTGCAGCTGAGCTCGCTCCTTCCAGCTCTTAGGTCACGTAATCCTGTAAGGTTACATGGTGACTAATAAAACATCATATAAATGTCCTGAAGTAGATTGTATGGGAGCTTATTTCTTCCTTTTCTTCCTCTATCTCTTTTTTTTTATTGGCTGTTTTTTGGTTTAATTCTTCTTCCATTTTTATATGAATTCAGTGAGAGGTCTGGGCGTGTAGAGCTTGAAATTTGTGTGTGTTTTTTTTTTTTTCCTGTGTTGTACAGCCCGAGTTGAGCTTATGCATCTACCTTCTGCCCAGATATTTCAACTTCTTATCCCAATTACATTCAGCGGTCACTGACAGTAGCATGCTTGCTGTGGCATTTGTCACTTTGCTTATCTTGTTCATTCCCATCGTAAACTCATTAGGAAAATGCAAAGACTGGGAAACCTCAGTGCTGAGGCTCTTCTCACAGAGGCAGCTTTTTGAAACAATGCCTAAACCCCATCTCCCCTGGTTTAGCCACTACCACAAGGGTTCTTTTAGTCTGAGGATTTACTGTGTTATCAGCTTAAAATTGTGACAGTGATAAAATACTGACTGCAACAGTATTTCTTACTCTACTTCTAACTCTGTTGCGCTTTAAAACTTATTCCACAGCCCAATTTCTCTCTGCTTTTCAGTAGATTTTAACACCGAAGGGAAATACAGTGCAAGCATCTATACAAAGTGCTCTTTCAGATGAAGAATATAAATAAAAAGGCTCTTTTTCCCCAAGCTACTCCCCTGTTGTGGTGCTTGTAAGAACAGCAAAGAGTTTAAAGTGACACTGAATATTTAAAAAAAAACATTTGGGTCTTGTGTGTGTATGCAGATAGAAGGTTTTTTTTGACTTTCTGTAGGCTGAAGTTCCTCAAAATGGGAAGGGGCTTAAAACTAAGTGTGATAGGGTTCTGTGTGGGGTGGCACGAGAGCAGCACCTATGAACCCTATGCAGTGGGTGCACATAGTCATCAACTTGTCTCACTTAACCACTTCTGTAGCAGGGTCTAAACTCACAAAGAAATAGCTGTTTTGTCTTGCGTTTGTTTGTTTTTTCTTTTCAAACTTCCCGAGTCTGTAAAACAGCTGGTTTTCGTGGCTCTGAATTTCCAGATGCCAAGCTGTAAAATGAGTGTCCTGTCAGAGGGATGCTCCTCTCGGAGGGACTGGTGCCTGTGGAAATTGAGCTGGAGAAGGGGGTGATGTGTGAGTTGTCCTCACTGAAATTTAGACTGGTTTCATAGCTGGGAAATACTGGGAAATACTTGGCAAATTCTCTTAACCTGGACCAAGTTTTAAGGGTACGAAAGGAACTCTGAATTGAAAAACACCAGTATATGGATCTAAAGCTGGTTGCCTGGTTTTCCCATTTCTCTGTGATGCTGGTAGAAAGTAGCAATGATAAGAGTTTTATTTTTTAACCCTCAGCTCTTGAGAATTCCCTTTTGACCAGCAATATGTAAAGTACAGTCACAGTTACAAAATTTTCAGTATGATTCAGGTTTGTGTCCAAATACTGATTTGAGAAAAAGGCATTACGAGAAGTAGCTGGGGTTTAGAAGATGTCATTGTGGTGTAGCCCCTGAAGAAATGCATCTCCTGAAGAAACAGGGGCTCTTGTCCTACCCACCAAATGAAATAAGTTGTTGAAACAAGGCCGGGGGGGAGAAACCTTCTTAGTACAAACCCTCTAGGGTTAAACCTAGCTATTGTAATCCATCCCTGCAGCAGTATTTGTGTGTTTTATATCAATAAATAGAGTATACCTTTCTGCTGCTCTGCTCTAAATGTACACCAAAACGTCCTGAGTGTTTCAAGGTATGTGCAGAGATTTAGGACTTTTAAAATATTTTATCTTTTCACTGTGTTTAAAAGACCATATTATCTACGTCAGAGATGCATCTTTAAATGTACAGTGGACCGTGGTACAAATATCAGTGGCTGTTTTTCTTAAATATTTACATCCTGTAAGGCTGATGGTGACTGCTTTCTCCCATTTCATTCATTCTCTGGGTTACTTTCCCCACCCTAAGTTGGAAAAGCCTGAAAATTACAAACTTGGACCCAGTGAAACATTGTCTTGAATGTGTTTTTTGAATGAATTAAAAGTAAGGGAAGGTTATGGGAGTAGTTCTGGTTTGCACATTGGAATCCCAGGCACCTACTGGGATCCCAGTGCCCTTCTGGGGCTGGAAGGGAGGAAGGGAGAGGTCTTCTCCTTGCCTTTTTTTTGGAGCAGGCGATGGCTTTCGGCAGTTCTAGGCTGACAAACAGCTCGGCTCGATGAACCAAACCCTCTGTGTCCGCAGCGGGGTCTGAGTCTCAAGTGGGAATAGAGAGCAGTGATGTTTTTGTTGTGCTTTGGAGTGATGGACACTTCTCAGCTATTTATGTGACACTACTGGACTTGTTCTGCATAGAATTTTTTTTTTTTTTTTTCCTGTCTCCTCTCTTGCTCTGCTGCCCGTCAGACAAAATAGCTAGTAAATACAGAGTCTGTATTTTTTGACTAGGTTGCTAAAATCAGTCCTGAAGCCTTTGCACATGTAAGCATGACCTTTGAAATATTTCCAAAAAAAAAAAAAAAAAAAAAAAAAGCAAAGCCTCAGTGGTTTGCCTTTCCAGCATCGTGTAAAAGTTGGGCTCTCTATTGGAGCGCTCATTTGTCCATCGACTTGGTCTAGAAAAAAAAAAAAAAAAAAAAAAAGCTAGGAAAAGCTTATCTTTTGCAAGTATGATTTGCCAGTGCACGCTATAGCAGCTGACATCTTCAGAGACTGCTTTCCCTATTAAATATGCAGCTCTTAAAATGAGTCTTAATTTAAATGCAGTGTTTCTTTTTTATGTACGTCTCTACATCAGCCCTTTGTTGCTGAGGGCGGTTGGGAGCGCACGCAACCGAGCAAACTGAGAGCTTCAGCTTCAACGCTTAACATTGTTAAACTGCGGAATTTTTCAAATTAAAGGTGCGGTGCAACCTTACGTTTTGCTCCTGTTTTATTTAATAATAGCTGGCAGTGAAGGAAGAGCACATTGGATGTGGCACCGGGCACTCGGTTTCTCAAACAGAGAGAAACTGAGGTGTGGAGCTGAAGTGACCGGTGTGAAGTCACCCACCCCAGCCAGGAACGGGTACCATCCGTAGAAAAGAGAGAACCCAGCAACATTAATGTGAATAATTAAGCATTTAATGCCAAGATCAAGCAATTTAAGTCTTTGAAACAGTGAAATATTTGGAGTTTTTGCAGAGTTACGCCGCTAACAGTAGAAACAAAAATGAAAACTAGCTCCGTGCTTTTGAAGGAAACAGCTTTCCTCTGTCCCTAAAGTGTGTCCTCGATTTATTAATTAGTGTGTTGCTTATGCATATGGCTATACCCACCCTTGCAAATGTGTGAAATTTGTGTGACTCATGGGGTTTCTTGCTTGGGGGGCTGGGTTTTTTTTTTTGAGAAAGACAAGGGTAGACTATTCTTTTTGGAAGTTTTTTGAGTACTGGAGATGCCTTGTAATTAGATAGAAGTGTAAGACGTAGTCAGAATTGCCAAGATTCTTCGCCCTTTTGCCGCTTCTGTATTTCACTTGGACCTTTAGTTTCTTGTAGAGCAGAGTGAAGGGATGTAAAAACAGTGGGAGCCATATGTGTCGCTCGCAGGGTTTATAGCTGTGCTGGGTAAAATATTAGAGGGTAGAAAAAGTAAATGTATTGATACTGAGCCAGATTTTTTTTCCCCGAGCTGTGCAAGCAGCCCTAAGCTGTCTCTGAACACAGAGCAGCTTTGATTTCCAAAAAAAAAAAAAAAAAAAGAAAAAAGCACACACCAACAACCAACCAACCAAAACAACCCAAATTCCCTGTCTCTCCTCCCCTGCTCCTTTCCCTTGGCTGGGGTAGGGATGGTGCAGGGTCCCCCAAAAAATGTAGAGTGACCATGAAGAAGAGACACGAACTGTGCTCATGCTCATGAGAGTTGTCACCAACAGAGCCCAGCCTGAGGTGGCTTTGAACTGCTGTTGTGCAGCATCACTTTGGGTTTGGGGATGGTGATTTAACGAGATGCTTGAGTCCAGACTCTGACAGATGTCCCCAGAGACACCCGTGTTGTCACTGGATTGTTCTTGGTCCTCAAGCAGATGTTTTCATGCAGTTCATAGCGTTGTTGTGCAGCATCACTTTGGGTTTGGGGATGGTGATTTAACGAGATGCTTGAGTCCAGACTCTGACAGATGTCCCCAGAGACACCCATGTTGTCACTGGATTGTTCTTGGTCCTCAAGCAGATATTTTCATGCAGTTCATAGCATGGTAGAATGGTTTGGGTTGGAAGGGACCTTTAAAAAGATCATCTAGTTCCAACCCCCTGCCCTGGACAGGGAATTCCTTGGTTGTACCCTTGTCCGGAGTCAATCTGAGTTTCTTCATCACATGGTTGTTGGACCAATGAAATTAAATACAAAGCACTTAGTTAAGGTATGGTTTACAAACAGGGAGTAAACCTGTATGAGAACCATGGTGTTATAGTTCAGAGCCAGCAGTACCGGGGTCCGGGCAGGTCTGTGCCTACTGATGCTTGTAGTGAAAAATAGGAGAGGCACCAAACCCGTATCAACATGATGCTGGAAGTTCAATTTTTGGGCTTCTCAAACCCTCCGCTGAAGTGTTTGGTGGGAGTTTCTGAGAAGGAGATGTGGGAGAGGAATTCAGATAGAAAAGTGTGGTGGGGTTGCATCGTTTTGAGAAACCCTAGATGAATTTTGAGGTCTGGCAGTTGTTTCGTGTGATCTGGTTGCAACAATTTGGGAGTTCCAGCTGGGCAGAATGGGTGAGGAACAGGGAAACCAGCAGGAAGCGGAGCCGGTTGCTGTCAAACCAGGCTGGTGTGTTCAGTGGCTGTGAATTGCTGGGTATCAAAGGGGCTGGTTGTGAGTGCTGGTGGAAAGAACGCCTCTTTTCAGGCATGGGGAGCACATCTTGGGGGGGAATCCCATAAAATTCAGCCTGAACAGCTTTGAAGCCCTGACAGGCACCTGCTGTTTGGTGGTGGTGAGACTCAGCACTTGTACCTGGTGTCCATAGTGGTGGTAATGGAGCACTGCTCACCATTACAAGTTTTTCCCTGCCCCAGGATTTGCAGGTTCTTTGCCCAACACAGTAATAACCAGAGCCTGTGCGAGGTACGTGGGCGTTGGGTAACTAGTTTGTGTGAGAAGTGCTCCTCGAGACATCTGAAGAGCAAGTATTTGGAAAATTCATCCTGGAGAGAATGCTCTGGTAGACCTTAGAGCCCCTTCCAGTCCCTAAAGGGGCTCCAGGAGAGATGGGGAGGGACTCTGGGTCAGGGAGGGGAGCCCCAGGAGGAGGGGGAAGGGTTTGACCCTGCAAGAGGGGAGATGGAGCTGAGCTGTGGGGAAGAACTTGTTTGGTGGGAGGGTGGTGAGAGCCTGGCCCAGGTTGGCCAGAGAAGCTGTGGCTGCCCCATCCCTGGAGGGGTTCAAGGGCAGGGTGGAGGGGGCTTGGAGCAACCTGGGCTGGTGGGAGGTGTCCCTGCCCAGGGCAGGGGGTGGCCCTGGGGGGGCTTTAAGGTCCCTTCCAACCCAAACCATTCTGTGATTCTATAAAATCGTGTTGGTTTAGTAGGGGAAAAAAACTTCGCCGCTGCGGTTGGTGCCTTTATAGTGTTTTGCTTTTTTACTTGCCTATCTCAGTTCCCACCCAAACCATTCCATGATTCTATAAAATCACATATTGGTTTGGTAGGAGAAAAAAACTTCACCGCTGCCACCTGTGGTTGGTGCCTTTTTAGTGTTTTGCTTTTTTACTTGCCTCTCTCATGAGGAAGAGGATGTCAGCACTACTGGAATTTTCCCTTCCCTGTTCAATTCACTTCTCTTCATGGCCATATCCCCATCCCTGAGCGTCTCCACCGGGCAGTGCCCAGAAGGAGCAGCCGAGGGTTGCCCCGCAGACGGGGAATCCCGGGTGGCACCCGGCCAGCGCCGTCGGGGCCACGGCACCTGCCTCCCTCCCTGGCCCACGGGCAACCTGCCAGAGGTAGGAGGGGGCACAGCCCGGACAGGCAGTGCTCTGGCAAGCCTGGAAAAGCTCAACAGCTCTTGAGGTGCCTCTTAATTGACGTACAGCAGCCCAGTGGCTGCTCTAATTTGGGCTGGAGACTATTCTGCGCTCCGTCTCTCGCTGTTCTCCACCAGGAGCTGAACTTTGCATAGCCAGGCTCTTGCTGGGTGGTTGTATCACAGGGGGCCTCACCGTGGCTGGAGATCTGTCTTGAATGTAGGTGGCAAATGCCGTGTGGTGCTGTCTTTATTTTTTAAAAACTAAATAAATGGGTTCTTCAGGTTGGTTATGTTTTGGTGACCGTCTTAGAGCAGGAGTTGCATCATGTCTCTGAGCCTTCAGAGCAGCTTTGTTAGCCCAAGGTATTGAGCAGGCTGTTTGTTCAAGCATTTTTTGGCCTAGTTGCATTCCAGATAGTATCTGAAATGGAAATTCATGCCACGTTTATCTCCTCCAAGAAGTAACCTTGGGGAAAGCTTGTAACATAAGTGTGGAGAGCATCATATCTTTACCATCCCTGTACAGCTAAGCATGAATGATGGGCTCCTGCAAGACTTGGGTGTTGTCTTCAGCCTTGTCAAACCTGTGCCTTCCCCAGCAGAGACCGTTGTAGCTGTGAAGGACTGGCTTCTCTTAAACTTTGCTGCACAAATTGAGTAGAAACCTAAGGAGATCCATTTCTGCTCAAGGATTCCCAAATCTCTGTGACTAGAGGTCTAGAATCCAGTATAAGAACCAGGAGGACACAACTCTTGGTGGTCTGGTTACAGTAGACAGCAATGGTCCTGCTTTACCCTGGAGTCATGCAAGACTTTGCGTGGACTATGCAGGCTTTTGAGACCAAAAAACTCCTAAAGACAGAAACCCAAGTGTCCTGAAGAAGTCTTTGTGCATCTGGGACAGAATAAAACTGTCTCTGCTCTCAAAAGTAATTTGGACTTTGCTTCCTCTTCCCACAATGGGCTTCCCTTGCTCTCCCCTCCCTTCTTCCCACGGCCCTGCCCTTCTCCAAATGGGGTTTCCGTTGGGTTAAGAGGTGTGAAGGACTTCTCTCAGTGCTCACCTGGATCATTTGGTTGGGAGCACTGCAAGACAGAGTTCAACCTGTCGTCTTTACCTGCTTTTTTTCAATAATTGAGTGCCACATAGTGGGATATTCCAGTCCTGGGGGTCCCGTAGGCACCACACGCTTCAAAAGGATCTGGTCCATTGTGCTGAAAACGAGATGTTACAACCTTTGCTGTTCCTGCAGAATGGTATTTCTCCTTGTAAATTTGCCTTTTATCTTCTAAAATTGTACTCACGGCCGTGTCCTTTTGTCACCCTGTTAAGCCTTCAGTTACTGACAGGGATTCGGGAGCTCAGTCCCAAGTTCATGGATCTCCCCGCCCATGGGTTGGAGGCTTTCTGAAATAGAGACTTGGCCTTTTTACCTGTGGGAGTGGAGATTAAAGGCTAAGGTGCAGCTTAAGAGTTGTCTGTGTGTAATTATATTCTGTCGGTTGTGTGTGTGTGATGGTCACTGGAGAGCATGGTGCTGGGAAGGGGGGGCAGGAGAAGGTTTGCAGGGTACCATGCACAGCCAGCAAGTCCCAGATGTCACTTGTGATGACTCCCACGAAATCCAGTTGCCTGTATTTGCCCTAGAAATGGGTTGGGATCTCGCAGTAGACCCCATGGCTATATTAAGGATGTCGTATATGCATTTGGGAACGCAGCTCCATGCGGTAACCATAGTAGGAAGCAGATAAGTCCCTGGTTATCAAGCAGGGTAATGCAGTCATGTAGAGTGGGATGTCATGAAAGTCATGAAGAGATAGAGGGGATGCTGTAATTAATCCACAGTTAACAGCCCGGCGCGTGTTAGCAGAGATGTGATGCCGTGTGCTGAAAGTGTCTGGGACCAGCAGAAATAGAAACTGGGATGACCACAGGAGAACGAGGTCCAAGCTGTGTAGTCTGAAGAAGTTGTTGGAGAAGCAGCCATCGCTCATGGCGCGTGTGACTGCTGAAAACTGAGGGCTGGTACCAGCAAACCACAGAGAGATGCTTGAGCAGAAGAATGCGGGCCACCAGGAAGCAGATGGCACCCGTGGCATGGGGGAGAGGGGCAGCAGAGCCCTGGGGCACCCAGGAACCCAGAGGACAAGGCTGGGTGAGAAATGCTTGGCACATTGAAGCTGTAAAATGTCCCTACCCGAGCACCTGATTGTCATAAATGCTGTTGAAGATGCAGTTACGTGCTACAGGAACCAGCCTGGCCACCTGCTTGTTAGGGTTTCTGCTAGACACACACTGTGGGTGCCTTCTTAGCTCTTTAGGTGACTATGGGGGTGTTACTTGTGGTGACTGGTCACCTACAGCGTGCTGCTCTTCCAGCATTTCTCACTACATAGCAGTTTTTTGGGAGAGGGAGGAAGGATACATCTGCCTCGTGCTGGTACGTACCTGTGTTAGCACTTCAATTAGTGCTTCCATGTGTGATTACAGTGTAGGCAGTGATAAGGTTGACCCTACACAACTCCTCTGAGTTGAATCTTCCCGTCTTTGTTGCAGCTGAGCAGGAATTAGCTGAGGACACTTATTCTCTTAGCTTATCTCTCCAAACAAATTCAGGTTCTTGTTCAAATTCAAACAGTTCTGACCATCTCTGTGTCTGTGACACGACAGAGACCGTGGGGTGACACAGCTAAATTGGTTCAGAGCAGCTGAGCCCACTCATCTCCTTCGGGTATGTAAAAAGGCTCAGAAATGGTGCTCGCCCGGGCTTCCTGCAGCAGCCAGAAGTTTATCCTTGTGTTTTGGTGACAGAATATGAGCAAAGAGATGTAAAAAAACGGTAGTCTTGCCTTGCGTTTTCAGGGAGGTTTGGTGGATGTTTGGGCAGTGATTCAGGAGCTGGAATTTTCCTTGAGATGACAAAGACTTCTGAAAAAACAAACAAGGAATGGGTTTGTAGTCCTCCTGCCGTACTTTCTGTGGCAGTGAGCTGTTTGAGATGGAATGTGGCTTTGCTGAGATTGCCTCTGCTTCTCCCTCTCCCTGCACCAACACAGTTCCTTGCTCATTGCCCATGAGGCTGCCCCGTGCCTGGGTGAGCTCCAGCACCCTCACGAGGGGCTGAGGTTTGAGAGGAGACCTCTCTGCAGCCACCAGCGTGGTGGGAAGGGGCCTGTTAATAACTGGTGGGGGGCTTGGAGAGCAATGTCCTCTCCTGGGGAGGGACAGCGCTGCCTCGTCATTGACTGCAAAACAGCAAGGTCTTCAGGAGGAGGTGGGAAATGAGGGTGGAAAGGGAGGAGAGGGGGATATGCAAGACTGCTGGCTGGGAGGCCGTGGCCAAATAGCTGAGGGTAGTTTTAATACTTAAAAAACCTGTAGTTTCTGCTGCTTGTACTGTATGCAAGAGAACAGGGTACTGAGCAGCGGCAAGTGTGTACGTGATGGTGAGGTTGGGAGAAGCTCCATGAGCCAAGTTCACCCTCCTTTTGCACACATGTATTTTCTACCGGATTCTTCAATCTCTGCAAACACCAACCCATCTTAATTTTGACTAGAATTCTATCCTGTGGGGTCACCTTCTTTCAGAAGCGATGCAGTGTGTTAATGTGGCCCTGCCCATGGCGGCGTGGGTTGGAACTCGATGATCTTTAAGGTCCCTTCCAACCTGAACCGTTGTGTGATTTTTAGGAATAAACCTCTGACCACTTAAGCACCGAAATTACCTTGTGGCTGTTTTGCTTCTGGAGCACTAGGATCTTGTGCTCAGCTCTTTCCTAACCCAGCTCTTCGGTTCCACCAGGCTTTCCATCGCTTGCAAACCTGCCTTTCTATCCCTTCATTGCTTCTTCATGGAGTGGCTTTGACTGTACCTTTGCCTGGTCTGGAGGGGAGCATCGCAGTTCTGTATCAGACAGAGTTTTCTGAAAGGTAGAGAGGGATCAGCAGTCTGGGGCTGCTTCAGGAGGAGGTGGGAAATGAGGGTGGAAAGGGAGGAGAGGGGGATATGCAAGACTGCTGGCTGGGAGGCCGTGGCCAAATAGCTGAGGGTAGTTTTAATACTTAAAAAACCTGTAGTTTCTGCTGCTTGTACTGTATGCAAGAGAACAGGGTACTGAGCAGCGGCAAGTGTGTACGTGATGGTGAGGTTGGGAGAAGCTCCATGAGCCAAGTTCACCCTCCTTTTGCACACATGTATTTTCTACCGGATTCTTCAATCTCTGCAAACACCAACCCATCTTAATTTTGACTAGAATTCTATCCTGTGGGGTCACCTTCTTTCAGAAGCGATGCAGTGTGTTAATGTGGCCCTGCTCATGGCGGCGTGGGTTGGAACTCGATGATCTTTAAGGTCCCTTCCAACCTGAACCGTTGTGTGATTTTTAGGAATAAACCTCTGACCACTTAAGCACCGAAATTACCTTGTGGCTGTTTTGCTTCTGGAGCAGTAGGGTCCTGTGCTCAGCTCTTTCCTAACCCAGCTCTTCGGTTCCACCAGGCTTTCCATCGCTTGCAAACCTGCCTTTCTATCCCTTCATTGCTTCTTCATGGAGTGGCTTTGACTGTACCTTTGCCTGGTCTGGAGGGGAGCATCGCAGTTCTGTATCAGACAGAGTTTTCTGAAAGGTAGAGAGGGATCAGCAGTCTGGGGCTGAAAAGGGCAAAGTACCAGTAGAAGCTGGTTGGCTCCTCTGCCACCGTATTAAAGGGATTTTCATCAGCATCCATGGCTGTTTCCAGCTCCACCTCAAATCTCATCTCTGCCCCTGAGGGAGCTTTGTCCAATTCCCTCTTTGCCTCTTCTCCATCCTGCCCTTGGGGAGGTTGAAGGGATGGACATTCCGCCTCCTGGGGTTTTGTTTCTTTCTCACTATGAGATTTAGGTGCTCCATCACTTTGGTGCTGTAACTTGGAGCCAACTCTAAATTGAGCATTTTCCCTCCAGTGCTTTCCCTTCCTACCTGTGCTCCTCCAACCTCCTTTGCAAAGGGGATAAGGCAGAAAAAGGACCTCACACAAGCACTAGTTTTCTGGTGTGGAGCTCAGCCCTGTTCTTTGGAGAACCTCCTCCCCCATGGCTCGGTAAATGCTGGGCTCCCTTGCCCTCCTGGCTCCCAAACGTGCCCGTAGGTGGGTGCTGGGACAAGCCACCTCGCTGGCCAAGGGTGATAAGGGGACAGGCAGACACAGATAGGGGGGAACAGAGCTGCCCTACAGCCTGCCTTTAGGGTGGAGCTTCTTTTATTTTACTTTTTTTTCCCTCCTTTTATTTTTTTCTCTTTGGCGGGAGCTCTGTGTGTGTGTGTGTGTGAAGCAGATGACGGCAAACCCTGTGTTTGTCCCCAAATTGATCTCACTGGAGGGTCCTGATACTTAAATACTGTTACAGCAAGAAGATACTCATGTTTGCCTTTAAAATGGCTTTCCCGCTGTCCAAATTTCAGAGCAGAGAGGGTTTTTTGTAGATTTTTTTTTAAGGTTTGGTTGTATTTTTTCCCCCCCAGTGGAATAGATGTATGTGGGATCAGGAGCGTTTGACTTCATCTTTGGTTTCTTCTGACCGGCCTGAAATTCTTCTGGAAGACTTTTGTGTAGTCATTCCCTATCATAATTTTTCTAGGAAAATTGTAGAGTCTTGGAAAAATGTATTTCCTGTCTAAGGCTGCTCCTCCTACTCTCAATGAATCACTTGTGCTCTCGTGTTGCTTTGGGCTGACTTCCCTATTGACTTCAGTGCTTGGGATTTAATTAGAAATCGAGGGATGATGCTTGAAGCTGTAAAACTACATGGGATTCATTGCTGTGCAGGGGGATTACGGTAACAAAAAAAAAAAAAAGAAAATTAAATATTTGCATATTAACTGTCCTTGGTGTAAATAGAAGAGTTTCTTCATGGTTCTGCGTCCACTGCCCTTGAAGACTTCTTTTATCCCATCCGCAGCAGAAAGCAGCATCCCCTCCCTCTCCACACCTCTAAATAAATCACAAGCACGGGACGGGGTCTGCAATACATGGGATTTCCTTGGGTATTTTCTAAGGGAGAAATAACCCCCAGCAGTTCTCTGTGGGTGTGAAAATGTCTGGGTGTTCCCTGAGTGGCCTTCCCGTGGAGTCCCAGTCCCCGGTGGCAGAGGAAAACTCACCTTGGCTACAGGGGACTGGAATCCATTAAGGCTGGCCTGGCTTTGGGGTGAAAAAAGAGCGTTTTTATTCAGGGTGAGGCGTATTTAGGGGCTGTTTTGCATTGATGCTGGTGTTTGTGTCCCTTGAAGATAGCACCTGCCAAAAGAGAAGTGCTGTATTTAAAAAAAAAAACACCCCAAGAACCCAGCAGAGCCCCGGAGCCTGTAATTTGCTGTACACACCCCTGGGGCTGCCCGGGGCCCACGGGGACATTATCGTCACCTCTCCCTTCCACCCTCCCTTGCCCCAACAGGGCCAGGGAGATAAGGGCTGCTCCGCAGCGCTGCTGAAGGAGCCTTCCTCCCAGCATCCTCTGACACATCGCCTGAAATGCCCCAAAAAGCTGGAGAAAATCTTCCCCTGAAGTGCCATCCCAGTTCGGGATCGCCAGTGACCGGAGCAAACAGTTGTCTCTCCACGCTTGAAAAGCTCCCAAATAATTTGTGCATGCAGAGAGAAAACAGTTGTCTCTCCACGCTTGAAAAGCTCACAAATAATTTGTGCGTGCAAAGAGAAGAATCATAGAATCATAGAAGCTATTTTAACAACTGATGATACCTTGTAATAGCACAGGAGTTACACAGAGTGTCGAAGTTGTTGGTTAGTTTAAAAATGAATAGATTGGTTACATATTTTTTAGGGTGCTTATTGCCTGCGTTTACTAAAGAGGATGCTTTAGTGAAAGGGTTCGTGTTTTTGAACTGTTGACATTGTTTATACAACACCACAAAGGTGGGCAGTTGAAACAAAGCCCAAATACCCATGTTTGTGTATTGCTGCTGCCCCTGCCAGCACAAATAGGGATCAAACACTGAATATAACCTTTTGCATCCTTCCCAGTTTATGGGAATACCTGGAATTCTTTGCCTGATCTGTGCCACCCTTTGCTTGCGAGTGAAATCTTTGTCCTCCTCGTCTCATGCCTGTTTTGCCTTGTTCTCTTCCCAGGTTAAAGAACTCGTTCTTGACAACTGCAGGTCATACGAAGGCAAAATCGAGGGCCTCACAGATGAGTTCGAAGAGCTGGAATTCTTAAGTACAATCAACGTAGGCTTAACCTCAGTTGCAAACTTACCAAAGTTAAACAAACTTAAGAAGGTAAATAAAATACCCCGTGCCGTATCCCTTCCTCTCTGCGCTGTACCGAAAGTAAAGCAGTCGTTTGGATAAAAAAACCTAACTTAGCTGAGCAAACTGCTTTGTGATGTGTGTTTGCACTAAAAACTCGAGATGTTTCTGTGCCTTCTAGCTCGAGCTAAGCGACAACAGAATCTCAGGAGGACTGGAAGTGTTGGCAGAAAAGTGTCCGAACCTCACGCATCTAAATCTAAGCGGCAACAAAATAAAAGATCTCGGTACAATAGAACCTCTGGTAAGTCAACGTGAGACAGGGTGAAACTGAGCCCCACTTTGTGATGGGTAGAGGTGCTTATGGGCTGGGAAAGTCCATAACAACTTGCAGTGGGGTGTTTTGGGTGCTTATCTCTCTGGGCAGGTTGCCCTGGGGCTCGGGCTGGCCCCTGGCTATGTGCAGTGCCTGCTTCCCTCTAGTGGTGCAGCTCTGGGGAGCTCTCTGTGGCTCTCTGCAGCCCTCTCCCAGGTGCTCTGCTCCAGCTTGGTGGGTTTTCCCTGAAGCCATGGGTCTCAAATCACCAGCCACCGTGTCTTCCCAAGGGTCTGGTGTGTGGTGGCGGGTGGTCAGGACTACCTGCAGCCCTGTGGGCTTCCTCCTTTACTGGGTTTGCTCACTGCAGCTGGGCTGAGGTTCCTGAGCTTCCAACTTCTTCCTGCTGGTTTCCATTTCCTCTCGTTATACATCTTATTTCAAGTGCTGAGCTCAGGTTTGTCAGGCTGCGATTCCAAAAAAGCATCCCAAGTGTCACTTCTGGTAGTGCTATTTTCTAGGTTTTGGGTTGTGTGCCCTTTGCTCTCCAGAAGTGAAGAGGTTTGGTTCATGCTTATTTGGAATCATAGAATGGTTTGGGCTGGAAAGGACCTTAAAGACCACCCAGTGCCACCCCCTGCCCTGGGCAGGGACACCTCCCACCAGACCAGGTTGCTCCAAGCCCCCTCCAACCTGCCCTTGAACCCCTCCAGGGATGGGGCAGCCACAGCTTCTCTGGCCAACCTGGGCCAGGCTCTCACCACCCTCACACCAAACAAGTTCTTCCTAATATCTAATCTAAATCTCCCCTCTTTCAGGTCTAAGCTATTACACCTCATTCTATTGCTCCCCTCCCTGATCCAGAGTCCCTCCCCATCTCTCCTGGAGCCCCTTGAGGGACTGGAAGGGGCTCTGAGGTCTCCCCAGAGCCTTCTCTCCAGCCTGAATTTTCCAAATACTTGCTCTTCAAATGTCTCGAGGAGCAGTTCTCGCACAAGTCCACTGCCCCCAGTTTCAGACTTACTGTTCTCTGGATGTCACTGCTGGTTTATATGCTTAGCTCCAGAAGGGACTTTGAAATGCTGTGGGCACTGCAGACCACCTAAAAAAAAAAAAAAAAAAAAAGAAAAAGAAAAAAAATTAGGAAGGAGTTGAATTCCTGTTCAATTTGTAAGCTTTTATTCATTTTTCAAAAGGCTAGGGAACAATCACTAAATTTTTTTTTAATTCTTTCTTAGCAAAATTCTTGTGTCCAAAGAATAGTCTTTTTCTTCTTCCAGTGGTAGTAGTCGTTGAATGTACGTGACTGCTGGCTCCCATGTCTGGCTTTGTGCTTTTGGGATAACTCCTTGGACTAACACTTACCCTTAGCTTGGCCCCTCACAGCAGGTGGGATTTTTGCTCCCTTAACTATTTCCAAACTTGGGTTTTCTACTTGGGAGATGATGAACTTGAGCGAGACCACTCAGATACCAAAGCAGCAATGGCCAAGGCGTTGCAGGTTTCTGTTCCACACCAAATTAATAGGTAGAGACCAAAATGACCCTAATTGTCACGGGAAGCTCTTAACTCTGGCTGCTTTCGCATTGTGTGCTCAGTGGAGAATTACTGTAACGCTGAACTTTCCTTTCTTTGCAGAAAAAGTTAGAAAACCTGAAGAGTCTAGATCTTTTCAATTGCGAGGTAACCAACTTGAACGATTACAGAGAAAACGTCTTCAAGCTCCTCCCCCAACTCACATACCTCGATGGCTACGACCGGGACGACAAAGAAGCGCCGGACTCCGACGCAGAGGGCTACGTGGAGGGACTAGATGATGAGGAGGAAGATGAAGATGGTATGTGAATTGTGCTACTCGGTGTGCGTAAGTTAAAAGATCCATATGCTGCCTAGTACGTTTGCTCCCAGCTCTGACTTGTTGGCAAGAGAAGGGTGTTCTCAGCAGCTCCTTCCTGACTGATGTAAAGGAGAGAAGTACCTCAGTGTCCTCTGAAGGAAGGAGGGGAAAGGAGAGATGGGCAGGGCCTGAAAGAGCTACTTTCTCAGTCTTATCCCTAGTGAAAGATCGGGATGACAAAGAAGCGCCAGACTCTGATGCAGAGGGCTACGTGGAGGGCTTAGACGACGAGGAGGAAGATGAAGATGGTATGTGAATTGGTGCTGCTTGGTGTACGTAAGTTGTGAGACTGATTCGCTGCCCGGTACCTTTTGCTTCCAGCTCTGACTTGCTGGCAAGAGAACGGGTGTGCTCAGCAGCTCCTTCCTGACTGATGAAAAGCAGAAGTATCTCAGTGTCCTCTGAAAGAAAGAAAGAAGGGGAAAGGAGAGATGGGCAGGGCCTGAAAGAGCTACTTTCTCAGCCTTTTTTATAGTCAGAGGTGGGGGACGAAAGGATGGTAGAAGAAAAGCACCCCGAGGAGGAGTAAGACACTGAAAGAGTTTGGGGAACAGTAAACCCCAGGGAATGGGGACGTAAGGGAGAAGTGGGTAAGAAAGGATGATGTGCAGACACTGCAGTTTTCCAGGAACAGCACAGCACGGATCAGGGAAGTACGAGCAGTTGTGTAGACTGTGATGGGGAAGGGTGGGGTGGAGAACCAGGCTGGGCATAGAAAAAAGCAGCCAAATCAAGGAATTAAGTAAAGGAGCCAAAGCATTAATAGGAGGGAGGTTGTAGCTGCTGTGTGAGGACAACGTGAACTGGTGGTTGTCAGGCAGAAGAGAGGAGAGTGTGTGTATTGACGTCTGCCTGGGGCAGGCTCTGTGAGAGGCACTAAGGAAGCAGGAGCAACTTTTTAACGTTAGGAAAATGCACGGTGGGTCCCACGGTGCTGCAGCCTGTGCTCGGGGGCAGCAGTGGGGCGAGTATCCGGCTGGGTTTGGGGAATTTGCTGGACTCTTCAAACCCAGCTGCGCAGCAAAAGCAGAATAGCTGGACTTGCACTTTTCCCTGGAGCTGGATGTGAGCTGTGGCCAGAGGGGCGAGCGCTGCCTTCAGCCAGGCTCAGCAGGGACAGGTTCTTCTCCTCAGAGCTCATTCCATTGCATGAACAAACCCTCCATAACACCATTCTGGCAGCATGGAGGGGACTTGCACTTTTCCCTGGAGCTGGATGTGAGCTGTGGCCAGAGGGGCGAGCGCTGCCTTCAGCCAGGCTCAGCAGGGACAGGTTCTTCTCCTCAGAGCTCATTCCATTGCATGAAATAACCCTCCGTAACACCAGCATGGAGACTTGATCTCTGGTTTGTGGCTTGGGCTAGTTGCGTTTCATCTCTTTTCTCTTGAAAAAGAGATGGCAAACTGGTAAGATGGATTGTGTGTGACCCTTTTGTATGGCTCTGGCAAGGGATGTCCCCTTGGTGGTCTCTTGAAAAAGAGATGGCAAACTGGTAAGGTGGATTGTGTGTGACCCTTTTGTGTGGCTCTGGCAAGGGATGTCCCTTGGTGAGGGGGGTCCCAGTGCATGGTTGGCTTGTAAAGTTCTGCTCTATCCCTGGTGGGGGCAGATGGACACCTGCAGATGAGGAACTGCAAGCGTCCCATGGGCTAAAAAATGCATATTAGTGGTGGGAAGTGGAGCAGTGGAAGCTAAAACAGTCCTGAGGCTGCTGTGACCTACTGTTGAGGCCCCTGCAGCTCCAGAGGAGCTCCAACCATGGGTGCACACCCTCCTCTTGTCAGCAGGCTGGAGAGGGACAGAGCTACATCTAGCCCTGTCTCACGGCTGCAGAGCTGGCTTTTATTCTGCTCTGCCCTTAAACAACACTTTCAACCTTCTCCTCGTGTCGGCAGGAGGTCACATCTCAGGTGGCAGTGTTGGGGGGGAAAAAAAAGTAAACTTTAAATGTCTGAGCGGTTGTTCTTTGTTTGACTGTACAGAAGAGGAGTATGACGATGATGCTCAGGTAGTAGAAGATGAAGAAGATGAGGAGGAAGAGGAGGAAGGAGAAGAGGAGGATGTGAGCGGCGAAGAGGAGGTGAGGATTTGTGCTGTTACTAATAGGTGTGGAGTGAAGGTTCTCTAACTGGGAGGAGTTGGGTGGGAAATACACCAAATAGTGGAGGATTTTAGTACTGGAAGCCTGTGCTTGCTTTTTGACTCCAGAAGCATCATGGTGGGGGGTGGCTTTGAGGCATCCTGTCTATGAGCCAGCTGCCATCTAGTGACCAGGGACGTGAAATCATTCTCTTCATTGGGTTGATGTCAAAAATACTCTCGGGGACATCTGCAGACCTCCTCTGTGGGGCCTTGGAAGGGCTGGGGCTACAGCCTTGGTATGGACAAGAAAGCAGTACCCAAATTACTGAGCCTAAGCTCTTGGAGTAAGATTCCTCCTTGAGTGTGTTCCTTGGGGTTCTTCAGGATGCTTCAGTTCTTCACAGAATCACAGAATCTTCTAGGTTGGAAGGGACCTTAAAGATCATCTTGTCCAACCGTCAACCCGACTGACAAAAATAGACACCCACACAACAAACAAGGAGCATCATCACTAAACCAGACCTCCCAGCACTACATCAACCCAGCTTTTGAACACCTCCAGGGATGGGGCCTCAACCACCTCCCTGGGCAGCCCATTCCAAGGGCTGAGATCCCTTTCAGTGAAAAAATTTTTCCTAATCTCCAGCCTGAACCTCCCCTGGTGTAACTTGAGGCCATTTCCTCTCGTCCTGTCGCCTGTGACTTGGGAGAAGAGACCGACCCCCACCTCTCTACACCCTCCTTTCAGGGAGTTGTAGAGAGCAATAAGGTCTCCCCTCAGCCTCCTCTTCTCCAGGCTGAACACCCCCAGCTCCCTCAGCCTCTCCTCATAAGACTTATTCTCCAGACCCCTCACCAGCTTTGTCGCCCTTCTCTGGACCCGCTTCAGCACCTCGATGTCTTTTTTATGGTAGGGGGCCCAAAACTGGACACAGTACTCAAGGTGAGGCCTCACCAGTGCCCAGTACAGGGGGACAATCACCTCTCGGGCACCTCTCTCTTGGTGTGGTCCAGGTCTTGGGTCACAGGGATGAGCCAGTCACGCTCTGCTGAGGCTTTGCCAGAGGCAGAACCGATGGGATGGGCTCCAGTTTGTCTGTAGGAGGTCGGATTATCTGTCCTCTGGCCAAACAGAAGGTCTTAGATCCTTAACTCCCCCTCCTGAGTGGTTGGTCACCCTCTTCTCAGAACCACCAGCAGCTCCTCAGGCTCTGGAGATGCCAGTTCATCTTTTAACTCTCTGCCCCAAGAACACGCACCTTTTAATTCAAAAGAGTCATCAAGTTTTACTAAATTTGACATCATAACGAAGTCAGCAGCTCTCTGTTGGTGTGAAGCATAAACCCACTTTCTCACTGAAGACTTGAAGCTCGGAGTGGCTGCTCTGATGGCTTGTGATTCTTCTTGGGCCATGAAACTTGGGCCAGAGTCCAGTGAAACCGTAGCAAAAAAACTGCACTTTGATATAAGTGGGTGGGAAGTGTCTGCCTTTTTGTTTGGTTTTTGTTTAAGATGCTTCAAGGGCTTTCTCTCTGTTGTAAAAATGCTGTTGGGTATTGCCAAATTGTGAAAGGTCCTGCACTAAAACCAATTTTAATCCTTCCTTTTCTTTTTTCTTTTTTCTTTTTTTCCTCTTTTTTTTTTTGTTTGTGTTAAATCTAGGAGGATGAAGAAGGCTACAACGATGGTGAGGTAGACGACGACGAAGATGAAGAAGAGCCCGGTATGGAAGCAATCCAGTTTCTGCTAGAGATAAAATCATAAATTAATATATTTTTTTTTTAAAGTAAAATACAGTTTTCTGAAAAGCAGGCTCCTGTTTGTGCTCCTGCTCCTTTGAGAGTTTCCAAAGTAGAAGCTTGTTGAACTTGTGTGAGGGAGTGCTCGTATAATTCCAGTTGTCTTTTATTTTCTAGATGAAGAACAGGGACAGAAGAGAAAACGAGAAGCTGAAGACGAAGGGGATGAAGACGACTAAACTGAATAACCTATTTTGAAAATTTCCTATTGTGATTTGACTGTTTTTACCCTGTATTTCCCCTCCCCACACCCCTGACCTTTTTATTTTTCTTTTTTTTTTCTTTTTTTTTTCTTTTTTTTTTTTTTTTCTGATTGTAATGTTGCTGTGGGAATGAGAGGGAGAAGCAGACTGGGTGGGCAAGGGAATAAAATACTATTTTTACTGCCACTCCTCCTATTCATTTTAAATTTTATTTTTCTTTTTGTCCCTCTCTTAGTCCCTGTAACTGCAATAGTAAGTATAAACCAAGTGGTAATTTGTTTCTTATTATTGGAGTGGGTAGTTTGACATCTTTAAAAAAAAAAAGAAAAAGATAAAAAAAAGTTGAAGATCAGTGGATGATACCCCAAAATACACAGACTCTGTCCCGAGATGGCTGAAGAGTGTTGGTTGTTGGGATTTTTCCCCCGCTGCCAGTCACTAAATAGGGTGTAAGCAGTTTTTTGGGGGGTGCTGCAAATCCAGGTGGAGCATCATCCCCCTCCCCCCCAGGCTCCCCGCAGCAACAGGGGTGAGAATGGCATATGGATAAAGTGATTTTTTGTTGCCTGTCCGTGAATGACTGCCATTTTCAGCCAATGCTTTCCCTGCTTTTGTAGGTACCTTTTATTTTGCTGTTTGTAAATAGTGACCAAATGTTTTTGTTGGGGCTTTTTTTTTTCTCAGATAATCACTTTCAGCTGTATTTTGTAGGGCTGAAGTTACATTTCTCAATAAAAAGATGTGACATACCCAGCCCTAGCTAAAGAAATTATTCTTAAATTTAGATTTTCATTCAAAAATATGGACTATGTTAAAATATTTTGCTTTTTTTTTTTTTTTTTTTTTTTTTTTTTTGGGGGGTGTTCCTTTGGATCTGGTTTGTGGGGTGAATTTGCAGTCCCCCCCTTCCCTTTCCCCACCCTGTGTGTTGTGTGTTTTCCTTTCTGTTTGTTTTTGGGGGTTTGGTTTTGGGGTTTTTTTTTTTTGGCTAGGGTATAGCCAACACACTGAAAATGGCAGGCATTTAAATATATATATAAATATATATAAAAAGTGTTCCTAATTCCTGAGTTACTAGTGAAATGAATTTGACAATTGTAATAAAAAAATGTTTCAACCCTTTTAAATAAGGTGTGTACTATTTTGGTCTGTAATATATAACACCTAGTCAATTTTAAGTGATGAGAAACTACTTCCACTTGTGCTATATACTTTGAAAATTTTTACAAACCTAAATACAGGAGGCAGTTCCGCATGTAGGGTAGGAGGTTTCTTTTCATACACTCAAGCACGAGATACTAATACAAAATTGTATTTTCTTACCTAGTGGAAGTCAGTAAAATGACTGAAAATACCTAGTGAATGTACAGTTTTACTTTCATATCCCTCTTTAAAATAGCTTTAGAAGTGACTTGTATTTCCTAGTCAATATTTCATCTGTATAAATACATTTGCAACAGTTTTTTTGTTTTGTTGGTTTTTTTGTTGGTTTTTTTTTTTTCCCAGAAGAGCCAAACTTTGAGTTTTATGTCTGTTTGTCATTGATGAATTTCAATAAATCTTTTTATACAATTTTTCTGTGGCTTATTTGAGTCAAATGGGCCACTGGGAAGGAATCGCATACCTTTTTTTAAAAAAGGCTTTCCCTGAGCTATTCCGGTAAATTCCCTGATATTTTTAGTAACTTGATGATACGTTTTGCTCCACGAGAACTACTCTTAGTCCACGGTTGGGTGAAACCAAGGGAGAGGTTTTGGCTTCAACGCAAATGACGGTACGCCCTTTTTCTGTCAAAAAGGAGGGTTTCTCCTACCTTCCTGGTGTGATTTACCCCTCTCTATCCAGGCCCAGAAGAGAGAACGGTTGATTTCCTTCGGCGGAGCCAAGCGTTGGGGTTCCTTGTGTGAGAGTCCTTGGGTTTGGTCACCTTGGAGCTTTCTCCATCCATCAGCTGGGATTTGTGCTGCTCCAGAGCTGAGTCTCCACCTTCTCCTCTCTTGTGAGGTGTTTGTTGAAGGTAAATCATAGAATCATAGAATGGTTTGGGTTGGAAGGACCTTAAAGATCATCAAGTTCCAACCCCCTGCCCTGGGCAGGGACACCTCCCACCAGACCAGGTTGCCCAAAGCCCCCTCCAGCCTGGCCTTGAACCCCTCCAGGGATGGGGCATGGCACAGCAGGTAGCACCTACTCCACGGTTTTACTTTTGAAAAGGAGCAGGAGAAGCTGTGGACAGTGACATACTGCTCCGTAACTGGAGCTCTTTGGATAAAAACAAGCCTTTTTTTTTAACTTTTGTAGGTGGCAAACTTTGCTCTCCTGGAGCGTTGGTGTGGGGTGGGGCTTGTTGTTCACTTGGGTGGTGTTACTCTTTTTAAGAGGAAGTCCAACTGGGCAAACTGGTCCCTGCCCAGCTGGTTGTAGGGAAACTGAAACTGTGAGCAGGGCAGGGTCTGGCTCCTGCCAAGCCACCAGCGGCCACCAGCCCTTGGGCTACAGCCCAGAGCTGTTTTGGGGCTAAACCAGCTCAGCCCAAGACTTCTGTGTGGCTTTATACTTCGGTTTTCTGAAGACACAGCTTTTCACTCCAGCTGGGGCAGGAACGGGCAGGAACGACCTGAACCTTTCCTGTACCATCAGCCTCGGTGGCTCCCAGGGACAAGGCCACCAAGGGCACCCAGGGGAAGGTCCCCTTCACCTCAGGGAACAGGACAAAACCAGCCTCGGGTGGTGATGCTGAAGTGACGTTTGACAAAACCAGCCTCGGGTGGTGATGCTGAAGGGACATTTGCTTTGGATGAGGGAGGGGAGCCCGAGGAGGAGGGGGAAGGGTTTGACCCTGCAAGAGGGGAGATGGAGCTGAGCTGTGGGGAAGAACTTGTTTGGTGTGAGGGTGGTGAGAGCCTGGCCCAGGTTGCCCAGAGAAGCTGTGGCTGCCCCATCCCTGGAGGGGTTCAAGGGCAGGTTGGAGGGGGCTTGGAGCAACCTGGTCTGGTGGGAGGTGTCCCTGCCCAGGGCAGGGGGTGGCACTGGGGGGGCTTTGAGGTCCCTTCCCACCCAAACCAGTCTGTGATTCTATCATCCCTCCCACCTCCCCAGGGGGAGCTGGGAGACCTCATCCTCCTGCTCCCCTGAGCCCTGAAGAAGGGTGAAGCCATCTCCCATTAGCTCATACTGGTCCCAGTATATTTTGACTGTTCTTCTCTTTGGCTGGGTGGTTCCTGCTCCCCCCGACACAAGCGCTTGGTCCAGGTCACATCACCCTGTGACTTCCCCACTGTCGGCTGGTTCCTGTCTCTGCTGGTTCTGCTCCTTCTGCCCAGAGCTGGTGAAAACTCAGGGAATGATTTTTGGCCAGACTTTAATACTTTCTGTTATAAGATTATGATTTTTTTTAATTTTTTCCCTTACATTTGGACACTTGGCACTTGCCAAACTTGCGCAGAGAAGGGACACCCTCCGCTGGGAGCTCAGCTCCCTCACAGCAAAAAATGATTAGAAATTTTTACAAATTTAGGCCTCTTTTAGAAATTTTACAAATTTAGGCCTTTTGACCTAAAACCCACTAAATTTGTAGAAAATTCTAATAGGTTTTTTTGCCGTGAGGGAGCTGAGCTCCCAGCAGAGGGTCCCCGAGCGTGTGGCTGTAGAACCAAGGGGGGCCCAAAGCTCTGTGCTTGCAAAGATGATCCATCATCCCTTGATTTTGAGGATGTCAGAAAAAGGAGGAACCACCATCATCCTCAGCAAATTTGCTGGGAAACTCCCATTTAATTGAAGTAAACCCCATCCTGGCTTCTCCTCCGCGTTGGCTTAATTTTAGATTTCAAAAAAAACCCCCCAGATCTTGCATCTCCATCTATAAATTCAGAGGTTGGTGGGTTGGTTGGTTGGTTTTTTTTTGGGGGGGGTGGTAGGGAGGAGAGGTGTTGTTTTTTTGGTTTTTTTTAATTGCCAGAGATCTTTTCAAGCAGGCACTCCCGAAATGCTGGCAAAGGGAGAATTAACAATAATCCTGCAGCTCGGAAGGGAAGGAGGAGGCCAAGCCTCAAACAAAGCGCAGCCTCCAGGAGGCAGAAAGTAGGTCAGGTTGATAAGGATGAGCACAGAGGGACGGCGTTAACGGGGGGGGGGAAACCAAAACAGGGAAAGAGACCACCTCACGGCCCTGCTTGGAGAAGGAAGGGGCTGTCTGCGAGGGAAGGCTGAGATTTTAAGCTTTTTTTTCCCCTTAAAACCCATTATCCCTAAAGATGCCAGCTGTGATGGAGAGGTAATTGCAATTAGCAGCAGTAGGGGAAGGGCGAGACAGACCTCCCCCCCCCACCATCCCAGCTTGGATTTGGATGGGGAAATGCTGCAGATAAATTAGATATTTGGGAATTACTGAGGCTGGATGGAGATCCCAGAGAGCGAGGGATGATGAGGGATGACACTGCAGGACGGGGGAGGCTTTAAAGAAAATATAACGTCTGCGAGGAGGGGAGGGGAAAAAAATCTGGGAGGTTACAGACTCATCAGTCTCTGGGAAATACTGCAAACCATGGGAGATACTGCAAACCACCCAGGAGCAGCTGAAAAACCCACAAGGGCACAGCAGGCTGATGGGGAGCGGAGGGC
>NW_015090969.1:1116458-1116985 GCF_001431845.1 Calidris pugnax | reverse complement strand
TGTCTCTAGGGAATCATTAGGAAATGGGAAGGCCAGCACAGCAGGGGCAGGACATGCCATGGGCAGGGATACAGGTTTGAAAACCACCTTGCCCTCCATGGGGCAGGGATACAGGGATGCAGGGATACAGGGATGCAGGGGGCTGTGGGGCTGCACGAGGACCCGCTCCCTCCCTGGCGCAGTCACGAGGTTGCAGCAATGCAGGGGAACTCGGTGCTAAAATTGGACGGATGGATGGAGTGCCCCCCCCCCCCCCCGGGGCCCTTCCCGCTTTAAATAGCGCCCAGCTGGTGCAGGAGGGAAGGCTGGGAAAAGCTGGAGCTGGTGCTGGGAGGAGGGAGCTGGGGAGGGAGGGAAGGTGCGAGAAAACCCGCCGCTGAGGGGGTTTGCCCTGGAAGCTGCTCGGTGATGACTGGGGCTGGAGATTTTTTGGTGAATCCCGAGCATTTTGGGAGCTCCGTGAAGATGCTGAAGCCCACTCGGGGCCACGTCCTGCACCCGTGACCCGTGCACCCCGAGATGTGTCG
>NW_015090969.1:1115572-1116166 GCF_001431845.1 Calidris pugnax | reverse complement strand
CCCAAAAAAAAAAACAAAACGGGGCCCTTCCCGCTTTAAATAGCGCCCAGCTGGTGCAGGAGGGAAGGCTGGGAAAAGCTGGAGCTGGTGCTGGGAGGAGGGAGCTGGGGAGGGAGGGAAGGTGCGAGAAAAGCAGCGAGAAAACCCGCCGCTGAGGGGGTTTGCCCTGGAAACTGCTCGGTGACGGCTGGGGCTGGAGATTTTTTGGTGAATCCCGAGCATTTTGGGAGCTCCGTGAAGATGCTGAAGCCCACCCGGGGCCACATCCTGCACCCGTGGTCCGTGCACCCCGAGATGTCCCCCCCCTCCTCCTTCCTTCACCTGCACCAGAGGCGGCCGGATTTGTGCTGATGTTTGCAGATATGCTAATTGGCTCATTAATCATCACCACCCGCAGCTGTAATTGGGCTCATTTTGCATTGATTCCCGGGGCTTTGGAGAACCGCTGGCTCTTCCCTTCCCAGAGAGAATTCTGTGCAGTAAGTCCCAGCACCCCCCCTTTAAATAAGGCCATAAGACACAAAGAACCTGACGCAGGACCCGGCCATCACTTCTTGGTGTGAAGCAGCCGAGAAGAACGGGCTCAAAGAGTGG
>NW_015090969.1:1103063-1105987 GCF_001431845.1 Calidris pugnax | reverse complement strand
GGTGTTAAAATTGGAGGGATGGAGGGAGGGCCCCCCCCCCGCCCAAAAAAAAAAACAAAACGGGGCCCTTCCCGCTTTAAATAGCGCCCAGCTGGTGCAGGAGGGAAGGCTGGGAAAAGCTGGAGCTGGTGCTGGGAGGAGGGAGCTGGGGAGGGAGGGAAGGTGCGAGAAAACCCGCCGCTGAGGGGGTTTGCCCTGGAAGCTGCTCGGTGATGACTGGGGCTGGAGATTTTTTGGTGAATCCCGAGCATTTTGGGAGCTCCGTGAAGATGCTGAAGCCCACCCGGGGCCACATCCTGCACCCGTGGTCCGTGCACCCCGAGATGTCCCCCCCCTCCTCCTTCCTTCACCTGCACCAGAGGCGGCCGGATTTGTGCTGATGTTTGCAGATATGCTAATTGGCTCATTAATCATCACCACCCGCAGCTGTAATTGGGCTCATTTTGCATTGATTCCCGGGGCTTTGGAGAACCGCTGGCTCTTCCCTTCCAAGAGAGAATTCCGTGCAGTAAGTCCCAGCACCCCCCTTTAAATAAGGCCGTGAGACACAAAGAACCTCACGCAGGACCCGGCCATCACTTCTTGGTGCGAAGCAGCTGAGAAGAACGTGCTCAAAGAGTGGTTTTTCCTCCCAATCATGAGACACGATAAACCCAGAGAAGTCCAGACCTGACACCCAATGATAACACATTCCTCAACACCAGAAAAAGAGAAGGAGATAGAGCTTAAAGCTGATCTACTTGAAGCGAGATGTCCCCCCCCTCCTCCTTCCTTCACCTGCACCAGAGGCGGCCGGATTTGTGCTGATGTTTGCAGATATGCTAATTGGCTCATTAATCATCACCACCCGCAGCTGTAATTGGGCTCATTTTGCATTGATTCCCGGGGCTTTGGAGAACCGCTGGCTCTTCCCTTCCCAGAGAGAATTCTGTGCAGTAAGTCCCAGCACCCCCCCTTTAAATAAGGCCATAAGACACAAAGAACCTGACGCAGGACCCGGCCATCACTTCTTGGTGTGAAGCAGCCGGGCTTTGGAGAACCGCTGGCTCTTCCCTTCCAAGAGAGAATTCCGTGCAGTAAGTCCCAGCACCCCCCTTTAAATAAGGCCGTGAGACACAAAGAACCTCACGCAGGACCCGGCCATCACTTCTTGGTGCGAAGCAGCTGAGAAGAACGTGCTCAAAGAGTGGTTTTTCCTCCCAATCATGAGACACGATAAACCCAGAGAAGTCCAGACCTGACACCCAATGATAACACATTCCTCAACACCAGAAAAAGAGAAGGAGATAGAGCTTAAAGCTGATCTACTTGAAGATCCTAGAATCATAGAGTGGTTTGGGTTGGAAGGGACCTTAAAGACCATCCAGTCCCATCCAGACACCTCCCACCAGCCCAGGTTGCTTCCTCCTAGGGCTCCCCTCCCTGATCCAGAGTCCCTCCCCATCTCTCCTGGAGCCCCTTGAGGGACTGGAAGGGGCTCTGAGGTCTCCCTGGAGCCTTCTCTTCTCCAGGCTGAACCCCCCCAACTCTCTCAACCTCCCGCTTGCCCAAACCACGTCCCCATCAGCCCTTGCCCAGCCCAGGGCAGTTCCCAGCACAATCAGTCACACCACGTTCTTGAGCCCAACAGCATCCACCTGAGCCTCCAGCCACCATCGCTGGTCCCTGCAGGGACCTCCCAGCCCCTAGTGGAGGACTGGAAGGGGCTCTGAGGTCTCCCTGGAGCCTTCTCTTCTCCAGGCTGAACCCCCGCCAACTCTCTCAACCTGCTGCTTGCCCAAACCACGTCCCCATCAGCCCTTGCCCAGCCCAGGGCAGTTCCCAGCACAATCAGTCACACCACGTTCTTGAGCCCAACAGCATCCACCTGAGCCTCCAGCCACCATCGCTGGTCCCTGCAGGGACCTCCCAGCCCCTGGTGGACAGAGGACACCCTGGTGGCACCCAAAATTACCCCTTTGGGTCCCACCACCCTTTCTCGGCGGCCAGTCCTCGTGCCCAGCCCCTCGGCGAAGAAAGGAAGGAAGGGGCAAGGTTTTGGTATCTTGAAAACATTTTTATTTCATCACTATTCCGTGGTAGCATAAATAATAGGCAAGGACAGCACGTGTAAGGAGGCAAGGTTTTGGTATCTTGAAAACATTTTTATTTCATCACTATTCCGTGGTAGCATAAATAATAGGCAAGGACAGCACGTGTGAGGAGGGGGGAGCAGTGGGCACGGGGCACAACGGGGATGAGCAACTCTGGCACTGGCCGTGCTGGGCAGTTCAGCAACTCCATTTAGTGAAAATATTATAGATCAATAGATATATTTAGGTAAACTAGCAGTATTTGGTGGTGTTCCCTGTACTATAGGCCTGATCCACAGGGAAAAAAAAATAATAATAACAAAAAACCAAGGTGATTGTACACACTGTGCTGAACCCATGGGGTCCCTGCACGGCTCCAGCCCCCCCAGGCTCCATCCCTGGGGGCAGCACCCCCCAAAATCTGCCCTCGGGATGAGGACGGTGGCATCCTGCCCCCCTCCCTGTGGCACTGGCAGGTGGAGGAGGAGGGTAAGTCCCTCTTTGCAAAGTCAGAGGGGAGCAAAAATTCCCTCTGGGGTTAGGAAACCCAGCCTCTTTTTGGTTTGGGTTTTTTTGTTGGGTTTTTTTTTAATTGAAAGAAGGCTATAAGTGCATAGGGAGCAGCTCCCTTCCCCGGGCTGGAGCCTTGGGGACACTCACAGGCTGCTCCTGCCAAAGCCCGGCCACCCACCCCGGCTGCCCTGGGAAGGAGCCTGGGCTGTAAATTAAATTAATTGTAAATTAAGCCCTTCTTGCACCCCGTTCCAGGTCTGCACCCCGTTCCAGTTCTGCACCCGCCATCACTTTTTTTTTTTTGCATAGGAAAAAAAAGGATTGAATAGCAATCAAAGA
>NW_015090969.1:1072401-1084908 GCF_001431845.1 Calidris pugnax | reverse complement strand
CCCCCCCCTCCTCCTTCCTTCACCTGCACCAGAGGCGGCCGGATTTGTGCTGATGTTTGCAGATATGCTAATTGGCTCATTAATCATCACCACCCGCAGCTGTAATTGGGCTCATTTTGCATTGATTCCCGGGGCTTTGGAGAACCGCTGGCTCTTCCCTTCCAAGAGAGAATTCCGTGCAGTAAGTCCCAGCACCCCCCTTTAAATAAGGCCGTGAGACACAAAGAACCTCACGCAGGACCCGGCCATCACTTCTTGGTGCGAAGCAGCTGAGAAGAACGTGCTCAAAGAGTGGTTTTTCCTCCCAATCATGAGACACGATAAACCCAGAGAAGTCCAGACCTGACACCCAATGATAACACATTCCTCAACACCAGAAAAAGAGAAGGAGATAGAGCTTAAAGCTGATCTACTTGAAGATCCTAGAATCATAGAGTGGTTTGGGTTGGAAGGGACCTTAAAGACCATCCAGTCCCATCCAGACACCTCCCACCAGCCCAGGTTGCTCCAAGCCCCCTCCAACCTGCCCTTGAACCCCTCCAGGGATGGGGCAGCCACAGCTTCTCTGGCCAACCTGGGCCAGGCTCTCACCACCCTCACACCAAACAAGTCCTTCCTAATATCTAATCTAAATCTCCCCTCTTTCAGTGTCAAACCCTTCCCCCTCCTCCTAGGGCTCCCCTCCCTGATCCAGAGTCCCTCCCCATCTCTCCTGGAGCCCCTTGAGGGACTGGAAGGGGCTCTGAGGTCTCCCTGGAGCCTTCTCTTCTCCAGGCTGAACCCCCGCCAACTCTCTCAACCTGCTGCTTGCCCAAACCACGTCCCCATCAGCCCTTGCCCAGCCCAGGGCAGTTCCCAGCACAATCAGTCACACCACGTTCTTGAGCCCAACAGCATCCACCTGAGCCTCCAGCCACCATCGCTGGTCCCTGCAGGGACCTCCCAGCCCCTGGTGGACAGAGGACACCCTGGTGGCACCCAAAATTACCCCTTTGGGTCCCACCACCCTTTCTCGGCGGCCAGTCCTCGTGCCCAGCCCCTCGGCGAAGAAAGGAAGGAAGGGGCAAGGTTTTGGTATCTTGAAAACATTTTTATTTCATCACTATTCCGTGGTAGCATAAATAATAGGCAAGGACAGCACGTGTGAGGAGGGGGGAGCAGTGGGCACGGGGCACAACGGGGATGAGCAACTCTGGCACTGGCCGTGCTGGGCAGTTCAGCAACTCCATTTAGTGAAAATATTATAGATCAATAGATATATTTAGGTAAACTAGCAGTATTTGGTGGTGTTCCCTGTACTATAGGCCTGATCCACAGGGAAAAAAAATAATAACAAAAACCAAGGTGATTGTACACACTGTGCTGAACCCATGGGGTCCCTGCACGGCTCCAGCCCCCCCAGGCTCCATCCCTGGGGGCAGCACCCCCCAAAATCTGCCCTCGGGATGAGGACGGTGGCATCCTGCCCCCCTCCCTGTGGCACTGGCACGTGGAGGAGGAGGGTAAGTCCCTCTTTGCAAAGTCAGAGGGGAGCAAAAATTCCCTCTGGGGTTAGGAAACCCAGCCTCTTTTTGGTTTGGGTTTTTTTGTTGGGTTTTTTTTTAATTGAAAGAAGGCTATAAGTGCATAGGGAGCAGCTCCCTTCCCCGGGCTGGAGCCTTGGGGACACTCACAGGCTGCTCCTGCCAAAGCCCGGCCACCCACCCCGGCTGCCCTGGGAAGGAGCCTGGGCTGTAAATTAAATTAATTGTAAATTAAGCCCTTCTTGCACCCCGTTCCAGGTCTGCACCCCGTTCCAGTTCTGCACCCGCCATCACTTTTTTTTTTTTGCATAGGAAAAAAAAGGACTGAATAGTAATCACAGCATCACACTCTCCTGGTGGCTCCCGAAGGAGGGGATGCTGCTCCTCTACTTACTCCAAGGGCAGGGTGGGGGCCAGCAGCAGCCCCCCCCGCCGCCTCTCATGCAGTAGCTGTCGGTTATAGCGGTTTTAGTGCCGGGGACAAGAGTAGGAGGACGTATTTCCAGTTAGCGAGTGGGCTCTTGGCAGGTCACTTGACTTTCTGGCTCAATACTCTGTGTGAGTGGATACAATAAAATTAAAGAGCGAGTATAAACAGAGAAAAGTTTATTTATAAAACGTCCCTGGGAGTTTAATTATTCTTGGGGCTGTTACGGAGGTTTTTCAGCTCCAGCTGCAGCTGCCGGATCCGTATGTCCTTCTGCGAGAGCTCCTCCTTCAGCCGCCGGATCTCGTCCTGCTGTCGGAAGAACATCCGAAGGAGCTGGAAGGGAAGGAAGGAGCTGGAGGGACCTGCAGCAGCCTCTGGGTCCTCACCACGTGGCTGCTTTTTGCATCACGACTTGCTCATCCTCTCCCAGATTTAATATCTCACCCTCCGGCACGGGGATACCCTTAACGGATGGGATCTGCAAACTCAGCCCCAGCAAAACAAATTCCTCCCGGGACCAAGTGCTGATGTTTCCCCCCAGCCCCTCCGTAGGTCACTCCCGGAGAAGGATTTTAATTAGAAAATAAAATAAAATAAAAATTCAGGAGCTTAACGCCACTGCTTTGGGGTGCTTCAGAGCAAGATGCTCCAAGTCCCAGGGGAAGGTGGTGCCCAAGCACTTCGGTTTGGGAGAACAAGCAGAGGAGTGGCTTTCCAAGGTGCACCCAGAAGATGTCCTGTCCCCCCCCCTTGCCCCCAGCCAGCAACTGTCCCCTCCTGTCCCTTCCCTACCTCGTTCTCCGTCCGGGGTGGCACGTTCTCCAGCAGGTCTATGCCATTGACCACAACGCTCTTCTTCTCCCTCACCGGCGCCTTGAAGATCTTGGACGTCTTCTTGTAGCCCTCCTTCAGCGACATCAGGATGGGATCTGAGCAGGGCAGAGGATGGGAGAGGGGTCGGGGAGGGGGCTGTGGCATCCCCCTGCCCGGCTGTTTGTTGCTGGGGGGAGGATGATGAGGGGAGGCTCCTTGGGGGCTTTACCTCGGTTGACCCCGCTCAGCCATTCGTCCGGCGTGAGGGCCGGCTCCGTGCCCGGCGTCATCGGGTAAATGTCCTCCTGGTACGTTTCTGACTAAAAATATGGGGTTGGGGGGTGGGGGGAGGAGAAAATCAGCCCCCTCCATCAATCTGCTCAGGACTTTTTAATGGTGCCTTGCGAGGTGCTGGTGATGGTGGGGCTCAACCCTTTGGTGTGCAGCAAGGCGGCCACCCGGGGATGTAATAACCTGGTGTTTGCACCAGTGTCACCTGCTCCGGGCAGGGGGGTGGCTCTGGGAAATGCTGGGTGGCCACCGGCAGCAGAACTGAGGGGCTGGAGGAGGACGAGAGGCTGCAGAGCTCGGGACCAGCTCCTCCACGCAGCCCTGACCAGCACCGGGAAGGGAAACACCTAATCCAGCTCCAAGGTTTATTTTACCAGAAACAGCCCCCAAAAACGTCCCGGGGAGATGAGCCCCTTGCTGCCCATCGTGATGGACCGAGCTGATTTTGCATGAAAAGAATTTAATTGAGGCCAGGGGCAATGGAGGGATGTGTTTCCTCAAAAATACTCCCATTAAGCCTTGGGTAAGGGAGGGAAAGAAAGGCTGAGGGACTTGGGTCTTTTCAGTCTGGAGAAGAGAAGGCTGAGGGGGGATCTGATCAAGATCTCATCTGATCTGATCAAGATCCCAGGGACAGGACAAGAGGAAATGGGCACAAACTTGAATGTTAGAAGTTCCATCTAAACATGAGGAGGAACTTCTTTGCTGTGAGGGTGGCAGAGCCCTGGCAGAGGCTGCCCAGGGAGGTGGTGGAGACTCCTTCTCTGGAGACATTCAAACCCCCTGGACACATTCCTGTGGGACCTGCTCTGGGTCGGGGTTGGACTGGATGATCTTCAGAGGTCCCTCCCAACCCCATGTCATTCTGTGATTCTGTGATAAAAGCCCCCTGGAGTCCCATCTGGGGGACTGTAATGACTGGGGGGTCAAAGACTGGTGCAAAGAGACCCAGTGGTCGGACTGGTCAGCAAAGGGGTGTAAAATGGGGGCATCTCCACCAGGCTGGACCCGCTTTGGATACCCCCCGGCCACCACTCACCCCCAACAAGCCCGTCTGGGCACCCTGGGGTGCAGCGAGGGACTCACCCTCCTCGGCACGATCATGGAGATGGGTTCGATCAGCCCCTTGAGGGTGATGAGCTTGTAGAAACGAAAGACCTCGCAGGCCGACACGTCCAGCCCGTGCTTTGGCATCACCCCTGCAGAGAAGGGACAGACATGAATCCCCAGGTGCTGCAAACCCATCCAGACCCATCCACCCCCCAAGAATGGAGCACCCCCAAAAGTCCCATCAGGAGACCAGTGGAGATACTTCACTGAATTAAGCCCTGGGGCACAGACCTGGGCCACACCAGGGGGGGGTTTGAAGGGACATTGGGAAAGGGATGAGTGGCTTTTATGGAGCATAAATCACAGGAATCACTGATTGATGTCCCCTGGTAAAGCCACGGCAGGAGTGACAGCAGGAAGGGTGAACCACCACAGGAAGGACAACCCAGCAAGGGGAACGCTGCCCCATGAGCCCTGCAGCCCCTGCCCTGGTGGATCCACAGCCAGCACAGCACCCACCAGCCCCCTGCTAGACCCATTTAAACCCACGACATTTAATTAAACACCTTCCATCACCTTGGGAGCGAAGGGGCAGCCACCACCTGTCCTTACCCAGTCCTTTCTGCGGGGCCGGGGAGCGAAACTCCATGAGATAACTCAGGTAGGGCTTCTCGGAGCCGATCTCGTAGTACCGGATGTTGCCATCACCCTGGAGAGAGGTCGGGGGAGAGGGATGGGTTAGTGCTTTGGCAAAGCCCAGGCTGAACAAAGACCATGAGGACAACCCTTAACACGCAATCGGCAAGAAGAGGTGGGAACAAAAAATTAAAACAATGAAAATGAATAGGAAATTTGACGCATTTCCACCTCCCACCTCAGCCTTCAGGTTACAAACCAAGGGGAGAGGGATGGGTTAGTGCTTTGGCAAACCCCAGGCTGAACGAAGACCATGAGAACAACCCTTAACATGCAATCGGCAAGGAGAGATGGGAACAAAAAATTAAAACGGTGAAAATGAATAGGAAATCTGATGCATTTCCACCTCCCACCTCAGCCTCCAGGTTACAAACCGGTGGCATCTTGGGGGGCATCAGGTGACCAGCAGGTGGAGGGAGGTCATCCTGCCCCTCTGCTCTGCCCTGGGGAGGCCCCATCTGGAGCACTGGGACCAGTTCTGGGCTCCCCAGTTCCAGAAGGACAGGGAACTGCTGGAGAGGGGACAGCAGAGGCTACAAAGATGCTGAGGGGCCTGGAGCATCTCTCTTATGAGGAGAGGCTGAGGGACTTGGGGCTTTTGAGTCTGGAGAAGAGAAGGCTGAGGGGGGATCTGATCAACACCTATAAATACGTAAAGGGTGGGTGTCAGGAGGATGTCCCCCCCCCAGGAGATGCTGTGGGGCCAGTACCTTGCCAGCCAGGTAGAGCATGTGCGTGTCGGCATCGTAGAAAGGGAAGAGGAGACCCGAGAGCCCATCGATCTCCTCCTCTATCAGGGGCATGGACAGGTCCTCCTGCATGACAGCACAAAAAAATCAAAAAGCGCTTTATTAAGGAAGAAATCCCCATGCTGGTCCTGCTGGGGATGGACTGGGGGGGTCCTGGCACCCACCTGGTCCCAGAGGGCGATCTGCCGTGTGTTCCAGCGTGACACCCCCGTGGTCAGCAGCCTCTTCGTGCTGCCCAGGAAGACCACCCGGTTGACGCGGTGGTTCTTGCAGCTGGCCTCCTGCAAGACAAGAGTGTGCTTGAGGACAGTGTCCCCCCCTCCTCACAGCCCCCAGATATGTCCCTTGCCCTCAGGAAAGCCCCTTCCTTGAAAGGCACCATGACCTGCCACCCCGCCAGCACCTCTCCCACCTCGTCCTGGTGGACTCATAGAATAAATCATAGAATGGTTTGGGTGGGAAGGGAGCTCAAAGATCATCTACTTCCAACCTGCCCTGGGCAGGGACACCTCCCACCAGCCCAGGTTGCTCCAAGCCCCCTCCAACCTGCCCTTGAACCCCTCCAGGGATGGGGCAGCCACAGCTTCTCTGGCCAACCTGGGCCAGGCTCTCACCACCCTCACACCAAACAAGTTCTTCCCCACAGCTCAGCTCCATCTCCCCTCTTGCAGGGTCAAACCCTTCCCCCTCCTCCTAGGGCTCCCCTCCCTGACCACGAGTCCCTCTGTCCCAGCAGACAGTGTGGACATACCCTGACTCAGCCCCTGTCCCCTCTGCAAAACGAAAATGCCCATTTCCCTGAACATCAGACATCGCTTTTACTGAGAAACCACCACCTTTCCCCAAAGTGTAGCTCTTCCTGCAGCCTTCTCCCCCTCTCCCCTAATTTCTACTATTTCCCATAAATCCTTAATTAATAAAAGGATAAAAGCCTCCCACTTTGGTGCCTGGGATGAAGCTGAGGAGCACCTCCCTCACCCCCATCATCTCCACTTAATTAAAACATCCACCCCCTCCCCACAACTGGGAACTAATTGCAGACCTGCAGACCCTGGCACAGGCAGAACGTCAAACCGTGGGTTTTATAGTAGGATTTCTCCCCCAAATCTGATTTCCATCCCCTCCGCACACAGCAACGCAGCCCCCCAGCCCCAGCCCCAGCATCCCACCTGCAGGACCCTGCCGGAGCGCGGCTCCACCACCCGCAGCTTCTTGTCCTTGCAGGTGGTGGCCAAGAGGCTGCCGTCGGTGTTGAAGGACATGCAGAGGATGACGTCCGTGTGGCAGTCGATCATCTTCACCGGCTCCCCGATGTCCAGGTTCCAGATGAGGACCTGCGGGAAGCAGGGGGAGACATGGCCACTCCTGGAGACCATCCCACCAACCCCTCCTGCAACCTCCACATCTGCTTGGGTTGCCTTAATATCTCCTATTTGGGCTGAAATCACCTCTTAGTCACCTATAGAGCCTCCTTCCCTCTTCCCAGGACTGCCCTCCAGCTGCTGCTTGGGCACAATTAAAATAATTTTATTTTTTTATCATTATTAATTTTTTATTATTTTGATTTTATATATTTTATAGTAAATATTTACGTATTTAATTTTTTTAAAAAATTATAGCTAGATAAATATCTAAAAAGAGAAATAATATAAAATATAAATAAATTTTAAAAAATAAAAATTAAATTTTTTTAAATTTTATAGCTAGATAAATATATTAAAAATATATACGATATAAATAATTTTTAAAAAATAAAAATATTTTCTTTTAAAAAAAGACCCTTGCCCGAGGGAAGGTACCGTCTGCTGCAGACACGGTGGCTCATTTTACTCCAGAGGGTGGGATCCTGCCCTGGCTGGATGATGGTGACTCCCTCCCATGCTGGGAGCAGGGAAAGCCCACCTTATAGTCGTAGCCGGCACTGAAGAGGATGTTGTTGGTGGTGGGGTGCCACTCCACGAGGCCAACGCGCCGGCTGTGCCCGTAGAGCTCCAGGACGGCCTCGGTCATGTTCCTCTTCAGGCCGCCCTCGGGGATCTCCCAGATCCGCACCTACGGGATGGGGCAGGCGTTGGGGGGGTTATTGGGAGCCCTGGGGGGACCCCAACACCTGCCCAGGGGGGTTCTGAGCCAGTGGCCTCATCCTGCACCCTAATGGACATCCTGGGAGTGTTGAGCCTGGAGAAGAGAAGGCTCTGGGAAGACCTCAGAGCCCCTTCCAGTCCCTCAAGGGGCTCCAGGAGAGATGGGGAGGGACTCTGGATCAGGGATCATAATTTGCAATACTGCCCTGAAAAACCTGGAGGAGGATGTAAGGGTGAAGAGGGGATTTTTTTTTTCTGCCCGAACATGCAGGTTTAGGGGTGGAAGCCCCAAATCTGTGGGGTGGCACAGGGAGCAGGAGGGGGACAGCATGGGGAGAGGGACATCTTTGGCTGGGAGGGAGGATTCTGAGAGCATCAGCAGTTTTTAAACAGGGCACCAGGAGAGGAACGAGCTGCTCCCCCCCCACGGCCGGGTGTCAGAGGAACCGGTTACGAAAGCAGCGGGTTACGAAACGGCTGTTACCAAACCCGGGGCTGCTCCTGGCCCCGGGGCCATCTGTGTCCCCCCAGGGCTCCCCGAGCAAGCCCTGTGCCCCAGAGGTGCTCATCACCCCCCCGGGGCAGGGGGGAGAGGGGGGGCTGGATACACAGGGAAAAAAACCTAAAGGATGGGTTTGAACCATGTCCTGCATCCCCGCAGCGCAGCATCACCTCTGCTCATCACCCGGCTCCTAGAGGGGTTGCATCATTCCTCACGTCTTGCAAAAAATAATAATAATTAAAAAAAAGGGTGCGAGTGCCAGGGACGGGCTATTTTAGGCAGGTTTCCCCATTACACGGTCACTGTGACCTGAAAATAGATGTGCCGGAACCGGTTGCAGTCCTAATGCCGTTCTGCTGCCAGTATAGGCAGAGCTGGAGCTGACCCAAAAACCCAGGCACTGGCTTTCACAGCCTGGTCCCATCTTGGGCTGGAAATGCTGCTTTTGGAAAATTATCATTAAAAAAAAACAAACCCAAAACCCCAAAGGAACAGCCCTAGAAACACCTCTCTCCACCCTCCAGCCAAGACACCAGGGGGAGCAGCCGGGGTAGGCCGCAGCCTGCGGGGCCAGGGACTTCCCCTCCCAACCCAGCCTAAGAAGTCTTCCAGATAATATTTTCCCTGGAATACACTTTTTCCCAAAGAGATGTGTCCTGCAAAAGCCACCGTGCTGTAAGACACCCCCTCTCCATCTCGCTCTGCATCCCACACCAGCTCCCCGTGCCCGAGCACACGGAGAGCCCCAGCGTGGGGAAAATGCAGAGCCTTAAACACCTTCAGAGCCCAAATAATCCCCCTTTTTTAATCTTCCCACTCATTTTGTCCTGCCCTTTCAAAAGCTTCTTCCCAAAAAGCCTCCGCAGCATTCCCACAGCATGGCAGCGGGGACCGGGAGCTCGAGGACCAGCTAATTGTCCTGTGGGGACAAATAATGAATTAACATCCCTGGTGTCCCACGGGGAAGCATCAGGAAAGGACAGATGGCTTTATCCAGGTACGGATGGAGACAGCTTCGTTAGCGAGGGAGTAATTACAGGAGGGGTTTCAAGCAGAGTGATAACCTGGGTGGGCATCCGACCGCAGCCATTAATTCCGGCTGCTGCCGAGCTGTAAAATCCTGGTTGCCCTCCCCCGGAGAGGACTAGCCCATAGCCATGCCCTGGGGACAAGGCTGCACAGGTTGTCCCCCGGGTGTAGGACACAACAGGGGAAAGACATGGCTCTGGAGCAGGAGACCAGCAGCTGCATCCCCATGGTCACAGTCCAGTGGTGTCCCCAGCCTGGGACCCATGGTGACCCCGCGGCTGCTGCCGAGCTGTAAAATCCTGGTTGCCCTCCCCCGGAGAGGACTAGCCCATAGCCATGCCCTGGGGACAAGGCTGCACAGGTTGTCCCCCGGGTGTAGGACACAACAGGGGAAAGACATGGCTCTGGAGCAGGAGACCAGCAGCTGCATCCCCATGGTCACAGTCCAGTGGTGTCCCCAGCCTGGGACCCATGGTGACCCCGGGTGACAAATATCATGCAAATACTCTGTTTTCTGCAACTCAGACTCCACAAGGACCTGAGTGCCCTCTCTCTTTGATAAAGACTGTTGGCCTGGACCTCATTAAACCTCCTGAGAGCGAACCTCCTGCACCTGCAAAGGTGCAGGACCTGCCCATAAGCATCATCCAAGGTGTGGGGTGGAACCAGGAGCCACGACCCCACCCAGCTGTGGGGCTGCTCCCCTCCAACTCATCCCCACTGGAGGGAAGCCCCCTACACCAAACAGCCTCCAGGGCAATTAACCGAATTTCCCAGGTTTAACGATGGTTCATGAAGTCTTCTAAGCATCCCCCCTCCCAGCACCTCCTGTTCCCTGGTGACTGCACAGAAAAGGTTATAATTTGAGGTGGGAAACAGCTCACCATGACTCATGGCTGCCATCGGAATTTTTTTTTCCCCACCCCACTCAATATCTTCCTTGACGAGCTTTCAGCTAATAAAAAAAATGCCAATATACTGAGCTGAAGGAGACGGTGAGACATTTGGTGAGAGCAGAGTGAGACGCTGAGGATCAGGTGAGGTGGGTTTGTGACCAGTTAGAAACTGGATCCCCCCAAAACCCACCCCATGCAGAACAGGTGATGGTTTCTGAGTTTCTCCCTTCTACAAATGCTTCTTTTCCTGCATGATACAGCCTTTGGGATGGACTTGTTTGTGTCCAGAAAATAAAAAGGAGCAGGATGCAAATAACAGCTATGTAAAGATGACCTGATTCGTTACCACCCCCCCAGCCTGGAAAACTGCCTTCTGCTCATATCACCTGGTGGATCAGGTCACAAGAGCGGTCCCAGCCCCTGCGGCCCCTGATAGCAAGAAGGATTAATAATAGCATTGCTGTTGGGCTTGGGCGGGGGAAAAAAAAAATATAAAAAAATAAATAAAAGACCTTGTTGTGCACAGCTGTAGGGATCAGGTCACAAGAGCGGTCCCAGCCCCTGCGGCCCCTGATAGCAAGAAGGATTAATAATAGTATTGCTGTTGGGCTTGGACTGGAGAAAAAAAAATATATATAAAAAAATAAATTAAAAAAAGACCTTGTTGTGCCCAGCTGTACGGCTTATCTGCAGCGGGGGATGCAGAAAGAGCAGTGCTGTGACAATAAGTGACACTGGGGACACTGCACCAACGACACAGGAGCCGGAGATGGGCACAATTCACCTATTTCTCTGCATCAATCTCTTCCTCCCTCTCCATCCCTGCGACTGCTGACCCGTCGCCCACCCACAGCCCCTTCCTGACCCCCCCCAGGGTGTATAAAGGAAAGGGAGGAGGGTGTCCGGAGCTCCACGACTCCTGGGGGTGCCAGCCCAAAGCCTCCCAGCTCACCGAGGTGTCTTCGGAGCATGACGCGATGATGTTCTCAATGAAAGGATTCCACTTGATGTCCAGCACGTTGCCCTGGTGACCACAGACTTTGGGGTAGTTTGGTTCGATCCGGCCTGTCTGTAGTTTAAAATAAATATTTTTAAAAAAAAGATAAATAAGAAATTTAGTGATAAAATCGGTCTTTTTAAGGCTGGAGCCCTGTGAAGGGAGTGAGCTCTGTAGCTTGTTCTAGGTTTTTGGCTGGAGGAGATGCTCAGTTTGATTTCACCCTGGTCATATTCCCAGGGGTGGCTGCAGCTGATACCTGTAGGAGAAGGGGCTTCTGCAAACACAACCCCGTGGGGCTGCTCCACCGAGCACCATCCCAGCCCCAGTGCAGTAGGAGACCTTTGCCCAACCCTCTGAAACCACAGGCCAAAGGGCTGGAAGGGACTTGGGAGGCACCAAATCGATCCCCAGGTCTCGAGGCTGATCAGCCATTGGGTGATGAATGAATCCTAGAATCACAGAATGGTTTAGGTGGGAAGGGACCTTAAAGACCATCCAGTCCCATCCAGACACCTCCCACCAGCCCAGGTTGCTCCAAGTCCCCTCCAACCTGCCCTTGAACCCCTCCAGGGATGGGGCAGCCACAGCTTCTCTGGCCAACCTGGGCCAGGCTCTCACCACCCTCCCACCAAACAAGTTCTTCCCCACATCTCAGCTCCATCTCCCCTCTTGCAGGGTCAAACCCTTCCCCCTCCTCCTGGGGCTCCCCTCCCTGATCCAGAGTCCCTCCCCATCTCTCCTGGAGCCCCTTGAGGGACTGGAAGGGGCTCTGAGGTCTCCCTGGAGCTTTCTCTTCTCCAGGCTGAATGAAGGATTTGGTACTTTCCTCCCAAACTTTGGAAGTGACACCAAGCAAGCTACGCATGTGTACTTCACAGGACAGATCCCCAGCCAATCTGGGATCATCAACACTCTTGCTGAATGATGCAGTAATAACCCAACTGTTACACCACTCGATGGGATCCTCCCATGCAGATGAAAATCCTTGCAGGACTTTTAGGGGCTGGTCCAGTCATAGAATCATAGAATCGTCTAGGTTGGAAGGGACCTTAAAGATCATCTAGTCCAACCACCAACCTAACTCTGACAAAAAAATAAATAAGAAATAAGTAATAAAAAAAATCACTAAACCATATTCTTGAGGACCATGTCAACCCGTTTTTTGAACACCTCCAGGGATGGTGCCTCAACCACCTCCCTGGGCAGCCCATTCCAATGCTGGATAACCCTTTCCATGAAGAAATCTTTCCTAATATCCAATCTAAACCTCCCCTGGCGCAACTTGAGGTGTTTCCCCTTGTCCTATCTCCTGTGACTTGGGAGACGAGACCGACCCCCACTTCTCTACACCCTCCTTTCAGGTAGTTATAGAGCACGAGAAGGTCTCCCCTCAGCCTCCTCTTCTTCAGACTCAACACCCCCAGCTCCCTCAGCCTCTCCTCAT
>NW_015090969.1:1063910-1065427 GCF_001431845.1 Calidris pugnax | reverse complement strand
GGGAAGCATCAGGAAAGGACAGATGGCTTTATCCAGGTACGGATGGAGACAGCTTCGTTAGCGAGGGAGTAATTACAGGAGGGGTTTCAAGCAGAGTGATAACCTGGGTGGGCATCCGACCGCAGCCATTAATTCCGGCTGCTGCCGAGCTGTAAAATCCTGGTTGCCCTCCCCCGGAGAGGACTAGCCCATAGCCATGCCCTGGGGACAAGGCTGCACAGGTTGTCCCCCGGGTGTAGGACACAACAGGGGAAAGACATGGCTCTGGAGCAGGAGACCAGCAGCTGCATCCCCATGGTCACAGTCCAGTGGTGTCCCCAGCCTGGGACCCATGGTGACCCCGGGTGACAAATATCATGCAAATACTCTGTTTTCTGCAACTCAGACTCCACAAGGACCTGAGTGCCCTCTCTCTTTGATAAAGACTGTTGGCCTGGACCTCATTAAACCTCCTGAGAGCGAACCTCCTGCACCTGCAAAGGTGCAGGACCTGCCCATAAGCATCATCCAAGGTGTGGGGTGGAACCAGGAGCCACGACCCCACCCAGCTGTGGGGCTGCTCCCCTCCAACTCATCCCCACTGGAGGGAAGCCCCCTACACCAAACAGCCTCCAGGGCAATTAACCGAATTTCCCAGGTTTAACGATGGTTCATGAAGTCTTCTAAGCATCCCCCCTCCCAGCACCTCCTGTTCCCTGGTGACTGCACAGAAAAGGTTATAATTTGAGGTGGGAAACAGCTCACCATGACTCATGGCTGCCATCGGAATTTTTTTTTCCCCACCCCACTCAATATCTTCCTTGACGAGCTTTCAGCTAATAAAAAAAATGCCAATATACTGAGCTGAAGGAGACGGTGAGACATTTGGTGAGAGCAGAGTGAGACGCTGAGGATCAGGTGAGGTGGGTTTGTGACCAGTTAGAAACTGGATCCCCCCAAAACCCACCCCATGCAGAACAGGTGATGGTTTCTGAGTTTCTCCCTTCTACAAATGCTTCTTTTCCTGCATGATACAGCCTTTGGGATGGACTTGTTTGTGTCCAGAAAATAAAAAGGAGCAGGATGCAAATAACAGCTATGTAAAGATGACCTGATTCGTTACCACCCCCCCAGCCTGGAAAACTGCCTTCTGCTCATATCACCTGGTGGATCAGGTCACAAGAGCGGTCCCAGCCCCTGCGGCCCCTGATAGCAAGAAGGATTAATAATAGTATTGCTGTTGGGCTTGGACTGGAGAAAAAAAAATATATATAAAAAAATAAATTAAAAAAAGACCTTGTTGTGCCCAGCTGTACGGCTTATCTGCAGCGGGGGATGCAGAAAGAGCAGTGCTGTGACAATAAGTGACACTGGGGACACTGCACCAACGACACAGGAGCCGGAGATGGGCACAATTCACCTATTTCTCTGCATCAATCTCTTCCTCCCTCTCCATCCCTGCGACTGCTGACCCGTCGCCCACCCACAGCCCCTTCCTGACCCCCCCCAGGGTGTATAAAGGAAAGGGAGGAGGGTGG
>NW_015090969.1:1054019-1063684 GCF_001431845.1 Calidris pugnax | reverse complement strand
ACCCTCTGAAACCACAGGCCAAAGGGCTGGAAGGGACTTGGGAGGCACCAAATCGATCCCCAGGTCTCGAGGCTGATCAGCCATTGGGTGATGAATGAATCCTAGAATCACAGAATGGTTTAGGTGGGAAGGGACCTTAAAGACCATCCAGTCCCATCCAGACACCTCCCACCAGCCCAGGTTGCTCCAAGTCCCCTCCAACCTGGCCTTGAACCCCTCCAGGGATGGGGCAGCCACAGCTTCTCTGGCCAACCTGGGCCAGGCTCTCACCACCCTCCCACCAAACAAGTTCTTCCCCACATCTCAGCTCCATCTCCCCTCTTGCAGGGTCAAACCCTTCCCCCTCCTCCTGGGGCTCCCCTCCCTGATCCAGAGTCCCTCCCCATCTCTCCTGGAGCCCCTTGAGGGACTGGAAGGGGCTCTGAGGTCTCCCTGGAGCTTTCTCTTCTCCAGGCTGAATGAAGGATTTGGTACTTTCCTCCCAAACTTTGGAAGTGACACCAAGCAAGCTACGCATGTGTACTTCACAGGACAGATCCCCAGCCAATCTGGGATCATCAACACTCTTGCTGAATGATGCAGTAATAACCCAACTGTTACACCACTCGATGGGATCCTCCCATGCAGATGAAAATCCTTGCAGGACTTTTAGGGGCTGGTCCAGTCATAGAATCATAGAATCGTCTAGGTTGGAAGGGACCTTAAAGATCATCTAGTCCAACCACCAACCTAACTCTGACAAAAAAATAAATAAGAAATAAGTAATAAAAAAAATCACTAAACCATATTCTTGAGGACCATGTCAACCCGTTTTTTGAACACCTCCAGGGATGGGGCCTCAACCACCTCCCTGGGCAGCCCATTCCAATGCTGGATAACCCTTTCCATGAAGAAATCTTTCCTAATATCCAATCTAAACCTCCCCTGGCGCAACTTGAGGCCGTTTCCCTTTGTCCTATCTCCTGTGACTTGGGAGATGAGACCGACCCCCGCTTCTCTACACCCTCCTTCAGGTAGTTAGAGCATGAGAAGGTCTCCCCTCAGCCTCCTCTTCCTCAGGTTCAACACCCCCAGCTCCCTCAGCCTCTCCTCATCACTTACTCTCCAGACCCCTCACCAGCTCCATTGCCCTGACACCCCCTCCCAGCAGAGTGGACCTTGCAGAGGAGGACACCACAGCCCTTGGTGCAGCCTCCCACTGATGTTCCCATCACGGAGGGGGTGCAGGAACCCCCTTTTCTTGCAGGGAGGGGGCATCTGCCTCCCCTTCCCTTCCCTCCCCACTGCCCTTCCCGCTCCGTCTCCCTGCCGCAGCCCGGAGCTGGTGGCAGCCTTGGGAGCGTGCAAACTAACTAGGTCAGCACGACACAGCCACTAAATATTTCATAGCCCTTCCAGCACTGACCTTTTAACATTATCGAGCTCCCGGCTCCATTTAACGGGAACAAAGAAAGGCAGGGAGGAGGAGAACACACTGCAGCTTTATTTTTTACCCCCCCGCCCCCGGCTGAGGGAGGAGCGCTCCGGGCAGCCGGATCAGTCCCAGGGACTCCCCCCTGCCCCATCCCTGCTGGGAAGGTTTATTGGAATTAATTGCCTCCCGGGGAGAGGCAGCTGCTAATTGCCCAGGAGCGGGGTGGGGTGGGATGCGGGGGGCAGAGAGCACCCGCATCCCATCGGGCAGGGATGGAGATGGAGAAAAAACCATCACACAAGGCAAACACACCCGTCCCCCAGCCCACTTCATTTTTTTAAACACCCTTTAATCACGGGCATTAGTGGTGAAAAGCCAGTTCTCCCTCAGATTGCTACGGTGGCTCCAAGTCACCCCTCAGACACAGCCCACAGCAGAGATGAGAACTAGGCTGGCTCAAAAGCACCCAGGACTTGGTTTTGTGGGTCATTTTGGTTATGGAGATAAAGGAAATAAAATAAATAGGTGTCTGCTCTCACTGCCCTTGTTCCGTGGACAAACAGACACCTCCATCTCCATCCCCGGCCGGGTACCAGGGTCCCGGGCAGCCCTTCCCCTCTGCCCTTTGATGCAGCCTCTTATGAACTCTCGTTAATTGCCCAGCGTGTGACAGGCAGGGGATGGCATCCCCGTCAGCTCTGCCACGAGCACTTCACGCAAGAGAGTCCTAACTCATGATCTTCTTCCTAATTAGGGCACATTACACAAATTCCCCACCCACACGGCTCGGGGTTCATCTCCCCTCCGGTGACTGGTACCTGCCGGTGGGATTTTAACCTCTATTAAGGCCAATTTCAGGGGTGTCAAGGCAGGGATGGATGGATGGAAGAGCTGGGACGGGGCGGCTGTGCCCACCTCCTCCTTCAGCTCCCCACAGCATCCCTCCAGCTCGCTCAGAGAGCCCAATCTTTGATAATTCCTCCCATCAGCAATAACCTGGCTCAGACCTGAGCTGCCACGTCAGCCCTGGAGCCTTCAGTGCCTCCTGCCATCCACTAATGCCTCTCCTTCCCTGCATTTACCTAGCAGCTTTGCCCCAGACAAGCAGCAGGGATGGATGTTCACAACATTTCTGACATCCAGCAGCCGAAAGGGCGTTTTCCTGGTTAACGCCCCAGGCTTGGGGTTTATTAGTGCTATTATAAATCAGTGCAGGTTATTAGGGGTAAAAACAAGCAAAGTGATTTTCTGACAGTTTTGCCAGGGTGACCCAAGGCTTCAGGGGCTCTGGATGGTACCGTGGGTGGAGGGATGCTCCCCTGAATCCCCCCAGCTGAGCATCCCCACCTCCTGCCCCCCAAGATACTTATCTTTGCCTTAGATCACACCAAGCACCACCACAAGCATCCCATAGGCAGGGCAATACAGTAAAGTCAGCATCACCCACAGATTTTACATTTTCCTTTTCCTCCATGGCAGAAACAGCCCCTTGGGAAGTCCCCATCACACCAAACCTGCAGGGTGGGGGCCCCCAGCATCTCAGGGATCCCCCTCATACACAAAAAGATCTCCACGGTGGAAGCCAACGGTCCCCAGGAAAAGCAAAGCCCAAGGAGGAGCATCAAGTGACCAAGCACTGAGAGCCCTTCATTTAAATAAAAAATAAAGTCTTCCTGACGCAAAGCCTTGAAAACAGCGTTGATCAAAAAGTTAGTTTTCCACTAAATTGAATTTTCCAAAGGGGTGGAGGGGAAGATTTAGGAAAAAGCTGCTTTTCACTAAAAACAGCCTGAGCTGCCCATTTTCCTGGGGAGACCCGCAGAGGGTCAGCTGCTGCCTTCGCCCAAACCCCGCTGCAAAAATCATGTCGTGGAAAGTTATTAAGAAAAAAAAAAATCAAATATCAGATTTTTCATGTTAAGTTTTCTCATGGAAAACAAATAATTCTTCCCCCTGTTCCCAGGTGGGGAGAGCTCAGTCCTGTGCCCCACGGCCCCAGAGAGAAGAGGAAGTGCTTTGGGTCTCATCCTGCACACCAGCATCACACACAGCACAGTGCAAGCTGCAGGGATGCAGCCCCCTGGGGACAAGCAGGCAAGATTTGGGAAGGAAAAAAGCCAAAAGGTGAGACACAGAAAGTGGAGGGAACCTCCAGCAGCGTCGGTGCTTTGTTAGTGCAGGAGGCTCTGCCTCCCAGTACCACCCAGTGACCCTCCTGTGAATTAATGGGATGCAAAGAACAGCTTTATCAGGTTTTATATTGAGTACTCCATCAGCCACCACTTACCCAAACAGCTCAGATTATCTAGCTTCCCCCCCATTTTCATATTTGCATTAGACTGACATCATTAACACGCTCTCCAGAGTAGGAATTCGTGCAGCAGCTGCTGAATTCCAGGCGGACAGACCTTTTAACAGCACAAGTTAATATGCAATCACTTTAATTTTGAGCAACCAGCCAAATGATTCCCTTTGCGAGGTAGATTTGATGGGTTTTGTCAAAATCCATTAGGCTTTCAAAGAGGACAAAACCAGGGGTAGTTTCTGCCCAAGATGTCAAGAGTTTTGATTAAAATCAGCCGAAGGCAGGGGTAGAGGAGCTGCCACCGTGTCCACAGCCAGGGACAGCCCTCCTGCAAGAGCAGTGGTGGGTTGTGCCCATGCTCAGGGCACCTGAAAGAGGAGGAGGAGCCACAGAAGTGAAATTAAAAGGGGAAAAAAAATAATAAAAAATATGTATTTGTGCCACAGCTTGCCAGTCAGTCATTCTTAGAGGGACCTCGCCAGCAGCCGTGCGTTAATCCGCAGCGAATCCTAATCCCTGGATCCCTGACCCCCGGCGGGGGGAAGCTCAGTGACCCAGATACTGTCCCTCCAGCAGCTCCAACATCCTCCACAGCATGGGCTGGGAAGAGCAAACCTACCACCAGCTTCAGCCCCTCCCTTCGCAACGAGGAGCACTCGAAAAGGAGAAAGTTATTTGTATCACGGCTCGGGGAGAAAGGGAAGAAAGGAAAATGGATTTTTATTTTTATTTTTCAGCTGGTCGGACTCAGTTATTTTGCTGCTTGGTGACAGAGAGGGAAGCTGTCCCCTGGGAATGGTGGCACCAGCAGCGAGGGCAGAGCCCAGGAGAGATGGATACACATCCCCAGGAAGTCAGGAACACCATTCCTAAGAGAAAAGCCTCTGTTTTTTTAAAAGCATCACTTTTAAGCACTTTTAAGTCGTCAAAGCATCACTGTGAGTGGTGCCAGGTCACAGCAATTTTGATATCAGAGTCCATCTCAGTGAACCTCTTGGCCATCATCATCATCACCAGACTCAAGTAATGAGAAGTGTTATCACTTAGACCCTTTAAGCAGCTCAAGCTTCAGGCTCACCAGCAGCCAGACTCCACATTCGCTTTGTAACAAGCCAGCAGAAAGCTCCCATAAATCATTTTAATACACGAATTTCATAAAACCTGCCTTTCACCAGCTTCCCTGGAAATATAAACCCCGAATGTTTCCAAACCCTCGTGTTTCCTACAAAGAGCTATGAGCGTGGTGAAAACCTTTTTTCAGCTCTTCCCTCAAACCAATCACACAGAGAAAACTTTACAGAAGGAACAGCAGCATCGATGCCAGCACCTCCAGTGCCTGTCCCTGGGTGAGAGACCTCCCCGAGGAAGGAGCCCCCACCTCCAGCCCCAAGGACCAGCCAGGTCACCCTTCCCCACCCAGCAGCTTCCCCCCAGATGCTCCCTGATCCCTTATTAGCTTTTAGAGGGGGATCAGGGAAGCGCTGCCTGAGCCAGTGGGGATTTACAGGGTTTCCCAGGAAATCCTTGAGTACACACAAGTCTCCCGTGGCTGAGATTAAGAGTAAATACATTTACAGCCGTCTTTTTAAAGAAGGTCTCTCCTCCTCAAGGACCAGAGAGGAGGAAATTACACAGATTTCCCTGTCCCCAGGGCAGATCCCTGGCTGGTTTGGAGGGAGGGAAGGTCATGGCAGGTGTCACGGATGGAGTGATTAACTTCACCAGTTAGAGTGAAGTAGTGAAATTTTATTAAGGTGAAACAGTGATTTAATAAAATTAGTAGTAAGTGCGATAAAACCAGTAGTAAATGCAATAGTTTTTTAATGAGATTCGATGTCAAGGCACACTATTATTTACTGCAGAGAGGACTAAAACCAGTAGTAAATGCAATAGTTTTTTACGAGATTTGATGTCAGGGTACACTATGATTTACTGCAGAGAGGATGGGGTGAGACAAGCTGCCAGGGAGACCCTCCCGTTGAGTCACGAGGTTCAGAAGGGACTCCCTGGCTTCCTAAACTCCTCAGAGAGGAGTCTGGGTGCAGCTGGATCCATTCCTAGTCCCAGACTTGGTCAACAGTTTATGTCTAAAGGATTACATATGTGCAATCAACCCTTTACATTACTTAGCTAAGATTTAAAAGTTCAGCATGCTATTAGTCACTTACCCAGAATCTGTTGGGACAAGGAATCTCTCAACCTCCTTACCCAGAATCTGTTGGGACAAGGAATCTCAACCTCGAGGATCAGAACCTTAAGGGAGTGTCCTCACCAAAGGGGAGATCCTGGCATGAAGTCACTGCCCTACAGGAGAGCTCCAAGGGCTCTGGGGCTGTCCACTATTCACACAGTAAGAGAATTGACCTAGAGTCATGAGTCTGGGTGCAAGTTATCCCAACTGCTGCTGTGATGGCCGTGATGGCCAAGGCTGGGCAGGAGCTGGGGGCAAAACAGGGAGAGCACACCATTGGCCATGGTGGCCAAGGCTGGGCAGGAGCCTGGGACAAAACAGGGAGAGCACACCACCACAGCAGGTGAAGGGATGGTCATTAGCAACCAAGTCAAAGGGAACCAGTACAAGCCAGCAAGAAATGGGCCAAACTCTTGGCAGGGACCCAGAAAACCCCTTCCCAGCACACGCTGATGCCTGCACATCTCCAACCCCCACCAGGGCAGTGGGGACCAGCCCTGGCTGAGAGCCCACGGGGAAGTGGGGAGGGACAAAAGGGAGGCTCCAGGCACAGCTGGGCATCACATCTGCAACACGAGCAGCAGCACAAATAATCCCCCAGGGAAATTCCCATGTGCAGGTGGAAGGGATGCTGCTACCGGAGATGCTCCTCTCCCAACGACTGAATAAATATAGAAGACAGATGCCTCAAGCCTTTCTCCCTCTTTTCTGCTCTTCCCAGCAGCATCCCTTCTGCCAGGACACACATCCAGAGCCCCCAGCAGATGCAAACCACCAGACGGGGGGGGATTAAACAGCCCCATGTTGGCCAGAGCCAGCCAAGGCCAAGGAGACCGGACAACCCCACGTGTTCCCAGCAGGATCATCCCCTGGGAGGGACAGGGCACACAGCTGACCCGGCTGGAAGCTGGTCCAGGGATTCCCAGCAGTATAAATCCATAGGGAAAAAAATAAAATAATAATAAATGCAAAGAAATTCATGCAAAAAACAGTATTGTTCATTGAAATATCAAGTCCCGGCACTGGAAATGTCTGAACATGCTTCTGGGTCCTGCAGAGAGGAACCTGGTTGTTGTGAAGAGGCTTCCTGACCGCTCTCCTGAATGAGAGCAGGGAGTAAAAAGCTAAGCCAAGAGCCAGCTTTCTAGTAAACAAATCATAAAAGCTCAGCTCATGTTCTGGCACCTTTGAGGGAAGAAGCTGTTGAGCCAGATGTGCACCTCCAGGAAAATAACACCAGGAGCAAGAGCTGCTGCCTCTTCTCCCAGCCTGTAACACCTGGGAAATTCAACCTCGGAGGGGAGGGAGACAGAAATGTGCTCAGTGCATCCTCCAGCACCTGCACAAACACCCTAGGCATTATTTATTTTTTTTAAAAAAAGCATGGAAATACACAAGGGATTTCTGCTGACCCCTATGGATTTTACTGCCTGTGCATCTCCCACCCCAGGGGTGCTTTGGGTTAAATAGACGGTCCCAGATCTACCAGGTCACCTGCCATAAAAAAGGGCACCAATTTGTAGACGACTTTGCTACACAACTAAACCATAAAGCAGGAAAAGAAATCAGCATCGCTTAATGCCATTTTTTTTTTTGCCAGGATGAAGGTTGAAATATCAGCCACCCCTTTTGTGTGGCTACAAATACTCTTTAATTCAATATAAACACTGCTGGGGGCTGTAAGAATCCTATCTTCTGCCCAAGCAGAGGTGGCCCCCCCAGCTGCCTGTCCTTGGGGTAACTCAGAGGAGCTTCTCGGGCCACCCTGGCCCCACAGAGCCCCCAGACCCACAGAGTGACACACACCAGCAGCTCTCCACAAAACAGTTTGCCCAGATTTAAAACCCCGAAGCTTTGGCTGCAGAGCTATTTATCCACACCGTAAAGGCAGTAGCCAGGCTGAGGCTCGTTAATTAAAAAGACAAAAGCCCATGTAATGTCTCTGTTAAATTGGATTAGGGAACACTAAAAATAAATTCATGTTTACTGGTAACAAAAAGCCACTTTTTTCCCCAGCGAGGGCAGGGTTTGTCTGTGTTTTAGCCGGCAGAGGGGGCAGGCAGGGCTGGGCTGCCGTGGCCGGGCTCAGAAGCTTTAAGAGGGGGGGGCAAAAATCCAGATTTCCCCTCCCAATCTCCTGTTGGCCCAAGGATCTGTGTTTTTCCAACCCCCTTTCCCCCTCTGACCCACCACCCGCTCTCAGAGCAGCCTGAAAATTTTACACTGACGCTTTTTGACTCATCCAGGTGCTTAAAACCAGCCAGACCCCAGGTCCGGGCTTCCCCCAGCTGCTCTCTCCTTGATAAACGCAGGGACATCAGATTGTGCTCCAACGTGGAGCAGTAATGCTGAAGAGACAGCTTTTTTGAAAGCCTCAGGTCTTTTTTTTTTTTTTTCCTTTCTGGCCAGCTCTAGGTTAAAGGAGATGTCTCCCGCAGACTAAAAGCACATCGAGAAAAAAATCACAGAAAACCAAAAAAAATCCCATAATACAAGCCAAGGCAGTCTCCCGCGGCCTGAGTTTAAAGGTAGAAAAGCTCCAGGGACATGAAAACTGGTTCATAGCACAGAAAAATAGAGAAAATTCTGAGTTTTTTTTCCACCCAGCACTTTGAAGCGCAGCAGATCCAAGAAGCAAGCAAAGCAGCAGTGTGATGAGCTTGCCCGTTCTCTGCCCAGCCTTGGCAAGTAGGTGTCCCTGCAGAGTGAGGGGGGAGCACACATGGGGGTCTCTTGGGTGATGCCACAAGCCCACAGGCAGAGCAGATGCCACCAGGACCTGGAGCCAAGACAAGCCTTCCCAAAGCCAGGGCAAGCTGCCTGGGGCACACAGCCCGCTCCTCCCGCTTGCCAGCTGCCACCCTGGCACACAGCTGGCAGGGGGGGCAACCAGACAGGGGTGGGTTTTGCCCAGCTGCTCTCCCTGTCCCCAACTCCCCAGGGCTGGGATGGAGGTTTAGGACCTCTGTGGGGGTTAGCAATGGGTCCAGCACCTCCACAGGCTGCCCTGGAGGTCTTGCACCTCCGTGGGGATTAGCAATGGGTCCATCACCTCCACAGACTGCCCTGGAGGTCTTGCATCCCCGTGGGGATTAGCAATGGGTCCATCACCTCTATGGGCTGCCCTGGAGGTCTGGGCCTCTGTAGGGATTAACAGCAGATCTAGCACTTCCAAGTGCTGGAATGGAGGTTTGGGATCTCCATGGGCTGTCCTGGAGGTCTGGGACCTCCATGAGGACTACCAATGGGTCTGTCATGGTCATCCATCCACCCATCACCCGCAGTGGGGTGAGGGACCTGCCCCATACCTCAGGCAGCTCCAGCAGCTCAGACACAACCACGACAGGCAGCACTGGCAGGAGCAACAACCTTGGCCTTCAGCTTCCAACGTGTAAACAGAGACTCCCCCTTCCTGCTGGCTGCTTCCTTCAGGTGCCCGGGCAGATAACATTGTCTGCCTGGGGAAAACAGGCTATCTCCATCCCCAGGGAAACAAAAACCCCTCCTGTTGTGGTATGCACAACTCCAACCCCTCCTCCTCCTGCAAAAGCAGCCCTAAGGGGCCCCCACAGCATCTCACCACCCCAGCAAGCTGCAGCACAACCCATCCTCCCCCCTCCAGCCCCCTTTATATGTCCCCACCTAAACCAGGCACAGCTGAGATGGACCCACATAATGATGGGGCTTGGTTTTCCCCGGCTGTTTTGGGAGCACATGGGGTTCTCTGAGCTTCCTGGGGGCTAGTTGTTTCGGGG
>NW_015090969.1:1025543-1048813 GCF_001431845.1 Calidris pugnax | reverse complement strand
ACAACCCTTCCCAAAGCCAGGGCAAGCTGCCTGGGGCACACAGCCCGCTCCTCCCGCTTGCCAGCTGCCACCCTGGCACACAGCTGGCAGGGGGGGCAACCAGACAGGGGTGGGTTTTGCCCAGCTGCTCTCCCTGTCCCCAACTCCCCAGGGCTGGGATGGAGGTTTGGGACCTCTGTGGGGGTTAGCAAGGGGTCCAGCACCTCCACAGGCTGCCCTGGAGGTCTTGCACCTCCGTGGGGATTAGCAATGGGTCCATCACCTCTATGGGCTGCTCTGGAGGTCTTGCATCTCCGTGGGGATTAGCAATGGGTCCATCACCTCTATGGGCTGCTCTGGAGGTCTTGCATCTCCGTGGGGATTAGCAAGGGGTCCAGCACCTCCACGGGCTGCTCTGGAGGCCTTGCATCTCCATGGGGGTTAGCAATGGGTCCATCACCTCCATGGGCTGCCCTGGAGGTCTTGCACCTCCATGGGGATTAGTAATGGGTCCAGCGCCTCCATGAGCTGCCCTGGAGGTCTTGCATCTCCATGGGGATTAGCAATGGGTCCATCACCTCCACAGACTGCCCTGGAGGTCTTGCATCTCCGTGGGGATTAGCAATGGGTCCATCACCTCCATGGGCTGCCCTGGAGGTCTGGGACCTCCGTGGGGATTAGCAATGGGTCCATCACCTCCATGGGCTGCCCTGGAGGTCTTGCACCTCCATGGGGATTAGTAATGGGTCCAGCGCCTCCATGAGCTGCCCTGGAGGTCTTGCATCTCCATGGGGATTAGCAATGGGTCCATCACCTCCACAGGCTGCCCTGGAGGTCTGGGCCTCTGTAGGGATCAGCAACGGATCTGGCACTTCCAAGGGCTGGAACGGAGGTTTGGGATCTCCATGGGCTGCCCTGGAGGTCTGGGCCTCTGTAGGGATTAACAGCAGATCTAGCACTTCCAAGTGCTGGAATGGAGGTTTGGGATCTCCATGGGCTGTCCTGGAGGTCTGGGACCTCCATGAGGACTACCAACAGGAATGTCATGGTCATCCATCCATCTATCCATCACCCACAGTGGGGTGAGGGACCTGCCCCACGCTCAGCCCCATACCTCAGGCAGCTCCAGCAGCTCAGACACAACCACGACAGGCAGCACTGGCAGGAGCAACAACCTTGGCCTTCAGCTTCCAACATGTAAACAGAGACTCCCCCTTCCTGCTGGCTGCTTCCTTCAGGTGCCCGGGCAGATAACATTGTCTGCCTGGGGAAAACAGGCTATCTCCATCCCCAGGGAAACAAAAACCCCTCCTGTTGTGGTATGCACAACTCCAACCCCTCCTCCTCCTGCAAAAGCAGCCCTAAGGGGCCCCCACAGCATCTCACCACCCCAGCAAGCTGCAGCACAACCCATCCTCCCCCCTCCAGCCCCCTTTATATGTCCCCACCTAAACCAGGCACAGCTGAGATGGACCCACATAATGATGGGGCTTGGTTTTCCCCGGCTGTTTTGGGAGCACATGGGGTTCTCTGAGCTTCCTGGGGGCTAGTTGTTGCGGGTGAGCTACAGCACAAACACACCAGTGTGGATTTTTATTAATTTATTTAATAATTGCTTCCAAAACCATCCTGGGACTGGGGAGGAGAGCAGCCCTCAGGCTTCGGGGCTACAAGTGTAATATCTTTTTTTTAAAAAAAAAACATGTATTTTGTCCCTTTCCCTGGGCTCCCCACACGTTTGGATAAGGCTAAAGCATTTGGGAGGCTAAACAGAGCCAAGCTGAAGGCAACAGCTCAGGGATGGGAAGCCCCCAGGAGGGGAGAGTGGGGACTAAGGATGTGCCCCACAGTGACCTGGGGGTCTCACGTGGATGTGGGAACCATGGCTTCCCTTCCAGAGGAACAGAAATGCCTCACTGTTATGGATAATAGCCTGGAAATGCCACAAAATGCCCCCTGGAGCATTGGAAAGCCCAGAAGAGGTGAAGGCTCCTCCAGGGGTGACTTTGTGCCGTGGATGATGCTGATGGTGACACTGGAGTCCAGCCCTGGGGTTAAAGGACCTGCAGCCCTGGGGAATACGCTGCTGTTTGGGCCGTAAAATGTGAGATTTCAGCTTCTCCCAACTAAGCACGTTACCCACTAAAAAAAAAAATAATGTAGACACACCATTCCCGATGTTTCTGGGATTTTTGCATGGATTTTTTTAAAAATGGAGCCCAAATCCAGCCCGTTCCAGGGCTCTGGCCACCCTCAAAGTAAAGAAGTTCCTCCTCATGTTCAGATGGAATTTCCCATGTCCCAGTTTGTGCCTGTTGCCCCTTGTCCTGTCACTGGGCACCACTGGGAAGCGACTGAACCCATCCTCTTGCCCCCCGACCTTTAGCTATTGCTCAGCATCCATGAGGTCCCCTCTCAGTCTGCTCTTCTCCAGCTGAACAGCCCCAGGTCCCTCAGCCTTTCCTCAGCACAGAGATGCTCCAGCCCCTCAACATCTTCATAGCCTCCTCTGGACTCTCTCCAGGCTCTGAAGCACGGAGAGATCCTTCTGTCACCATGGTTTGGGGACCAAACCATCTTTTTCCAGTCCCAGACCCAGCACACAAGCTCTCCTTCATCCACTCTCCAGGGATTTTCATGGCACAAAACCATTGCGGGGCTGGGGAGAAGCTGGTTCCCAGTGGCAGAGGATCCTGCCCCAGCTCCACTGCAGTGTGGGGCGGGGGGGACAGGGCTCAAGGAGAACGGGGGGACAAAAGGCAGCCGTTCTCCATCTTGCCATCCCCTCCATCGCTACGTAAAACTGTGAGGAACATATGGCCCGGCGTATGCAAATGCATTGTCACTCGAAGAATAAAGCAGAGGGGTTTCTGGTGAACGTTTCTGAGCAGAACAGAGGGCAGAAATGTAAAAAAATTTAAAAAAAAAAAAAAAAAAGATGGCAGCAAATCAAGTCCTGAGTAGATCTGCAGTATCTAGGTTACCTTAATTATGTTCGGCTAAATATGGATGCCAATTAATTAGAGGGCTGCTGATTTCCAAAGAAAATTAGTTTACTCTTAATGAGCTAATCAGTCCCTATTTGAAAAAAAAAAAAAGATAAAAAATTAAATTATTAGATTGTACAAAGGGGCGTGCAGCCACTTGACACGGAGTGCCAGGGTCAGCTCCGGCCGGGGTTTGTTGGGTGTGATAGTGCCAGGATTTCCTCACGGGGCTGAGGATCCCTTCGGAACAGGCTGTGAACGGTATCACACTCCCTCTGCTCTCACCCCGCTGGGGCCAGACAGCGTTTGCCAGAAAAAAAAAATGGTAATTTGATGGTGACACCAGTTTTTAGCTCAGGATTTAGGACCAGGAGCAAGTGGTGTGTGGATGAGCATCCTCCCGGCTCGGTGGCCGGGGGAGGGAGCCGGGGTTTGTTGGGTGTGATAGTGCCAGGATTTCCTCACGGGGCTGAGGATCCCTTCGGAACAGGCTGTGAACGGTATCACACTCCCTCTGCTCTCACCCCGCTGGGGCCAGACAGCGTTTGCCAGAAAAAAAAAAAAAGTAATTTGATGGCGACACCAGTTTTTAGCTCAGGATTTAGGACCAGGAGCAAGTGGTGTGTGGACGAGCATCCTCCCGGCTCGGGCTCGGTGGCCAGGGGAGGGAAGCAGAGATGGAGGCTGGAGCCCTCCCCGTGCTCAGACAAAGCTCCTGGTTTTCCGAATATTAATAGGAGTCAAGCTGAGCGCTGCAATTAAAACGCTGATTATAATTTCTTCCATCTGTAGCTGATTCTACTCCAGAAATTAAAGAGAAAGGCCGCCCAAGAGACAACCATCTTCTCCCCGTGCGTGTCGTGTGTCCTTACACATGGTGTGTCTTCAAGTGCCGTGGGGTCAGAGCATCCTTGAGGGGAGCGAGCAGCTCCTCCCATGTCAAAAATGCTTCTCAGAATGAATGATTTGGAGCCCCGTGTCCCCTCCTGCAGCCCAAAAGCTGTGGGGTGAGGGCAGGATGCCCAGGGATGGGATGTGGGTGCCAGCTTGGAGCTGCTGGACCACACGCTGGAGCAGCAGCAGGAGAGCATTGGGGCAACCGTGAGGGCAGGATGCCCAGGGATGGGATGTGGGTACCACACACTGGAGCACCACCAGGAGAGCATCAGTGCAACTGACAGTGCCCACCGCCCAGGTTTTGGGAGCAAAGCAAAGCAAAGGCAATATTTATTTCATGTTCAAGGTCGCTGCTGCCCGGCTCTTCCTCCCCGAGACTCAGCTCTGCCTGGCACCACGCTCTGCACACCAAGCACCGTCCCCCAGGGCAGCTCCTGAAGCATCAGCTGAATTTCTGGGAAGTTAAAATGGCAAGAGATGTGCAGATTTCACGGGGGCACCCGTGCAAAGAGCCGGGGAAGGTCTTAGCAAAAGCACAGCGCGGTGGGGAGGTGCTGCAAACAGGATGGAGAGGGCACAGCCCACGGCTCCTGGGCCCTGGCTGCTTCTAAGGGGCTGCATTTTGGTGATGGAGGCTTAAAAATAAATCTGAAGCGAGGTGGCATCTGCTGGAGGGGCACAAAGCAAAATCCCCCCGGGTTCTGCAAATTTCTGGGCTGTGAAACTTGAGGGCTGAGATTATATGGACTAGCAGAAATAAAGGGCAAGGGTGGCTACCTGCTGGGCAGGACCAGGGGCTCCACGTGGACTCCCCAGCTTTTGGGGGGCTGTGTCGGTGAAATTCTGGGGTCACAAACCCCAGCGGCCTCTGCCACCACGAAGGAGCAGGATGGAGACATGCCCAGCACGTGCTCACCAAGAGACGCCAAAAATACCAGAGCAAAGAGAAGCTTTTAATGAATGTTTCATTTTCTTCCTAAAGAAAAAAAAAAAAGCAGCTCCCTGAGGCAACTGTAAATTCTCCCTTCCCTGCACAAGGAAAGGAAGGAGAGAAAAGGCTTCGACACATCCTGCTGCACGAGGGGATTCCCAGGATCACAGAATCACAGAATCTTCACGGTTGGAAGGGACCTTTGAGATCATCAAGTCCCACCATACACACACACACACACATACAAAAAACAACCCCAACCCAACAATCTCAGGCACTAGAGCATGCCCTGAAGTGCCACATCTACACGTTTCTTAAACACCTCCAGGGATGGTGACTCCACCACCTCCCTGGGCAGGCTGTTCCAGTGCCTGACCACCCTCTCAGGAAAGGAATTCTTCCCAATATCTAATCTAAACCTCCCCTGCTCCAACTTCAGACCGTTTCCTCTGCTCCTGGCATTATTCCCTTGGGAGAAGAGGCCAACCTCCACCTCTCTACACCCTCCTTTCAGGGAGCTGTAGAGGGCAATGAGGTCTCCCCTCAGCCTCCTCTTCTCCAAACTCAATATGCCCAGTTCCCTCAGCCTCTCCTGGTGTGACTTGTTCTCCAGACCCCTCCCCAGCTTGGTGGCTCTCCTCTGGACACGCTCCAGCCCCTCAATGTCCTTCTTGTAGTGAGGGGCCCAGAACTGAACCCAGCCCTCGAGGTGAGGCCTCACCAGTGCCCAGTCCAGAGGCACCATCACTGCCCTGCTCCTGTTGGCCACGCTGTTCCTGACACAGGCCAGGATGCCGTTGGCCTTCTTGGCCACCTGGGCACACTGCTGGCTCATGTTCATCCAGCTGTCCACCAACACCCCCGATGGAGGGTGACATCCACAGACCCGCACTCGGGGACTGGCTCCAGACGGGGCCTAAAGCTCCTACCTGCTCGAGGGGGATGACAAGGAAGGAGCCCCCGCCGGCGCTCTCCGTCACGATGGCGAGGAAGCGGGCGTTGACGGCGCAGAAGTGGTTGTCGTGGACGTTCTTGGTGATGGGGATGCCGTCGAAGCAGTGCTCCCGGCTGGCCGCCTTCCCGTAGACATTCCGGAATTTGGAGCTGCGGTACTGCGGGCGCCATGACATCTGCCGGGCACAGACACGGGGGCTTAGTCTTCCCAAAAACACCCCCACCCCGGCCTGCTTTCCCAGTCCCTTCCCAGTTTCCAACCCCTGCCCGCAATAGGGATTCAACCTGGCGGGGCACGGCGGTAACGGGGCAGCCCCGACCTGCAAATATAACACCCTCCAAGAAAAAAAATAATAATAATCTCAGCTGTCTCCCTGGTGCGAGGCACGACTCACACAAGGCAGTAAAAGGCTCTCGGCTGTTGCAAAATTTAAGCCAATCTCCTTTGCCGCACGAACTGCTTTTATCTAGAACGCCACTTCATGTGCACATGACAAATGAATTAAGGCTTTTAATGCGATGGCTTGGAAATGGGTTGGTCCAGAGAGCATGAAAGCAGGCACCGGGGCAGAATAAGAGCAATGAGGCAGGGAACGAGCACCGGGGAGTGTGTTCAGGCAGCTGGGCTTGTTCGGCATGGATCTCCCCCCACGGGGAGTAATGGGCAGCATTGTGGGGGCACTGGCTTCAGGCTGGTGAGATGCTCCCAGGGGTCCCACCAGCTGATGCCAGCAAAGCAAGGATCCCAAGGAGCCACCAGCTCATCCCAGCAGAGCAGGGATCCCAAGGACCCACCGGCTCATCCCGGCAAAGCAGGGATCCCAAGGAGCCACCAGCTCATCCTGGCAGAGCAGGGATCCCAAGGAGCCACCAGCTCATCCCAGCAGAGCAGGGATCCCAAGGAGCCACCAGCTCATCCCAGCAGAGCAGGGATCCCAAGGAGCCACCAGCTCATCCCAGCAGAGCAGGGATCCCAAGGAGCCACCAGCTCATCCCAGCAGAGCAGGGATCCCAAGGAGCCACCAGCTCATCCCAGCAGAGCAGGGATCCCAAGGAGCCACCAGCTCATCCCAGCAGAGCAGGGATCCCAAGGAGCCACCAGCTCATCCCAGCAGAGCAGGGATCCCAAGGAGCCACCAGCTCATCCCAGCACAGCAGGGATCCCAAGGACCCACCAGCTCATCCCAGCAGAGCAGAGATCCCAAGGAGCCACCAGCTCATCCCAGCACAGCAGGGATCCCAAGGAGCCACCGGCTCATCCCGGTGGAGCAGGGATCCCTAGGAGACACCAGCTCATCCCAGCAGAGCAGGGATCCCAAGGAGCCACCAGCTCATCCCACTTCCCCACGGCAACCCAAGAGCCACAGCTACACACAGAGAAGTGAGCACCCTTTTGCTCATCATCAGTATTTCGCTTTTTCATTGGACTTGATGATCTCAAAGACCCCTTCCAATCACGGAGATTCTATGTCTATGCCTATTCTATTTAAAAAGAAAAAAAAATATAAAGAAGCCTGCTTTTTTTTTCTTCATTTCAGTCATCTTTCAAACAACCCTTATGGTAGCTCAAGTGTTCATGATAAAAATCTATAAAGATTTAAGGCACTTTGAGTGTGCAGAAGAGCATAAGTGTTTAAGCCACCTTAGAGCAATTTAAGTCCTTGGCTCTATCCAAACAGGGGGTAATTGCATGCCTGAGGACTTGGAGCTGCTCACATCTTTGTAACCAGCATCTATTGACAAAAGCCAGTAAGTGTGTACTTCAACACCGGGTCATCTGCTGAGTGTGGGGAGAAACACCAGAGAAACCCTCTGGCGGCTGCTCCGATCCTAAATAACCGGGATTGAGCCCCTGCTTCACCCCACACCCAGCACCATGGGCACACGGGTGGGAGAAGCACCTCCTGAGTCTCAGAGGAGGAACTTCAGGCTTTGAGACTGGAACTTCAGCTTTAAGGCTGGAAACAGGAGAGGCTTCATCTCTAAGTCTTAGGAGCAAGCCCAAGGGCGGGATTAACTCCTGGCTACGGGGCAAAAGGCAGTGAGGAGCAGTGAGGAGCAGCCAAGGGTGACAGCCTGGACTGTGCATGATGTCAAGGGACACATCGTGGTGACCTTGTGTGAGCAGAGCCCTGCTGTGAACAATATTCCTCACCCTGCCTGCTGGAAACCTTCAGGAGGATCCCCCTGCACCGCCGTGGCCTCGTATCCCACCCCAAATCCCAGCTCTACTTTCCATCCCACCACCAGCACACACTGGGAGCATCCTTCCGAGGACCCACAGCAGCATCGGGGCTGCACCCCCCGGCTGCAAGGGGAAAGGACACAGATCCTTGAGGATTTAACCCAAAAACGAGAGCAGAGAGACGTTTTTTTGGCTGGAGAGGTTTCTGCTCTGAAAAAAAAAATATGCGGACTCGCGTCCAACAAGGCGCTGTGAATCTTTGCCAAACCTACCCAAGCGGTCGGGGACAGGCAGGGCAAGGAAAAACACCCCCACCGCAGCCTGAGGAGTGGCTTTCTAGAGTTTCACTAAGCCTTACATTTTCCTTTGTCTGAACAGATGAGTTTTCACATTGAAATTAATTTTTTTATAACATTAAAAAACGCACAAAAATGCATTGCGATATTTTTTTAAGCTCTCGATTTGCTCCACGAGCCTGGGACTTAGACTTTGCTTTCTTCCCTGATGTCAGTGCCCCTCTGCTCCGGCCCTATCGCATAAAAAAGCCCCAAATTCTACCAGAAAGGGCCATTTGCTGAGTTCTTCCCCCACTAAACATTTCAGACGCAGGAGAAAACCCTCTGTGGAAACCCCTCCTGACTCTGCAGGGGAAGCAGAAAAGGGGCTCCCAATATTTTCTGCATCCAGAAATTCAACTCAACCAAATGAAGTGGCTGCCAAATGAAACGCCAGCACAAATGAGCTCAAATCACCCTGGAGATGTGGAGACCTTAACGTGGGTCCCCGTGCTCCCTACCCACCCACGGTCCCCAGCCATCAGGGTGATGCTGCTTCCAAGGACCTCACCACTTCTGCATCTCTCTTTTTTCTTATTTTTTTTTTTTTCTCAGCCATCCCTGTTTTATTCTTTCACCAAAAAACCGGGCGAGTCTCCACGCCGGGAGGAAGCAATAAGCTCAAGTGGCCGAGCAGGGATCCCAAGGAGCCACCAGCTCATCCCAGCACAGCAGGGATCCCAAGGACCCACCAGCTCATCCCAGCAGAGCAGAGATCCCAAGGAGCCACCAGCTCATCCCAGCACAGCAGGGATCCCAAGGAGCCACCGGCTCATCCCGGTGGAGCAGGGATCCCTAGGAGACACCAGCTCATCCCAGCAGAGCAGGGATCCCAAGGAGCCACCAGCTCATCCCACTTCCCCACGGCAACCCAAGAGCCACAGCTACACACAGAGAAGTGAGCACCCTTTTGCTCATCATCAGTATTTCGCTTTTTCATTGGACTTGATGATCTCAAAGACCCCTTCCAATCACGGAGATTCTATGTCTATGCCTATTCTATTTAAAAAGAAAAAAAAATATAAAGAAGCCTGCTTTTTTTTTCTTCATTTCAGTCATCTTTCAAACAACCCTTATGGTAGCTCAAGTGTTCATGATAAAAATCTATAAAGATTTAAGGCACTTTGAGTGTGCAGAAGAGCATAAGTGTTTAAGCCACCTTAGAGCAATTTAAGTCCTTGGCTCTATCCAAACAGGGGGTAATTGCATGCCTGAGGACTTGGAGCTGCTCACATCTTTGTAACCAGCATCTATTGACAAAAGCCAGTAAGTGTGTACTTCAACACCGGGTCATCTGCTGAGTGTGGGGAGAAACACCAGAGAAACCCTCTGGCGGCTGCTCCGATCCTAAATAACCGGGATTGAGCCCCTGCTTCACCCCACACCCAGCACCATGGGCACACGGGTGGGAGAAGCACCTCCTGAGTCTCAGAGGAGGAACTTCAGGCTTTGAGACTGGAACTTCAGCTTTAAGGCTGGAAACAGGAGAGGCTTCATCTCTAAGTCTTAGGAGCAAGCCCAAGGGCGGGATTAACTCCTGGCTACGGGGCAAAAGGCAGTGAGGAGCAGTGAGGAGCAGCCGAGGGTGACAGCCTGGACTGTGCATGATGTCAAGGGACACATCGTGGTGACCTTGTGTGAGCAGAGCCCTGCTGTGAACAATATTCCTCACCCTGCCTGCTGGAAACCTTCAGGAGGATCCCCCTGCACCGCCGTGGCCTCGTATCCCACCCCAAATCCCAGGTCTACTTTCCATCCCACCAGCAGCACACACTGGGAGCATCCTTCCGAGGACCCACAGCAGCATCGGGGCTGCACCCCCCGGCTGCAAGGGGAAAGGACACAGATCCTTGAGGATTTAACCCAAAAACGAGAGCAGAGAGACGGTTTTTTGGCTGGAGAGGTTTCTGCTCTGAAAAAAAAAAATGCAGACTCGCGTCCAACAAGGCGCTGTGAATCTTTGCCAAACCTACCCAAGCGGTCGGGGACAGGCAGGGCAAGGAAAAACACCCCCACCGCAGCCTGAGGAGTGGCTTTCTAGAGTTTCACTAAGCCTTACATTTTCCTTTGTCTGAACAGATGAATTTTCACATTGAAATTAATTTTTTTATAACATTAAAAAACGCACAAAAATGCATTTCGATATTTTTTTAAGCTCTCGATTTGCTCCACGAGCCTGGGACTTCAGTTTTTCTTTCTTCCCTGATGTCAGTGCCCCTCTGCTCCGGTCCTATCACATAAAAAAACCCCAAATTCTACCAGAAAGGGCCATTTGCTGAACTCCTCCCCCACTAAACATTTCGGATGCCTCGTGGCATACCCCCACGCAGGAGAAATCCCTCTGTGGAAACCCCTCCTGCCTGTGCAGGGGAAGCAGAAAAGGGGCTCCCAATATTTTCTGCATCCAGAAATTCAACTCAACCAAATGAAGTGGCTGCCAAATGAAACGCCAGCACAAATGAGCTCAAATCACCCTGGAGATGTGGAGACCTTAACGTGGGTCCCCGTGCTCCCTACCCACCCACGGTCCCCAGCCATCAGGGTGATGCTGCTTCCAAGGACCACACCACTTCTGCATCTCTCTTTTTTCTTATTTTTTTTTTTTCCTCAGCCCTCCCTGTTTTATTCTTTCACCGAAAAACCGGGCGAGTCTCCACGCCAGGAGGAAGCAATAAGCTCAAGTGGCCCGTTTTGCTGGAGAAATCCAGAGTTTCTTTCTTTTAACCTGGGTCAGTATTTCCTGCAAAGCAGCGTCACGTCGCCCCGGGGATGCAGACAGCCCGGAAACGCCAGCAAAATCCCTGGCAAGGGGCTCGGGGCTGCCCAGAGCAGACATTGTGCGGCGGGAGGCTCCCGGATGGGTCCTTTCCTGCATTTTTCTGCTTTTGTCAGCCGGTGGAGGCTTTCCCGTGCCAAAAATAGCTCCTGTGCCCCATGGGAGGGGGGATGTTCATGGGGGTCCCAGCCCCGCCGGCTGCAGGGAGCATCAGCCTTCAGATGGAGAGGGTTCTGCGGAGCAGGAAAAACCAGCTGATGGGACATCTGTGCATCAATGTTGATTTTGGTTTGAAAAATAAGAAGTTCAGCACCCTTTGGCCCTTCGCCTGGCTCCAAAGCCCGCACCTCCTGCCCGTTTTTTGTCCCAAGAGGTGGGCGGGCAGGCAAAGCCCACTTTCCAAGCATCATCTTCACGTCTGGTCCTTCAGCAGATGGCTTTGGCAGAGCCGTGTTCTCCAGCTGGAAAACCTCCCAGGGGAGCAGTGTCTCGCTCTGTCGCGCCGTTTCCACCTCCCAGTTTGGCACGTGGAGGAGCTGCCAGCTCCAGAGGGATCTGCCCACCCTGAGCCACCAGGCTTTGCCCAAAGCCCTCTCCCCATGGAGCCCACTGGGCTGCAGGAGGCACCGCCTACAAATAAAAAAACCTAGAAATATTTTCTGAGCTGCCAGCTCCAGAGGGATCTGCCCACCCTGAGCCACCAGGCTTTGCCCAAAGCCCTCTCCCCGTGGAGCCCACTGGGCTGCAGGAGGCACCGCCTACAAATGAAAAAACCTAGAAATATTTTCTGGCCAAGAAAACCCCACTGGGTTCCCACTGTGTTAGCCCATTGGGGTGCTTCTGTGACAGATGTCTCGCTTCTGGGTTCATGAAAACTTGGAGTTTCCAGGCAGATGCCAGCTTTGTCTATCCATTTAATGTTATTGTTTACTCCTCCATGTATTTTTCCCTACTACACATACTTAAACCTTCTCTTTTGAAGCTAGTGTCACCTCATGGGGCTTCCAAGCATCCAGGGGATGGAGGAAGGAGCAGGAGCCCTTTGGTTTCTGCTGGAAGCCCATGGTGGCCACAGCACCAAGCCCATGGCAGTGCCACCAGGACAGGAACACGACAGCTCCAATCTGGAAACATTTCCTGGCACCTGACTGCTCCCGAAGGATGCAGAGAAGAGCACAAACCCATGCACGAGGCCACCAAGGGATCACAAGGATGCCAAGAAGAAGAAAGCCAATGAAAAGCCAAGGTGCAAAGGGTGATGCACGGCCCTCACGCCGCAAACCCGGCTGCTGAGGGGCTGCACGAGGGGAGTCTTCCCAGCAAAACACAGGGTTTCACCAGAAACACCCCTTTATGGTGGAAAACTGTTGACAACAAGTCGAAATTTCTAGCCAGGAGGATGAAAACCTCTTATCCCGCAGCTTCCACCATCCAGGGTAGAGGGATAGTTTCAAATGGGAAATAGTTTTCTTATTTACGTATTTCTTCCCCCCCCCCAGCTCCCCACCACGTGCTGCTTTGCAGAGTCCTCTGCTCCCCGGGGTTTCCGGGCTCGGAGGGGCCAGGCTGGAGCTCGGAGCTGGACAAACATCCTATTTCCTGGCTGAGCCAGCGAAGGCTTTTGAAGATGAGGAGGGGATGGAGAGGAAGGGGGGGACGCAGGGATGCTGCGGACACCGGCGGGATGCGGCTCCCTCCGGCACCGAGGATTCTGCAGGTGGTGGGGACCTTTCCCAGCCGGGGAGGAAAACAGCCCCTTCCCCAAAGGAGCTCGACTCGGGGGGGACAAAGAGGGAGAGGAAAGGCTGGAAAAAGCGACCCAGCCACGGTCCCACACTGCTCCCTCTGCCCTTCGCTTCCTCCCGGGGGGACGGGGGCATTGCAGGGGGGGTTTGTTCACAGAGACCGACCTGCCCCATGTCCCACAGGGTGTGGGGAGAGGTGGCACCAAGGGACGGTTTTCTCCCCCAAAACTCAAAGAGAAATGTTGCGTTTGCTCTCTTCCCCTTGAATTTGAACCCTTGCTCCATCTGCATTTCACCAGCTGTGGAAATCACCAGCACTTCCAACTCCCGGGGGGTTTGTTCCAAATTTCTTTTCCTTTCTCTCCTCACTGACAAGCTATTTGTGGGGTTTGGGCTTAAATTTTGCAAATTTCTCTCTGTTCAGAACCCAGTGTTCTCATTGCAAATTATCTCCCTGCTACTAATACCTTTCTCTCTGCTCTAGAACAGAAAAATAAAAAAAAGAGAGAAACTCGGGGTGAACTCAGGGATGGTTGTGACCCCCCAGCCATCACCCCGCTGCTCTCCGGGAAGACAAAGGATGGAAAACAGAAAATATCTTGCTAATTTTAGCCCCCACTTGCCCTGGGCACCTGCATGAAGTCACAAGCATCTCCAGAGCCCCTGGTCAGCCCTGGTTCAGGTGGAACCAGCTCCTGTCACCCTACGATGGGTCACATCCAGCAATTCCAATGCTACAATATATAATTTTTTTACAAAATACACTTCTGTGCGTAATTCTGCTGACACTAATGGGCATTTATATTTTTCCATCACCTCACTCTCGATGGCTTAGGGGCACTAAAAAAATACTATTGATTTATGGGAGTCATTTCCATCCATCTCCAGAACTGCACTAATGTGCCACCGTTTCCAAAGTTCATTCTATTTCTGTGTTATTCTTGGACTCCGGTTTTAACCTGCATTACAAAACTCCTCCCTTGCTTTAGGTTGAGGGGAATTTACATGAAAAACGAGAATAGGACAGAGCACTTCGGAGCGAGGCAATAAAATAAATCACCTCCCCAACCACAACATTCAGCATCAACATTAACTTCACGAAACAAACAGCAGCAGAGAAAATTCTCTGCTCTGGCGTTTTTAGGGCTCCTTGCAATGTTTTACTCCTTTAAGTGCTTGAGGGGAAGAGCGTGCCCCCAAATCCCCAGCTGGAAGGTGGAAATCTCTTCGGTGACAACAGTTTTAGCAGAAAAGGGGTGTTCTGGGGAGCCTGGAGAAGGGACACAGCCCAGCGAAGAGCATCTCTGTCCCCTTGCTCCCCCCCGGCGGCCCCGGGGAGGGGAGGGCAGCTCTGCCATCCCGCTCCTCCTCTCCAAACAAAAGAACAAAGCAGCTCATTGAGGTTTCATAATCGGAGCCACGGTATCTGCCATCGTCCGCGCCCAGCCGGGCACCCTGTCTCGGGGAGGGAATATCTCTCATTTAGCAAAAATATTTCATTGAAGGAGAAAGGCAGGGGGGCACCGGGTTGTTTCTGTGGGTCATGGCGTCGGTTTTGGTGCCGTTCCTCAAAAGCAGAGGAAAACACACAGGCCTGGAGGTGGGGAAAGACCCCAGGGGGCAATATTTTAGGCTCGAAGCCCAGTGTCTGCAGTGTCTTACCCCGACCCAGCTCTCCTGCAGAAGCAGGTATGGGGAGAAGATGGACCAGAGCATGATGTGGGTCAGTTAACACAAGATTTCCATCTACAATAGGGCTGGATGAAGATGATGCTGCTGAGGAGCTGCAGCCCCGTACCAGGGAAGGGATGGGCAAATCTTCCTCTCTGAGAGGATGGGCTGGACCTCCAGCCCCGTACCAGGGAAGGGATGGGCAAATTTTCCTCTGAAAAGATGGGCTGGACCATGCGTGGAGGCTGCAGAGAACTGACTTTCCTCTTTTTCCCCATCTATCCCAGGAGCCACAATATTTATTGCTTTTCTATTAAAGGGCAATAAGTTTCCCCTCCTTTTGGATTGGGTTATTAGGATTTCATGCTTCCCTGTCCACAAACACATAAGTGAACAGAGGATAAGTTTGGGTAGCTGTGATCTTTATCTCTGAATTCTGTTTCTGGCATAAGTGGATGGACCACAGAAGGGTGAGAAATGGAGACCATATAGACGACGATATCTTGGGTGAAGAGTGACTGGTAAAGTGGTCAGTGAAAAATAGGGAAAGGATGCCTGGGTTTTGGTCAGCCCTTACTCTGTTACAGCCTGGGATTTCATGCTTCCCTGTCCACAAACACATAAGTGAACAGAGGATAAGTTTGGGTAGCTGTGATCTTTATCTCTGAATTCTGTTTCTGGCATAAGTGGATGGACCACAGAAGGGTGAGAAATGGAGACCATATAGACGGCGATATCTTGGGTGAAGAGTGACCGGCAAAGTGGTCAGTGAAAAAGAGGGGAAGGATGCCTGGGTTTTGGTCAGCCCTTACTCTGTTACAGCCTGATGCATTTGGTTCGAGGAAAAGATGCTGCAGCCTCTCCAAGGCTGCATCCTGTACCACAGGGCTGACACACAGAATCATGGAATGGTTAGAGTTGGAAGGGACCCTGAAGACCATCCAGTGACACCCCCTGCCCTGGGCAGGGACACCTCCCACCAGACCAGGTTGCTCCAAGCCCCCTCCAGCCTGGCCTTGAACCCCTCCAGGGACAGGGCATCCCCCCGAGCGGGGCTGACCCTGAAGACCATCCAGTGACACCCCCTGCCCTGGGCAGGGACACCTCCCACCAGACCAGGTTGCTCCAAGCCCCCTCCAACATGCCCTTGAACCCCTCCAGGGATGGGGCATCCCACCCAAGCAGGGCAAGGAGCTCCCCAGGACGAGGAGCAAGGCAACCCTGAGGCTGCAGAGGGGACAGAGACGTGTCCCTCTGGACACCCTGCAAGTTCCTGCTTCTTGCAGCGTGGAGAAATAAGCTTTTAAGTGAGTTTCTCCGGCTGCTCTTCAGTTTTACAGCAGGGAGCAGCTTCAGCTTTTCATTAAAAAAATACCCCAACCCCCAGTTCTCTATTTTGCAGGTTTTTCTCTAGGGTGGAGGACTGGTACCCACCCTGCAGCCCCACCACCAGCCAGGCAGAGAGGATGCTGTGGGGCAGGGGGGATCTGACCCACGTGTCCCAGCAGCACACACAAAACCCCCACGGGCACCAGCTCTGCCCACGTCCACCCCCCAGGAGGGGACATCACTGCCCTACGCCTAGGAGAAAGAAAAAGAACCTAGAAGAAAAAACCCAGCCCCTCTTTGGAGGCTTTTCTGATCTGCTGGCAGCTCCAGCCTTTGCCTCCCAGCAGCAGCAGGCCACAGCTCTTGTCTCAATGTGTTTATTTTTAAATGCATCTTTTCAAGCATCGGGAGTCTTGGCAACAGCAGGCGGGAGGGAGGGAGAGCTTGCGCAAAGAGCCCCTGACGCTGCAATAGGCAGTCACACAGCACAGTGGACTGTAATCCCTTAAAAAAAAAATTTTAAAAAATCGGTATATCCTATATATAGCGCCGATTAATCTGCCTCAGTCATGAAAGCTTTCAGAGAAATGAATTTCTGCCTTCACCTGTACGGAGCTGGGGGTTGAGGGGGGGGGCTGGGGCAGCTCCAGCAGCTCTTTGGGGTACGGCGATGGCAGCAGCAGCCCCCCACGGCCTTAGAGAGGTTTTTAATTGGAAAGCAGTGCCCTTTCATCCTGGCTGTCTGACTGACTGTTCTGCCCATGGTTAGGTATCAGGGTTATGGCTGATTAGTAAGAAAAAAATATTTGCATGAACAAGTGCGTTGGGAAAAGGAAATCCAAGACTCTTTTTTTTTTGCCTAGAAAAAATGGGGCTTTCAGGAGGGGTTTTGTGGCACTCCAGGAGACAGTGCCTTTCCAAAATCACATTATTCCCTTGTTTTCTCGCCTCCTCCTGGCTCAGGAAGAGGTTCTGGAGAGGATTCCCCATCTGGGGCTTTCCAGTTAAAGTCAAGGTGGAGTTTTATACAAAAAAAAACAAAGACAACTGAAACCTGCCCCGTCATTGCCCCCGTGTCCCCCCTTTGCATGGGGTGACTTTCCCTCTCTCCTCTCCGGAGCCGACACGGTGCCTGCACGTCCCTGGGAGCCACTGGGCAGAAGTGATTTTCCATCAGAAAGGTCAGTGGTGCTCGAGTTTGACATTTCGAGTATCGATCAGCCACTAAGGCAATGAAGTGGGCAAAACAGGCGAAAAACAAGAGCTGCTTCTCGGCAGGTCTTACCCAAGGAGATGGCTTCATTTCTAGGGGCTGCCCGGCAACCCCCCTGCTCCTCACAGCTCCCATGTGCAGAGCAGGGAAGAAAGCAACAAAATAGCTCAACGGGGGTTATTTTAGAGAAAAAAACCACAACCAGACTCATTGCCACACCGCCCTCCTGAGTACATCATCTTCCAGGATGGAGTCATTGTCCCCAAAGTCCTGGCAAGGGTTAGAGAAAAAAGCCACAACCAGACTCACTGCCACACCACACTCCTGAGTACATCATCTTCCAGGACAGTCATTGTCCCCAAAGTCCTGGCAAGGTGGGCATGACCCTGCTCTGGTCCTGATGCTCTGTCTCCAATTCTCCTCCACAACTGGTCACCATCATCACTGGGGGATTTAGGAATCTCGTGGCCAAGGGGGGATTAAATCCCTTCTCAAAGGGGACATTTTGGCCATGGGCTTGAGGGGGAGCCCAGGACCCGCCGTGGCCAGAGGCAGGGGACCTGTGGAGCACTGGGATGAGCAGGACTGTGCTCATGCCCTAAACCAACACTGGAAAATGGCAAAACACGGCCCCTGCAACCACTGCAAAGCCATTTCCCCACCCCAACCTTGTCCTCATTCACTTTGCTTGAGCAAAGTCACTATTTCTTTCCCTCGGAGGGGAAAAAGCAGCAGCAGGAGCCGTGGGCTCCATCAGGACAGTGTCACCCCAAGATGTGTCCTGCCCAGGCTCCTCTGACCACGGAGGACAGGATCTGCTCAGCGCATGCCCAGTGCGTTAAGCAAAGCATTTCTGTAGGATTTATGCTGCTGGAATCCACTCCCTAAAGAAAAGCTTGAAATTAAACAGCTATATTTTGATAAGATACCCAGCATTGCCAAAATTAGTCATCAAATGCTTATTGTTCCATGCACATTAGATTAGAGCTAAACAAATGCTGATTTTAATCTCTCCAGTCCTCTAATGCTCTGATGCTTCTCAATTCAACCTTGAAAACGGCTTTTGTTCACGTTAATGGCTTTCATGCTTACGAGGCTCGGTAAGATTTAACATTTAGGCACATCCCAGTTCTTCATTTCAATAACAATTCCGCCCTGGAGAGGAACACATGTTCGGGGTGTGCAAGTCTTAATTCAGCCACCAAAAAACGTGCCTGCAAGCCCAGCCCCAGCATCGCCGCAGGATGGATGCTCCACAGCCCAAAAAGTTTGGGTGTTCGCAGCCCCCAAACTTGACTTAAAAAAGCCACCAGGGCTAAGAATGGCTGAATCTCTGGTGTAAATGAAGTGGTTTGCTCTTTTGTGCCAAGGGCGCTTCCAAGCAGAGCCAACCGGTCGGGCTCTTGGCTCCCTTGGCCTCAGCTGCTGTTTTCTCTGCATTTCTCTGTCCCAGCCTTATTAAAATGCCCAGCGCGGGACACTCACCAGGCTGCCGTGCTTGCTTCCCAGCACGCTAGACTTGTGGAGGTCTCTCATTGACTCGACAAGAGCTCTGTGCAGAGAGGGAAAGCAAAAACATTCAATTCACCCTGCCCGGGAGGCCGAGATCCAACACACAAACCCTTCTCTCCCTGCTTCTCCCCATCGCAGGGCAGGGTCTGACCCCCACAGGGCTGACACCCCCCCCTCCCTGGGAAAATTTGGCACCAGCTGGAGCATCACTGGTGATGGGACATGAGGATGAGCCCCACCAGCCACCACGCCGACCCCTGTGTCCTCCTCCCCGGTGACTGTAGGATAATTACGCGCCGCCGCCTACTTTCTTCTAGAGAGCAAAGTCATTCCAGCACAAATGGTGTTTGTTCCTGAGACCATCAGCAACCGGAGGCATTTACATCCCCAGCACATCCCCTGACTCATGCCCAGCCCGGTAACGAGCTCATTAACCTGTCCAGAAACCCCTGGATCAGCAGTGGGATGTAAATCAACATCTATTCATACGCCCAGGTGAAGTTTCCCAACGAGTCAGTGACTTGCTCAGAGCCCCCAAAGTGCTCACACACACCCCCCCACAAAGCTCCTTCCCACAAACAGGGCAGGATCCAGCCCCAAACCCTGTGTGGGGACGATGTGATGTGGCAACAGCTGGTCCATGAAGCCACCAGGGCCACCAGTGGCTGGTGACAGGAGAGGGGCTGGTCCACGCAGCCTCCCCAGGGCAGCCCCTTCCTCGGGGAAACATAGAAGCCTGGAGGGGGGACACTTTCTTTGCTGGATATTTTTAGTGCAACAGGCTTTTGCAAGCACCAGGGATGGGGGAGGTCGCATTCAGCCACAGGGAAATAGCTGTTTTGGAGGCTGCTGTGGAGAAAACTTTGAAAATGGTGACGTTTTTAAAGGCGCAAACTTTTAAAATGGTGCGATTTCGATTTTAAAATTGGGCTTCTCCGCAAGAAGCACTTGCTTGACTTTTGGAAAAAGGGGGAGGAAATCCAGCAAAGGCTGATGGACGCTGCTTGTTGAGGTGTCCCCAGCCCGTGTCCCTTCGAGAAGCAGCCCCAGGCACTGGGGACAGTGGCCGGAGCCCCCCAGCCCCACGTTGGGGTGACAACACACCCCGTGCAGCAGCAAGGAGCCCCAAAACCAAATCCTGCAGCCTGAGAAAGCTACAGGGGTAAAAGGAGGGGAGGAAGGGGTTTGGTCGCTGTATGAGGTCAGTTGAGGATTATGTATTGACCACTAAAAAGCAGACTGTGGGTATTTATGAGACGGGCAAAACTGCACATCCCATTACAGTAAAACGACGTCGATAACGAGGAATAAAGCTACCCATTAAGCCTCCGTGGGGCTATTAAGGTTTGGATGACTCGGGGATTTTGACTCCAAGAGAACACGGGCAGCATTGAGGGACCTCATCCATCTCACACTGCCCTGAGAGCACGGGGGCTCCCGGGCCGGGGGGAGACAGTTACAGCTCTGCTTCCCCCTCAGCACCGGTCCAGCCAAGACCCTGCCCTGGGGGGGTCTCCCCCAGACCCCTGGAAGCCCCTCCATGGGGGCAGAAACACCACCTGGAAATGCCCCATTGCCAGCATCAGGGACACAGTCCCAAATGCCACCAGCATCCTGAAGGGGATTTTTCTTTTAGACCAGGTTTTTTCCGTGCATGTTTCGATCCCTCGGCAAAAAAAAATGTACTATACATGTCCCAAAATAATTAGAAATATTCAGGAACAGATCAAGAAGCTTCCTCCTTGGGAAGAAGGTCTTTTTTCCTGGTCCTGATAGGGGTTGGATCCCCATGAAAAGCTGGTGAGGAGGAGTTGCTGCAGGAGGCAGCGTCCCTCACCACGATGGGCACCCACATTGGTCTCCTCTTCTCCCCAGGGAGAGGTGAACCGGCCGTGCTGGTCCTCCTGCTCCTGTCCCATCCCACCAGCTCCTTTTTCCCCATCTCCTGCCGGGATGTGGTGCTGGAGCATCTGTCCCATGGCTCCTACACATTTGTATCACCAGAAAACCCCATCTCCCCCATCCCCACCAGCCCTTGACACACACCTAGTCCATGGGGCAGGGGAGAGCCCTTCAGCCTGCTCTTGACAACGCTTTGGAGACTCAAATCCTACAGTAACCAGCAAATATCCGTGTTTTCTCCTTATTTCTGCATCTGGCTGATGGCACAAGCAGCTGGAGAGGCAGGGGGAAGCTGTGCGAGAGGCTGCAGCTCTTCACCCAGCCTCAGGAAACACCTTGGGGCTCTAATAAACACCGGAATAAATGCACCGAGCGCCCGGGGCTTCAAAAAAAAAACAAAAAAAAGGGGGGGGGCGGGAGCACGTTTCTATAAAATAAGCTGTCATGTTCCCATCCCTTTGGACCCATTGCACCCTTCTGACACCGAGTCCAACAGCGAGACACAAGGGGGGTCCATCAGCTGCGCCCCAGGGATGCGTTTGGGGTGCCCCAAGCTCGGTCCCCACCCAAGGAGCAGCACCAGGGCTGCTGTGAAGCTCCATGGGGTGGTGTCCCCCCATGAGGACGTCACACTCAGGCAGGCAGGAGCCTTGGCATCCCCTGGGCTCGCTCTGCCTTCACGTGCCCACAACCCACAGCCCTGCCAGAGCAGCCCAGTGATGAGGGACAGGGACCACAGCACATTGGGATGCTCCACAAGGCAGTTTCTAAGGTTGTGCTGCAAATCCAGATGTCCCTGCAGTGGCTTTGTCCTGTGCTGGCCCTTCAGCAGGAGTGATGCTAAGGTTTGATGCTTGATGCTGTGATGATATTAGTCCTGGGGCAATGTCCTGGTAGAGGAGAGACCAGGGACACCAGGCTGATATTGATGCTTGATGCTGTGATGATATTAGTCCCAGGGACACCAGGCTGATACCCCCCCCCAACAGCAGCACAGCTCTGATCTGCTCCCCCCAAGTGGGGCTGAGCTGCCAAGAGCCAGAGTAGATCTCTATTTCTGCACCCCTTGGGGCGGTGGGTGCACCCCAGATGCTCACTGGGGATCCTGGAGCTGGGGAGGGGGCACCCTGAGATGGGTTTGTTGGCTGGTACTTTGGGAAAGCCCCTTGCCCTTAGTGCACAGAAAGGAGAGGCACAGAGAGCTCCGCGTTGATCCAACTCGTAAAGAGCAGTGGATTGGTTTTACAAATATTAAGGATTAATCCAATTAACATGGTCTAAACAAAGGACAAAAGACAGATGAACATTTCTGAAGCAATATCTGCCAGCTGAGTTTTTTCCAGCCTGGAAGGAAGTGACTGGGATTTCCCTGGAGTTCAACTTTTCAATGATTTCTTCTTTCTAGGGACCCCTGGGCTGCCTGGGAAGAGCCTCTCCTCTTCCCAAGCCGCTGGGAAAACAAGCACCAAGCGAGGCCAGATGTCTCCTGGCCATGGGGCCGGGCTGCCACCACCAGTCCCCAGCCCTCCTTGACCACGGTGCTGCTTCCCACCCACTCCAGGCACTTCACATGGTCCCACAGATGCCAGGGACTGCCCAGGAATGATCCAAAAAGCATCAACATTTGCAATATCTGCAGGGGCCCCATTTTGGACCATTTTCCCCCCAGGAAACCTTCCGGGGGAGGCAAAGCAAACCTCTCCTGGGCCCACGTGCTGAGAAAGAAACACAAATCTCACGCTCGTCAATAAAATTCTGTAAACAAGCACAATTTTCCTCCCACTCTGTGTTTCCCAGCTCCTTCCCACCCCGGGAAGCTGGCGGAAACAGCCCCATGAAGCACAAAGCGTTTCTGGCCCCCGGAGCTGCCCCTGGGTCACTGACCACGGGATTCCACCCTCCTCCAGCTTCTTGGAATAATGTATCCTCGAGGATAAAATTATTGCGGGCTTTTTCTCAGCTCCAGAGGTTTTTTAGGAAACTCAAGAGGGGGGAAAAAGGGTCTCTTTTCACGTTGAGATGAGTGGATAACTGAGCCAGGCGCTCACCCATGAGCATTATTTCATATCACATCACACGTCAGCAAGAAAATTGAGTCAAGAGACTTGGTTACATTTTTTTCCCAGCCAGGATCCCACAATTTTAAGCAGAATAAGCGGGGCTGCCTGGTATAATCAGAGAAAGCCTCCAGTGGGAGGATGCTGTAAATTCAAGCCCTCCTAAACTCACCTGGTTCTTAATTGTAACGAGGTAAAAAGCCACCCTCGGGTATTAAAGGGCTGGGAGACAGTGGGGAGAAAGGTGGCTGATGGACCTCATAGGTAAGAAACTGCTTGGGAAGATGCTGTGGGGTGGGTGAGGGTGAAAAATCAGGGGCAAAAAGGACTGCTGGGAGCACTAATGCTTCTACTTTTGTGATAGCATAAAAAAAATCCTTACTAAGCCCCAGCTTTGTACAGGACATGAACTACAAAAACTTATTTATCCTGGCAAAGAGGAGTTTACTAAAGCAGGGAGATAGTGCAGGGCTGAGCGGCTCAGGCATCTCTCCCTCACTTGCTGTTTTCCACTCAAAAAAGCCACAAAATATTCCCTAGGAGCAAGCACCCTGGGGTGCTCCGAGGAGCATGGGGCAGCATCCTGCAGCCTGGGCTCTGGGGGCTCTTCTCCCATCCCAGTCACTCCCAAACGGAGCCATTCACTCCAGGACAGCTTATAAAACCCCAAGGGGTTGGTTTTTTTTTTTTGGAAGTTTGTCCCAGCTGGGGGCAATGGGGCAGCATCCTGCAGCCTGGGCTCTGGTGGATCTTTTCCCATCCCAGTCACTCCAGGACAGCTTGCAAAACCCCAAGGG
>NW_015090969.1:1024029-1025449 GCF_001431845.1 Calidris pugnax | reverse complement strand
AAAAAAAAAAAAGAAAGGAGAAAAAAAAAAAGAAAAAAAAACAAACGCTATCTTCTAAATATTTCAGGCTTCAGAAAGCTGTTTCCTGGCCAGCGTGAGGAAGTGCCAGAGCCAGGGTGGATGGATGAAGGTCACCGGCCGGCCGGGGCCGGGATGCGGGAGGCACCGACCCCCCCGTCCCCGCTGCCAGCCCCAGCGGTGCCCGCCGGGCAGCTGGAGCCCGGACAAGCCCTGCCTTGTGTGCCCGCTCCTGGGAAGGGGGAAACCATCCACGGAAGTGAAACGGAGACTTTGTGTTATTTGGGCACAAAGAAAAGCCCGGGGAAGCTCAGGGAGGAAGGGTTGTGAGATCCCCTCCCTGCCCCGTGATGTCCACGAGTCCAGCAGAGCCTCAAATCTCGCTTTTTCCCTTGTATTTTAGCACATGACGCTCTAGAATTGAGTATCTTTGCACTTAATTTAATTACGAGAGCTGCCCAAGTGAATCTCTTTGCCAGAGGTTCATAGTGAACCAACCCGGAGCTGGAAACCCCCCCAGGGGAGGCACAGGCTGAGCCCCCACGGGATGCTCGCTGCTCTCCGCTGCCTCTTCACCCCAGCAATATTTTTTCCACATTCAGCTTTTTTGGTCACTGGCTTAAAGGATTTGGCATTTCCAGAAGGACTGAGACTTCCAACGGTCTGCTCTCTTCTGACACAGGGAGATTTTTGGGGTACAGGGGCCAGATTTTGGGGGGAGAAGAGCTTCTGCACTCCTCTTGATAAAACTTGCCATGCAACCACCTTCCCAGCTATCCGTGGAGCAAATGGGATGGGCAGGAGGGGCTGCTGGTGGCAGACCCCCCCACCCTGGGTATGGCACCGTGTCCCTGGGCTGTTTTCACCCCTCTCCAGTCCCACCACCCCTCCCATTGGGGTCCATGGGGGCGCGGGGTCCTCACCTGCTCTGCTCCGGGGGCTGGTCCTGACACCCGGGGAGGGACGCGGGGCTCAGGGGACCACGGGCGCTCCTCGACCCTGGAAGAAAGGGAAACCCTTTGGTTACAGCAGCCCCCTTGCCTCCTGCCCCACACCGCTGCCGGGCACGAAGCCTGGAACCTCAGCTTCACCAAAAAGCCACTCCAGAAACACCGGGTGCCATCACGCACTGGGGCACAGCCACAGGCAGCTAATTCCTAACGATATTTGCATTAACATCAGTCCCCCCCTCACCCCCCCCAGGGCTCTTATTGCCCTACACGGTGACACTGCTGCTTGTCCCAGCTGGGAGCAGGGATTTTATAGCAGGGGCTGAGCCATCCCTTTTTCCTGGTGGGAATGCCAAGCCCCAGAGCACCCCGTGCAGAGGCTCTGGGTGCTGGCAAGTGGCACGGGGATGGCCCCAGCCCACCTGTAGCCCCCCCCCCCAACAATGCACCAC
>NW_015090969.1:1017959-1024019 GCF_001431845.1 Calidris pugnax | reverse complement strand
ATGCACCATGGCCAAAATCCTGGTGCTGCAGGCACGGATGGGTCAGGATGTGGCCCCCGTGACTCGGGACCCCCCCTCCGAGCCCTGCAAGGGTGGGGGGTGGGTGTGCAAGAGATGGTCTTGTGCGTGGACAGAGAGACCATTATTCTCTGGTGAATTGATAGCAGCCATTGTGCTGCTGGGGAGCAGGGATGCTCAGAGCAGAAGGCAACCAGGGCTGGGCTGTCCAAAGGGACCCCCCCATCCCTACATCACCAATGCCTTGACAGCCCCAGCACCCCTACAACCCCTGGAAACAGTCTTTTAGGTCCTTCCCCTTACCACAACCACACAGCATTAACTCTCTGACATGCCCAGCGCTGGCACCCCCCTGTCCCCCACACAGCCACGTTCACGGCCCCAGCAGCTTCCCCATGGGGTTTTTTGGCTGGAGGGTGGTTATTCCCCAACCCTTCAGCACAGGAGGTGGGTGAGGATTTTTCCATAAGGCCCGACAGCTTGTTTGGAGGGATTCGCACAGCAGATTGTCGGCGGAAGACACCACCATCCCCCCACCCCAAGAAGGGAAAATCCGGGTCTGCATCCCAGTGGGAGGATGGGGGCTGCGATCGGCACCTGGATGGGATGCAGCTTGGAATCACAGCTCCCATCCTGGCATTAAGCAGGAGCAGGCACTTCCTCAGCCGTGTCTCTAAGTGAGCATGGAGCAATGGGTTGGAAAAACTCCTTTTTGGCACAGCAAGGCGGCCGTCACCCTGCCCTGCCTGAGGCTGCCCAGGTTCCCCATCAAGCAGGGTTCCCCATGGTGCTCCCCAGCTGCATCCATGGTGGGACCCCCAATTTGGGCTCAGCTCTGAAGGGTTTAGCCCAATTTCTAAGGGGAGACCTTATTGCTCTCCACAACTCCCTGAAAGGAGGGTGTAGAGAGGTGGGGGTCGGTCTCTTTTCTCAAGTCACAGGCGACAGGACGAGAGGAAATGGCCTCAAGTTGCCCCAGGGGAGGTTCAGGCTGGATATTAGGAAAAATTTTTTCACTGAAAGGGTTCTCAGCCATTGGAATGGGCTGCCCAGGGAGGTGGTTGAGGCCCCATCCCTGGAGGGGTTCAAAAGACGGGTTGATGTAGTGCTGGGAGGTCTGGTTTAGTGATGGTGTTGCTTGTTGTTTGTTGTGTGGGTGTCTATTTTTGTCAGTGAGGTTGACGGTTGGACAAGATGATCTTTAAGGTCCCTTCCAACCTAGAAGATGCTGTGATTCTGTGATTCTCTGCTCTCTCTGCAACTTGGCTGCTCCAGCACAGCCTCACCTCGGGCAGTTTTGCTCCCAGGGCTTTTCCCAGCGATGCTGGAGGCTTCTGCAGAGCCACTGGGTCCCGAGAGCCGCAGCGAGGGGGGGCTTTGCCAACAGCTCTTGCCATGAACAAAGGAGCCCAGGATTTCTGGGAGCTGCTCTTGGCTCTGGTCCCTTCCCAGCCCGGCAACGACGGGATTCACAGATTTGTGGGGGACTCGAGCAGCTGGCTCCGTCACGTAGATTTTTTTTTTCGATTTTTTTTTTTTTTTTTTGCCTGCTGCCAGATTTGGGTAATTACACACTGACTTGGGAGATAGGAATCCGGGATTCGAGTCCTCCGAGCTCCCTGCTAGCTGGGTAATGAATTGGACTATTCATCATTTGATAAAATTTCCATGAAAAGAAGAAGGGGGAGCGAGCCTGCGTCGCATTCGCAGGGTATGAATTACAGTGCCCAGCGAGCCCGCCGGCCACAGACGGGCAATGGTAAAGAGCCAGATTAATGCTGCATTGAATGACAATTAAAACTCATTAAAAAGCTGCAGGCCGGACAAGTTGCCTTTGAGGAGAGCGAGGCTTCTCGAAACGGGGAGCTTCCATTTTTAGACTCAAAGCAGCCCCTTATGCTCATTCCCAACCCCCAGAAGTCCCACCAAAGCTGGAGATTAGTGACTGTCCATGCTGCTGGAGACAAGGGGGCTTGTTCTGTCCTTTATTAACCATTCAGTACTGATTGCCTTCTTCCACCCCAGTCCAGCTGGTCTGCAATGAGACCTCGTTACCCTCTTCCAGTTGTGGCACCACAACTTTCGTGGTCTTCACCCACCACGTCCTCCAGAAGAGCCACCATCCCTCCACACCTGCCTCGGACCCACCTCAGAAATCCATTTTGCACAATTATTGATTTATAAATCAATATAAGCAATGCCTGCCTGGGCAGCCCAAATGAGCAAGGCTTTTCCAGCTGCCATATGGCTGAACCCCAATTAAAAATATATGGTAGCTTTGATTTTAAGGCAGCAAGAGGCAGAGAAAGCCCCGCTCCTCCTGCACCCTCCATGGGTTGTTTCTGCCTTTCCTGGTGCCTCCGTGCTCCTCTCCTTTATCTATTTCATAGAATCATAGAATGGTTGGAGTTGGAAGGGACCTTAAAGATCATCAAATTCCAACCCCCTGCCCTGGGCAGGGACACCTCCCACCAGAACAGGTTGCTCCAAGCCCCCTCCAACCTGCCCTTGAACCCCTCCAGGGATGGGGCAGCCACAGCTTCTCTGGGCAACCTGGGTCAATGTCTCACCACCCTCACAGTAAAGAATTTCTTTCTGGTATCTAATCTAAATCTCCCCTCTTCCAATTTAAAACCTTAACCCCTTGTCCTGTCACTATACTATTTGCTGGAGATGCTGGTCAGTTTGTACCTAACCCATTACCAGGAGTTTATTCATATTATTCAGAGCCATTTTCCAAGCATCAGAGCACACACAGCACTTCACCAAACTCCTTGTGAGCAAACCACCTCGAGAGGACCCCACCAGTTCTTTCTCCAGAAGCAAAGCCCAGCTGTGCTGCCCGAAGCCTAATTCCCACAAAGCCCTTTTCCCTGCTAACACGGCCCAGAGCCTTCAATCCACCTTCCTCTTCATTGAACCACCATCAGCTTTTTCCTCAGGACCAGCGTGTGCCCCAGACACTAAATCTACCCTTAGCAACAAGGCAGAGGACGCTGCCACTCGCCATCAGGAGCGTCATGGCACGGTGACCCTAACCTCCCAATCAAGGGCCTCAGGGCTAATTACTATTTACCCGTATTAGGACATCATTTATTTCACTCTGTTTGATCACGACAGGCCGTAGTTGCCATTTCCTCTCTGGGTTTTGGTTTTGGCTTCATCCGCTCTCTGAACCGTGGGGATAAGCCCTTATTTAGGCAGCGTGGCTCGATGACTAATGCCAATTAATAGATAATAAAGCCAGAGAAGGCCATAGGATAATTCAGGCTAATGCACGCCGCGGGACCTCCCAGATGGCATCCATCCCCTTTTAAACTGCGCCTTTTAGAAAAACCTCCAGTCATTTAAAAACTATGTTCCCCAAATTAACACGCCCCCAGGCCCTCCATAACTTGTGCTCATGGTTAATTATATTTAGAGCTCTGGAAACAGCCTCTGGCGATGGGTGGGAGCTGGAAGCACCCGTTGCCACCCCAAGGACCTTCTGCCTGCCAAAATACACCCAGCACAACCCCTCCCTCGGAGGTTCAACGTGTCTACCCCCTCCCTGGCCACAGGATCCCCACTTGGGGATGCCCGAAGACCCTTTCACAGAATCACAGAATCAATCTTCTAGGTTGGAAGGGACCTCAAGGATCACCTTGTCCAACCGTCAACCTGATTTTGACAAAAATAAAAGAAGCTGCTCGTAAAATGAAGAAAAATGGGTAGATGGTTGGACTCGATGATCCCAAGGGTCTCTTCCAACCTGAATGATTCTATGATTCTATGAAGCTGCTCCTGATTCCTACAGCACCTTCTCAGCTGAAGGCCACCACCTCGGTGGCTTCTTACTGCAGAGCCTGGAGAAAGCCGTGCCGTGCCATGCCATGCCAGGATGCCAGGGGGAAGGTGTCACAGAGTTTGGGCAGATCCCCAAGTGTGGGCGACCTCTTTTTGCATTTCATTTACTTCTTCTCCATCCTATTTATAACCTGGTTCAACTCTCCTGGGAAGCAAACTCCCCCAAAAGAGCGAGGCAGGGGGATGCGCTGCGGCTGCTTCCGTGTCTTCCCGTGGGAGGGAAGCGGGTGCCTTGGGATATGGATGAAACCAGCTCGTTTCCCATACCGACAGCAGATATTTCTGCCCCCTCCTTGCCTTCCCCCAGTCTCCCCCACACCCCAAGAAAAGGCACTTTTCGTGCCTCCCCGTTGCCTTGGGCTTGTGCTAGGATGCTGGGACAGCTCTGCCTGGCCTCAGGCACCCAGACCCGATTTTCAAATCAATTTTCCTCAAAGGATGAGCTGCTCAAGAGGATGTGCAGGGTTTGTACAACCCTACCCAGGGCTCCTGTTTCCAGCACGGCCCGGGACATGGCCCCAGCGTGGGAGGAGTTGTTGCAGGAACCCTCTAAATGCCTGTCCCTGGGAGCACTGGGAGCTGGGGGCTTTTACTGGTTTGAGTTAGATACCATAACTGGTTTGAGTTAGACACCTGCTGCGGGGTGGGATGCAAAGACCCCACGAGTCCTCCAGGACTCTGCCCTTTTTTGGCCCCACAATGGGAACACACATAGAGTCGATGGTCCCCAAACCTCTCCATTCCCTCCAGCCTTGGGTCACCGCTCCCTTCCCTGATTCCCCTGACTCCTGGCAGCCAAAAACACACAGAAGCAGCATCTCCTCTCCCAGGGGTGCTCGTCCCACTTTCTTTTTTCCCCACCACATCAGCCCAGGCTACGTGTGCCAGCCTCACACCCAGGGGAAGCACCAGAGAGCGAAGGACACGATCACCACCTCTGGTGCTGGGCTCCAGGCCCCAACTTGACTGGAAAGACCCTGGCAGCAATGCCAAGGCAGGTCAGGAGCCTGCTCTTGGGTTTTCCTTAGCTTGCACCAGGATAGTCCTTATTGCAGGAAATCAAATCTATCGGGTGTGTTGGAGCTTCACAGCCCTTCAGTGAAAGCACACTTTGTGCACGTGACAGATTTCCTCAGTTCTCCCTGAAAATTAACAGCCAAGCCCTTCCCCATCCCACCGAAGGTGCTTTCCTTACAGCCCTGTGGCCTTTTCTCACCGTAGCTCTGAATAAATCTACTCGCACTCGGGAAGAAAACTGTTAATGAGCACTACAAATTAGTCAGCCTGGCTCCAAACCGTAACACTTGGTCTCAGTGAGTTTGTCGTGCTTTTAACCCAATTGATCTTTCAGGTCCGTCCATCAGTCCCTCTCTCAGTGCCCAGAAGAGCTGGAAACACATATTTTTTTTTTTTCTGGAAGCCAGATGCTGGTGGGTTTGTGGAGCTGGCAGGGGCCGGGGGGTGGCACGGCGCAGCACGAGGCACGTGGAAATACCCAACAACAAAGGGAAAGGCTGGTGACCGCCCAGCAAAAGCCAAGCAGGCAAAATGCAAGTTATTTGCTGAGGACAAAGAGAGGAGAGAGCGATTCCTCCCCAGCAGCATCTTCACTGGGCAGCCTGGGCACACACCTGGAGCATCCTCAGGCTCCTCAGACATCCCCAGGATGCTCACACCACCACGTGTGTCCCCTCCCGCTGGGGAGGGCAATGACATTTGGGGTGAAAGGCAGCAAAGAGAGCACAGCTCCTGCTGCCATCCCCGGACGGGTCCCACCTCGGGGCTCGGAGAAGGACCCCAACAGCTTCAGTCCCCTTTGCTTCCACTCTGCACGCACTAAATTAGTTAATTCGTGCCCAATGCCCCAGCAAGTCTGCGTGAAGGTGGAGGGGGGGGCTCCCCGAGGTGGGGGGGCTGCTGTTTCACTTGAGTATACAAACTATTAGACCCACGGGCACGACCACGTCCTCGTGTCAGGGCCACGGAGCAAGAGGGAGGGCTTGGGCCAAGCAGGTCTGGCCTGGACCACTCTGTTCCCAAAATCCTAGGGCTCCCACAGCCCAGAGGTGGCCCCCCTTTCCTCTAGACACTGCGGGATCACGCACTAATTGAGCAGGATGCTGTGTGCCCCAGCCCACCCCCCACGGGCACAGCACCCAGACCCACTGCGGGATGGGGAGAGCCTGGAGGGGGGGG
>NW_015090969.1:1007454-1016607 GCF_001431845.1 Calidris pugnax | reverse complement strand
CCGCGTCCGGTGATGCACAAGGGGTTGGTGGCCACCCAGGAGGACACTGAGGTCCGGGGGTGACCAGTAAGACCAGTGTGTGCACACTGGGAGGGCAGCAGCTCCTCTCTTCTGGGCGGCCGGGGGGGGGGCTGCGTTGTCCCAGGTTCTGCAGGGTGATGGCAACCCCCCCATACCCCCCCATCGCGTACTTTATCACGTGCTTTCTGGAGTGGGGGGGGCAGGGGGGTGCTGCGGGGCTCTCCCCCCCGCTGGGCATGGGAGCAGGGTCCTATAGCATCCATAAGCATCCACCCATCTCCTTGTTTCCCTTTACATACAAGGGGATTATATCCCCCCCCCATTATAAGCAGTGACAAGTGACACCGCCAGAGACCACTGCTTTGTCCCAGAGCTGTTATTCCCGTTTTTTAGGCAAATGAAGGGTGGCCCGGGCTGGAGGTGACACTTGGAGTCACTCTAGGGCTCTGCTGTCCGGGATGTCTCCGCAGACCCCAGGGCCCAAACTGCTGCTGTGACGTCACTGACACCAGAATAAAATCTGTGCAATTTTATCCCCCTTCCTCTTCTCCCCACCTGGAGCAAACCGCCTTCCTGGTGGCACCAACTCAAAATTAATTCAGGGGTGCAGGGTACCAGGAGGCACTGAAGCATCCCTGCCGGCCACGGCCTGCCTCACCTGGCCTTGCACACCCTTGCACACCCTTGCACACCCTCACACCAGCTATAAAACACAGGCATTCTCTCCCATTTCTAAAATTCCCCATGATTGTAGATGAGGGAAGCGATACTTAGAAAATGTAGCATTTTAGCTCGTTGTCTCCTGGTTCCATGGGAATGAAAAAAGCAGGATCCAACCCTGACATGGAATTATCCAGCCATTAGATTAGTTGTTGCACCAACTTATTTTACTGTTGTTGAATTATGAGGCCAATACCAAATGCATTTCCTAGTCCCCTTAAAGAAAAGCACTACGGCAATAAACAAAGGATTTCTTTTTTATAAGGAGATTATTCAGCAAGGAGTCTGATGAGAGATTACTGAGTTTTATTCTAGTGTCGAGCCTTCCCATAAAATATTTGTGGATCTGATAACAAGTGAACACCGAGAGCTGTAAAAAAAATGTCCCTCCTCCGATATTCTTTTGAAAATCAACTCTGTCTTTAAAGACAAACCATGTGCCACGGGCTGGACTGGAAACTGTGAGATAGGTTAATGCAATTAATGCGGAGCTAATGACATTAGCCTGCAGAAGAAGAAGCCACCCCTAATTCCCGAAACACCCAGCAATGACCTCTTCCCAACAAAACCCCCATTTTTCCAGGGAGCTGGTGACTGAAGGGGGAGTCTCCATGGGGATGGAGAGGATGCTTAAAACTAAATGGTGTTTGGGAGGTGATGGAGACAGGGGACACCGAGGCCCAGATGGGGCAAGGAGGAGAAAAGAAGCTCCTGCAAAGCCTTAGAGGAGCTGCTGTGACCCAACCACCACTGCTCGTGCTGTTGGAGAAGCAGCACCCGGGGCCCGCTGTGCCTCCTGTGCTCGTCTGGAGCCGCTGGGATTAATTAGCACCAATTAGCTGATTGAAACAAGTCGCTTGGAGCAGGGAACTGGGACGGGCGGTGAAGGTAGGACACAGAAGGGAAAGGCTGCTGGGGAGGCATCCGGTGCTGGGGGGGCTCCTGGGGGCCTGATCCTGCTGATGGAGGGGGGCTGCAGCCACATGGACAGGGTGAAACCCAGCACCCCCCGCACCCCCAGAGGCTGCTGCTGCTGGGGGGGAGCCCAGAAATGTTGGGGAAAAGCTGGGACCTTCTTTGGGGCAGTGTATGGAGTGGGGGGAGTCGGTGCAGCCCCACCAGATGAGCTCTTGCTGGGGGGCAGGAGGGATGCTGGGGGGCAGGAGGGATGCTGGGGTGGCTCAGCCCTCCATGGGGTGGGAAGGTGGGATTTTGCAGTGGTGGGGAAGCTGCAGCAGCCCTGGCCCTGCCAAGCACAGGGCATCTCACTGCCCCAAGTGTCTGTGGCTGTGGCTGCCCCCCAGGACAGCATCTCTGCATGAGTCCCAGCAGAAAAATGGCATTAATGGGTGAGTGGCAGCTGGTGGGGGCAAACGGGCCCTTAGCTTTGCCCCGTGGCCAGGAAAATAGCAGGGCTCTGTGTGTCACCAGCACTGCACAGCAACTCCAGCCCCAAACCATCCGGCTTTTGGCAGGCTGGAAAGGATTTTATTATATTTCAGATCAAAATTAAGCCAGTGATAGGCTGCAGGGGCTTTGTTACTGGAGTTTGGCTTTGAAGTTTTGTTGGGACCCCGGTCATGCCCCAGCCTGGACTTGCCCTCCTGGGAGGATGAGGGGGGGGGGGTTTGCTGGGGCTGTGCAGACCTGCCCGGAGAGCACCCACTCTCCTGCTGTTGTCCCCAGGGAACTGTAGATCCATAGGATGGTTTAAGCTTGGAAGGGACCTTAAGGATCATGGAGTTCCAACCCCCCTGCCATGGGCAGGGACACCTCCCACCAGAGCAGGGTGCTCCAAGCCCCATCCCAAAGGAGATGCTCAGCATCTGCAGAGGTGGCTGCTGCAAAGAGCTGCCCAGCAGAGCCCTTTGCTGGACGGGAGCCGGAATGTCCCCCCCGGGGTGTCCGTGAGTGATGCTGAGGGTGCCACGGTGGCCATGGTGGGTGTGGAAGCCTTGTGGGTGCCAAGGGCTGGGGCGAGCAGTGGCGGTGGGGCTGGCTTGGGCTCCCTCTCCCGGCTCTGCTGGGATAAAATCCTTCCATCCATCATGGGGATGGGATGGAAGCTCACAAGCCTGTGGGCACACGCAGGGGATGGCGAGGGGACAGGATGGAGGGACCCCAGGGACACTTTGGGGGGGTGGAGAGCATGTGGCAGTGCACGTCCCTTAGGGCAAGCAAAAGTCCGTATCCACTGCAAAACCCGGGCAGAGGGATGCTCAGGGGCCTGAGCTGGGCTGATAACACAAGCCCTTCCAAAATCAGGCTGGGGGGTCCCTGTGTGCCCCCCCCTTCCCCTCTCCACCTCCTGCCTTGCAGCATCTGGAGCCCACGCGCGGAGCACGGCCGCGTTTCCATCCTTCCTGCCGTGCGGCTCATCCCACCCCCTGTTTATCTGTGTGTTTCATTTACTGGCGCTGCCGAGCAGGAGGAAGGAGCTGCTGCCTGGGTGGATGCGAGCAATTAGTGCAAGTCGTCAGGAAAATTGGAGCCCGCCTGTCTGGCCGTGCAGCGAGGAGGGTGGCTCCCAGTGCCTGTGTCCCCGAGAGTGGGGACACGTCACGAGGAGGACGCGTGTCCGTCGTCAGTGCAATACATCACCTTGCTGGAGGAAAGCTCCTGAGAGGAATTTTGCCGAACCCATCCTGAATTGTATGTAAGTTTGGAGGGACTTCATCAGCCCATTACTCACCACTTGGCTGCCTGAGCCAGCCTGGGCTCTGGGGCAAGCTCCGGGGTTGACCCGGTTGAGTTTAGCCCGTCATTTGATGAAACTCTTGGAAGGACACATCTCTATTTGCACCGGGCTGTGCTTGTGGACATACGAGAATAATAACGACGCCGTGCTGTAACACATAATTACTGTGTCATCAGAGAGCCCTGCTTATGAGATGATTCACGAATGGAGCTGGCCAAGTCGCTTGCTGCAAGCCCGTGATGGCTTTGCTCTGGGGATGCAGGTCAGGCCCCAAATCTCCCACACAAGGTGTCTGCCCACCCAGCTGGGACACGGGACCACTTGGTGCTTGGGGCTGGCTGGGCTCGTTAGCACTGGAGGGACTGACCATGACCAATGCTGCCATGGGAGGAGGTGGTCCTGATGCTGCCATGACCATGAGCTGCTCCAGAGGCAGGTGGAACAAGTCTTAGAATCACAGAATGGTTTGGGTGGGAAGGGGCCTCAAAGCCCCCCCAGTGCCACCCCCTGCCCTGAGCAGGGACACCTCCCACCACACCAGGTTGCTCCAAGCCCCCTCCAACCTGCCCTTGAACCCCTCCAGGGGTGGGGCAGCCACAGCTTCTCTGCCCAACCTGGGCCAGGCTCTCACCACCCTCACACCAAACAAGTTCTTCCCCACATCTCAGCTCCATCTCCCCTCTTTCAGTTCCAACCCTTCCCCCTCCTCCTAGGGCTCCCCTCCCTGATCCAGGGTCCCTCCCCATCTCTCCTGGAGCCCCTTGAGGGACTGGAAGGGGCTCTGAGGTCTCCCCGGAGCCTTCTCTTCTCCAGGCTGAACCCCCCCAACTCTCTCAGCCTGTCCTCACAGGAGAGGTCCTCCAGCCCTCACGTCTTCATGTCTTCCAGTTCCATGCTCTTCCTCAGCAATGCCAATCCCACTGAAAGGAGAGACGTGTGGTCCCCTTTTAGCAAAGACTTGATTCTTCAGGAAAGATCCACTGAGCTGGTTCTTTGCCTTCCTCAAAACCGAGTTACAGTTCCCAGAGACACTCCCGTGGCTGGACGCTGCAGTAGGCGGCCAAAGCTGAAGGCATTGTTTGTGCGCTGGCTAAAATTACTTTGAAATAAATATAGCATAGATACTGCATGCAGTCTGTGCATGGCAAATTGTCCTGGATTATCCCCAGAGTTACTGCAGCTGTGAATTATACGGAGGTTAATGTTTGGATTTCATACCAGATAATTTATAGAGAAGTCCAGGGACGGGCTTTCATCTGCTTTGATGAAAGTTCATCTGTAATAACAATACTTGGTAGAACCTGGCGCTTGGACCGCACTGAAAACCCAAGCCCTTCGACTTGAAAGCAAGATGTTTCCATTTAAAAACCTCTGTTAGCAAGAACAAACATCTCTCTATTACTGACTCTCCTTGCTCTTCCCCTCCGCTGCAGTCATCTGGTTCAGATTAGTCCTGGATAAGGTCCCGTTCTGCTCAGTGAACTAGGAGGGGAACTTGGAGCCGTTTCTACTCATTTCAAGTATGAATTGAATGTGGTGCACAAATGAAAATGCAATGAGCTCCAACAAGTGGAGGGAATCAAAGAGAAATGGCAGCTCCTCCCGGTGGAAAACGACTTCTAAAGGCATGGGAGGTGGAGGGTGGGAGCTGAGGGTCCCCCAGTTCCTGGGAAACCACCGGGACCGGTGGCAATGACTCCTGGTGAGGGCGAAGCTGTGATTGAAATTCAGGTTTGGGGGAGAAGCCCAGCTCGGTTCAGCGCTGGGGTCTGGGGCTCCTCCAGCTGGGAGCAGAGGGTCCCGAGCTGCTCTCCTGGCACCCACCATCTTCTCACCCTGGTGGGAAACCACAGTTTTCTCCAGCGAAGGATGAGGCACAGCCTTCCTCCCTCACCTCCCCAGCCTCTACCAGCTGGCTGGGAGGAGAGCCCTCTCCTCGCCAGTGGGAAAAGCTATTCCTGAGAAAAACCAAGCAAGAGGGGGAGCCTCTCGACACCAGGGAGTCAAATCCAGCCCGTTCTTGTGGCTTGTTGCTTACACAGTGCCTGTTCAGAGGCAGCCCTTGCCATAGCTGCTAATTTGATAACGTGTGATGGGTTGGAGATGCTCCACAGGAGATGACAGAGAGAAGAACATCCCTCAAGAGGCTGGAGCAAAGCGGGAGCCAGGGTGAAGAGCTGTTTGGGTTTTGGGCTGGTGTGTTTTGGGGAGGCGAAGAGGTAAATATAACATGGTGTGTGTGTGTGTGTGTATATTACAACCCCTCAGGGCGCTCAGAGGTTGACCCTGCCCTGTGTGCTGCTTCCATACGTGTAGCACAGGGAGGAAAGGATGGTCACATCCCCCAAACGAAGACCTCAAAGTCTCCCTGGCCACAGGAGAGCGATTCCACACCTGCTGGGCTCCTGGTGGCAGCAGAAGTGGGGACGTGCTTGAAGTTAATCGTGTGTCCTCCCTTGGGGCTGCTGCCTGGAGGTGGGTCTGAAACAGCCTCAGCTCATCACAGAACGGCCAAGGGGTGAGTTACCTGTAGAGGGGTCACTGCTCTTTTATTTTTTTCACTTTACCCAAAGAAAACTGTGGTTATTGAGGCACTGAGATGGCGTTTGCAGCCAGGGAAGTCCTTTGAGCTCAGCTTCACCCGGTGCCAGGGAGCACAGAAAACCCATCCCACCAACATCTCAGGAGACAGATTCAGCCAGAAACTCAGAGCTGATCTCCACCTTTGAACCCCTTTCACCATGTCCCTGGCCTTGCTGGGGACCTGCCCGTCCCCACCTTCATCCCCCCAGCTCAGCAGAGCCACCGGTTTGCCTGTCCCCAGGCTGGTGGTGGCTCCTGCGGTGGCTCGTCACCGTGCCCCACGCTGAGCGTGCCTGTGGTCGGAGGCATTCCTTCCCCTGCCTCTCAGCACACCAGTAACAGCTGGCTCTGGGCTAACTGGGCTGGAAAACACCCTGAGGTCAACCAGTTTTTCCAGGGCTTTTCAGGAGGCGGCCGGACTCTCGCTGCTAAAGCAGGGGCTTGGGCTGGGGGCACAAAAGAGCTTAAAATTATCTTTAAAAAGGAGCCCTTTGAAAGCGTTCTCTATCTTTTCACGGGCTGGGCACCTCGTGGGTTTGGTGGCTCGTGGATATTCCCAGTGACCTCTCGGACACAGCTCGAGGACAGGTTTGCAGCTCCTCTTGTGCAGCATCACCCTCTGTGTCACCAGCTCTGGCCATGGAGATGTTGGCTAAATTTCTGTCCTGCGACTTGTGCATACCAGGACCTAACCCTTCTTCCCGAAAATACTTTCCAGCTTCCTTGTTTTCTGCCCACGTAGAGTTTCTTGGTGAAAAACCAGAGGGCTGAGCATCAGATGGTGCAGAAGGGAAGCCAGGATCTGCTGGGGCTCTTCTGCCAGAGATACACACTCCCACAGGGTCCTAAGGCAGCTCTAGCCCTAAACCCAGGCAGGAGAGATTTAAATGAGCGATAAGTGGGGAAACCCAAGGTGATTACAAAGACCTTGCAGAAACCAGCTTTTTTTCCCAGCCCAACCAAGGTGAGAAGCTCTTCTTGCACTGATGGCTCTGGCCCCATCACTGTTCCCCAAAACCAACATGCTCCTGAATGGCCACCCATCCTCCAGCTCCCACCAGAGCTGTGGCTCCCACCACGGGCTGTGTGATGGTAACACCCCTGCATTTCTCTTGCAAAGCTCCTTTCTGCTTCTAGCACCAACAGCTAAAGCACGAGCGACCAAAAGGGACAATATCAGGCTAAAACCACACACCAAGGTCCATCCTCATCCTCTTGGCTGATTCCTGCCAGGAATGTTCCCAACCCTGCAGACCTTGGGTACCACGGGCCCCATGGGCTGTGGGTGCATCTCAAGAGGTTCCCAGGGTCTTAATATTGAGAGAGGTGCTGGGTGGACGTGGGGAAGAGTAGCAGAAATGACAGGGGGTGCAAAACTGAGAGTGGAGACCGGAGCTGAGCCCCCGGGAGCGTATGGGGAGCTTCTTTTCCAACCCTCATCACTCTGGGGCTCCCTGGCTCAACATCCACTCAATGCCTGATATGGATTTCTCTTCAAATGGACTCCAGATTTAAGGCCGTGCATCTCCTGCCAGGGAAAAGCATACGTTGAATTTGGGAAGCCAGAGGATACGGTGGCAGATTGGAAAGCAGACAGGGTTTGGGGAGCTCTCCTTGCAGCCCGGAGGGCATGGAAACGGGACCCCAGTTGAGACAAGAGCATCCTGGCAAGAGTCCTGGGCTACGGGGAGCCAGCCCGGGCAATTTAAGAAGGGTTTTCCATAGCTGGCGACTGTTATTTGGTGAATGTGTTTGGCAGTTGCCTCCAACATGCATTTTAAAGGGAAACCCGAAACGCCTGGCCCACTTGCTCTTTTTCCCCTCGCAGCACGAGCACCCCCAAGTCTCCCCGGGCTCAGGGACAGTGGGGAGGGGGGGGGTGACACCACCGGGATGGGGAGGGTCACTGGGTCTCTGGTTGTGGGTGACCTACCAAGGATCCCCACCGTGATCACGTCACCCGAAATGGGATCTGCTCCCCAGCTGGAAGACCCCCCGCAGTGCTTGGGAAAGGGGGTGATGAGGAGGCAGGTGATGGGAGCCCCCCAAAGCCCCTTCTTCCCCCCAGTACCCCCAACTTCTGCACCCCCCCACCAGGAATTGCCAGGAAGTGCTGAGAAACGAGCCCCGAATCAAGCACTTCTCCAAGTGGTTTTTACGTGTCACCTTCCTCCGGCCCTTCCCTCTGAGTGCTGAGCCTGGGCACGTCGCCCTTTTTTTTGGGGTCTAAGCCATTTTTGGGGTCTGAGCCAGGGGCCCTGCAGCGTTTTTAGGGGGCTGAAGTTGGGACACCACAGCCTTGGCGGGGGGGAGGGCTGAGCCAGGGGCACCACAGCATTTTGGGGGGTTGAATCGAAGATGCCCTGCAGCTTTTTGGGGGGCTGAGCCCAAAGTGCACCACAGCATTTGGGGGGGACTGAAGCCACGAGGCACCCCAGCATTTTGGGGGGTACTGAACCCAGGATGCACCCCGGCATTTTGGGGGGTGCTGATCCCAGAGCCCACCGCAGCATTTGGGGGGGACTGAACCCACGATGCACCCCAGGATTTTGGGGGGGTTGAACCCAGGATGCACCCCAACATTTTGGGGGGTGCTGAACCGAGGATGCCCTGCAGCATTTGGGGGCACTGAACCCAGGATGCACCCAATCCACGATGCACCCCAGGATTTTGGGGGGTACTGAACCCAGGATGCCCTGCAGCATTTGGGGGGACTGAACCCACAAGGCACCCCAGCATTTTGGGGGGTGCTGATCCCAGAGCCCACCGCAGCATTTGGGGGGGACTGAACCCACGATGCACCCCAGGATTTTGGGGGGTTGAACCCAGGATGCCCTGCAGCATTTTGGGGAGTACTGAACCCAGGATGCGCCCCAACTTTTTGGGGGGGCTGAACCGAGGATGCCCTGCAGCATTTTGGGGGGTGCTGATCCCAGAGCCCACCGCAGCATTTGGGGGGGACTGAACCCCCGATGCACCCCAGGATTTTGGGTGCGCTGAGCCCGGAGCGCACAGCATCATCCGGGGGCCGATCCCTCCGCCCCGGCAGCACCGGCAGCACCGGCGGCACCGGCGGCCGCGTTTGCCCTCTAGCGCCGGTCTCCTCATCCCGCAGCCTCCCCTCGGGGGGG
>NW_015090969.1:949700-1007298 GCF_001431845.1 Calidris pugnax | reverse complement strand
GGGGGTCTCCCCACCTTGCCCCCACCCCAAACACCCCAAATCCCACCCAAAGCCTGTGCCTTGGCAGGGGGGGGAGCCAACCGTGGTGCCAAAGCCAACAGCCTGACTCCATGCAGGATCAGGGGGGGGAGAGGAGATGCACGAAGCCCCCACCAAAGCCATGAAATAATTCTGTATTTTTACCAAAATGGGTTTCTGTATTTTTACCAAAATGGGTAACTCTCTGCCCCATCACCCCCTATTTTAGCCGCAGGAGGCCAGGGCTTGCAGCATCAAGGCTGAGGATGGGGGTGTCAGCCATCGCAGGGGACAGACCCCCCCAGCAGCGTCCCACACGGGGCTGTGACAGTGTCGGGGGGGGACAGGGGAGCACAGGACAGCCCTGTGCCCCTGGCAGCCCTGCAGGGTGATGCCAACCAGAGCCGTGTGCCTGGCACGGTGGCTATAAAGCCCATTTCCATTCCCAGGGCTTTTTCTACAAATATTTTGGAGTAAAATAATTTTTAAAAAAAGCACACAAAGCACCCTTCCCGGGAAAGCATGACCAAGGAGCTGGACCAGCAGCAGCTTCTGCTGAGCCCAGCTGTGTTTTACGGGGGGGAATGGCTCACCCAGGGACTCAGGGTGATGGAGGCCACCGGGGTGCTCAGCCCCCTGCCGTGCCTCAGTTTACCCAGAGGGCATGGAAACTTCTGCCTTCCCAGCACTGACTCAGGGCAGGAGCAGGGTTTCTGGGCTTCTCCGGGCACCTCGGCCCAGCACACACTTCACACCCCCAAAAATCACTATTTCTGAGCATCACTGCTAGCAGCTATGTTTATTCTCTAAATGCTTATTTAAACACAAGGTTTTTCTGCCCAGGAGGGGTGAGTTTGGGTCCTGCTGCCTTCAGTCCCGCAGCCCAGGGGAGGTGACCCTTCCTGCACAACACATGGAGAAAGTGCACCAGCTCTGGCCTCTGCTGGCAGTTTTTAAGAGGCTGTTTGACCCCTTCTCCCAACCCCCCCACCCACCCACGTTTCATGCAGGCCCCGGGGTTAATTATTTGGGTAAATGTCCACGGGGTCCTGTCAGAACCATGGGTTTGGGGCTGGTGATGGAGACCCCTCTTCCATGGGGTGACTCAGGCTGGAAGCACGACCCTTTGCTTGCCCCTCTCTGCCAAATAACTGCTGCAAAACCAGCTCTCTCTGCCACTTTGTACCAGTTTTTTCCCCTGTTTCTCCTCGCCTGCTGATTTTCATCACCTTCTGCTGCGGTTGCTGGTAGGGGAGAGCCCACACGGGGAGGTTTGGGTGGGCTTTGCCAAAGAGCGGGTGCATGTCATGAGTTCTGGTCGTCCCCGTGCTCAGCCCCAGCTGGGCTGAAGCCACCTGGGTCCCCATCCAGCCCAGCAGCTGCCAGAGCCACATCTGGCCCCAAATCCTGCCCTCTCCCAGCGGACACAGCAGGCAGGGTCCTCTCCTCTGCCACCCAGGACTGCTTTGACTCCCTTGATCCCCCACATCCCTGACCCCAGGGGTACCAAGGGGCACCCCAGAACCTTGGTGCTCCATTTCAGGCCTGCAGCAGGAGTGTGCTGTCAGCTGTGAGTTCAAGGATAAACGAGCTCATTAAGCTGCAGGTGCTAATTAGCAGCCTTTGCTTAAAAGGGTTGGAGCTGGCCCCAAGGTCAGTATTTCATTGGTGCCATCAGGAGCTGTGGTGTCCTGTAGCTTTCATGTTGCAGGAGCCTGTCCTGGGGAGACACCAAAGTCTTTCTGCCCAGCTTTGCACCCAGAGCAGTGTCTTTCCAGGCTGGGTCTGTGTCCCTGTGAATCATTGTCCTCTCCTATGAGGTGCCACTCTTCTCCTATGAGATGCCACCAATGGGTGGCATCTCATAGGTGGCACCCATTGGTGGCATCTCCTGCCATGTGGACATGGAAGAAGTGACCCAAGTGGCATGACAGCAAGTGAGCAGCCTCTGCTAGAGGTGAGTACTGGGGTCTGTGGCTGCTTGAGGGTGGGAGGTGACCCTGGGATTTGTCCTGCTTGGCCTGTGGGTGTTAGCAAAGCTCTAGCAGAGCTGCTGGACCCCCAGAGCTGCAGTACCCATGGGTGTCAAGGTGGCTCTGAGCACTTTGGGGCCCTGGAGGTGCAGCTTGGTGTTGGTTATCTGCATGGGTCTGCCCCGATGGGCTCTGTGGAGGTGGCTTCTCCTCTGAGCAACACTTCATGGTCTGGCTGCTCTGAGTGGTTTTCTATTTCCTCTACCCATCCCAGTGGTGGAGAGGGGGTGGGATCTGGCTGCAAAACAGCCTGGGTAACCATAGGGTTGGATCAAAGGTGTTCTCCTTCAGTCCAGGCCCACTTAACACTTCGAAAGGTGATGAAAAAGGATCCTGTAAAAGATTCCTCTCCTATAAATCCCTGCTGCTGAAAGGGGGGCTGGGGACAGGCTGCCAAGTGGAGAAACCAATCCACCCGCTCTGGTTTGATTTTTCCAACAGGCCCAGGCGAGCACAGCAGCAGAACAATAATTTAGAGCTCCCCTAAATGGCTTTCAGGTGTGAGTAGGTAGCGTAACACGGGCTATAACACCAAATGAAAGGAATGGCTTTGCTTCCATAGATGTATTAACAATACATCATGCTTCAGAGTAATAGAAACTTGGCTGCATAAACCTAGGTATTTTTTTTTTCACATGGTAGGATAGTATGGAAAAGAAAAGCTAAAGGAGTAATATTACAGTTGAGAGGTCCTACGGTGATGGTTATAGCAGTGTTTCTGGACTGGAGGGATCCAGACTGGAGTGCTTGGGCATCAGCAGTGTCTGGTGGATGCTGGTTGTGATGATTGAGGATGGTCTGGGTGCTGGTGGGGTGTCCTGTCCTGGGATCACTGTGGAGTGGGGTGAAACCTCAGGAACCCTCCATCCCTGAGGTCTTGCGAGCTTGGAGATGGTGTGTGTGCTGTCTCCAGCAAGGACCTGACTGGTCCCAGTGAATGGTGGCTGCCGGAGGAAGGGTCCCAGGCTGTCACTCCCCGGGTTGGGATCTCACCAAGGGCTGGAGCCTGCTTCTGCTCCCTCCATCCTGGGGATGGGGATAGGGCTGGGGTGAAGGATGCTCAGTCTTGGGTGCAGGAACCAGCTCTTGTTGAACTTCTACTCCAGAGCTGATCTATGAGGACCTGCTCCCTTGGGGCTGCAGGTGTCCCATGTGAGCAGTGATTTATAAAGTCAGGCTACATGGACACCCTGACTCCCTGCAGTCTCCAGGGAAAAAGCACCTTTAAAGGCTTTGGCAGGTCCCTTCTCACTTCTAGAGCATGGGGGGTGCAGTGTCCGGAGGTTTCATGACATCATTTGAGGCTTTTCTTTTTTTTTGCCCCCTCTTCCCCAAACAATAAACACGGCTGTTTGCCACGGGGCTGGCTTTCCTTGCCCTGGCCACCTGCACAGCTTACTGCATCTCATGAAACACATGTTTTCCCAGCAGTCTGGCCTGGAGGAAAAACGTCTGCAAAATGACATATTCTTCTAGTTACAGTTTGCAAAACTGTATTTTTTTTTAAATTTTTTTTTTCCTGAAGTGCTAAATATAGTTAGGAGCTGGGAGCATTTCTGCTGGCTGGGGGGCCGGGGGGAGCAAGGGGAGATGAGCTGCAACGCTGGTGGCAGCTGGGGAGGAGCAGGAGAAAGTCTGGTTTAATATGGGCAGCACTTGCAGGGTGATGAAAGTCGTCCTTCCCTGTTACATGCTTAATTAAAAAAGAAGCGAAGGGGATACTTGTGAATTCTCACGTTCAGCTGGGTTTGGTGGCTCAGCTGGGGGGGTATCTCCAGCAGAGCCCCCCCTCTCCCCAGCGTGCGTCAGCCCATCCCACTGGAAAAGGCTGGTTTTCAAAGCAAACGGCATGGAAATAATGAAAATGTCAGGTTTATAAGACGATTTCAAGCTTTTTAAAATGTGTAACCACCAGAAGATGTTGAGAGGTTCTTAAAAAAAAAAAAAAAATGCAGCTTTTTACTAACAAGGAGCTGGAACAGAAGGGAGAGGAAGTTGGGATGTGCCATAAGCTGTTGGTGCACCAGGAACGTCAACAGAAGGGGATGTGGGCACCAATGCCTTGGGGTCTGAGGGCTCTGGCAAACAAGATCTGAAGTTGCTATTGTTAAATCTGAAGTTAAATTGTACATCAAAAGCATCCTTTTTGATCTGCCACCCAAGCCATCTCTCATCTGAGACACCCATGGCCGCCCAGGTGGGACGAGGGGTGAGGGGCACTCAGCTGGGCTCCACACCGGGGTCTGGTCCAGCCCAACATCAGCAGAGGGGCCTTTATACATAACACTGGACTCCACCACAAATATGGCAGGCGGATGGCACAGGAAAATCTACTTGTCCACTGAAAGAAAGAAAGAAAAATCTGCTTCCTGATGGATTTATTTGGTTTACGAGGGTGCTTGTTTATTACAGCACTGCTTTAAGTGTAAATATTATGAATGGAATTGTTTTTCATTTGTCATAATTCAGAAAATGCAAAGTATACAGCCTGTTTTTCTTGACTTTTATTTCATTTTGATGCATGAATCTCTTTAGGGTAGGGGTTTATGAATGGCAAAGAGCACTACGGGTACCTGAGCTGTAGCATCCCCCAGTGAGGGGGTGGGTCTGGTCAGGGGGTGTCCCCAGTTTTGGGACAGGCTTGCAGAGGACCAGCAGCAGCAGCAGGACCCGGCCACTTTGGGGAGGTCCCAGCTGCAGGGAGAGATGGAGGGATGCAGACTGAGGGTGACACACAGCACCGTCTGCCGGAGGAGATGCTGGAGTTGGGTTTAAAAGAGGCGAATAGCCAGGAATTCGGGCAGCCCTGGGAATTAAATAATCCCTGCTCCGTCCTCCCCAGTGAGTGCCAGCCCCTGGCATGTCCCTGGCGTGTGCTGGCAGGGAGTTTTCCCTGTTCCTAATCAGTCCCAGGCCCCGGGCTGCTTTGGGCTGAGAAACATCTTTTTCCTGTTACAAGCCAGGGCAGGTTTCTTGCTGATGCTGCGTCCTTCCCTGGGAGCTGGCATTTCTGTGACACTGACTCATCCCTGCCCGCTGAAATACAGCCCCTTCACCACTCCCTGCCTGGCCCCGCTCCTGCCCGGCCCTGGGGGCACCATCTGGGGCTGGTCCTGGGGCTGTGACCCCCCCAAAATGGGCAGTGGAGAGTGGGTAGGGGACCACTGGGGGCTCTGCAAGCCACGCCAGCCATTGCAGGCAGGGCTTCTGCACGTGCTGCAGCTTGGAAACTAATAATAATGCAGCTTGGAAACTAATAATAATGCAGCTTGGAAACTAATAATAATGCTAAAATAACATGTGGGAAAGCTAGAGGAAACTCTAGTTTTCCCTGCAGCAAAGGGGTGACTCTTCCTCCATCCCATTTCACAGCAAAAGCCATGGAGGGAACCAAGATCCAAGCAAAAGACAAAGAAGAAAAAAAACTTAGCGATGCTGTCATATGATTTTTTTTTTAAGCAAGTGGTGGAGTTAAACCTTTGGTGAATTCCCAGGCAGAAGCAGGAGCAAGCAGCTCTGATGCTGGTGTGGTTTCAGAGCAACCTTGTCTGTGGGATGGTTTTATGGACTGGAGGGAGGGGGAGAAACCACCTGCTCGTTGAGGTACTCGGTTCCTCAGCCTGAAATATTTCTCCTGAACTATTTCTCCAGAATCCGTGAGGCATTTGTTTAGACGTTGAGACTGTGTTTGGGGGAGAGCCAGGCTGACGGCTGCAGTGTTACACACTTTCACATGTTCCCTTTTCCCATTTTTCTGGGTTGCTTTAGTTGGATGCCTCTGTCTGCAGAGCAGGAGACACCATCCAACGCTGCATGGCAGAGCCACCGGTGCTCCAGCCAGCAGCGGCGGCCAGGGGATGGCAAGAAGTAGGGTCAGCCTTCTTTATAAAGAACTGGCTTGCTTTATAGTGTCTTCAACTTTTTTTTTAAATTATTATTTTTTCCAGAAAAATAATCTGAGAATGTGCTGGCATCCAGCTTTGGAGCGCAACCTCTGGTTTCATTAACAAAGCAAGCACCTTCTTTTGGCTGATCTTGACTTTCAAAATTCTTCTTTGGCAGGAGCAGGAGACTTTGCACTAACTCTAGTATGAAATCCAAATCAGTGCAGATTGAGAGAGACCTCCTTGAGGATGATGGGGGTTGTTCTGCCTTGTTCATGGGGCTGCATCTGTGCTGTCTCCAACACCTGACCGAGTGCTGCTCTCCATGGCTTGGCCATGGTCAAGGTCATATCTAAGGTCAACGTGCATCCTCTCTGCTCTCATGGGAGCTGCAGGCAGGTAGGCTCCTCTCTTTTTAAGCTAATTGCTGTTAAACAGCTGCATTCTCAATACATGGGCACAGATTGCATTGTGCAAGAGGACACTTTGGAAATTGGAGGCCCAACGCCATTGGCTTCAGAGGCAATGGACAAAGGGCCACCAAATGCAGCTGAACTCACACCTGCATGCTTGAAACTCAAGGTTGTAGAAAGTCTTTTGACCTTCCGACAAACAGAAGGAGCACAAAGTTTCTTGTGTGAAGATGTTTGCTCTGCAACACTGGTGGTAGGGAGGGACTGAAACCTCTCTTATGAAGAAAGGCTGGGGGACTTGGGTCAATTTAGTCTGGGGAAGAGAAGACTGAGGGGGGGGATCTTATTGATGCTTATAAATTCTTAAAGGGTGGGTGTCAGGAGGATGGGGCCAGTCTTTTTTCAGTGGTGCCCAGTGACAAGACAAGAGGGAACAGGCACAAATTTGAACATAAGAAGTTCCACCTAAACAGAAGGAGGAACTTCTTTCCTGTGAGGGTGGCAGAGCCCTGGCAGAGGCTGCCCAGGGAGGTGGTGGAGTCTCCTTCTCTGGAGACATTCAAACCCCATCTGGACACATTCCTGTGTGATCTGCTCTGGGTGACCTTGCTCTGGCAGGAGTTGGACTGGATGATCTCCAGAGGTCCCTCCCCGCCCCTTCTGTGATTCTGTGGAAAAGTAAAGTAATTTGGCTTTGAGGTGAGGTCATGCTGGGGACATGAAGCACATCAGGATGCTCATGCAAGAGGCAAAGCCCTCTCTGCTCACTCCATCGCAGGGCAGCCGCTACTAGATACCCCACTGGGAGTAACCTCTCCATCAGAGGATGGTGCAAGTGATGGATCATGGGGCAGCAGAGATCTGCTGCTGGTCTCTGCCTGTGGCAGAGGCAATATCCCAGGCTGCCACCTCAGCACGGGGATGCGGTCAGCTCCTGGGCATCAGTGACAGCAAGGCAGGGGACCACGGCACTCAGGAAGGACATGGAGCTGTTGGAGTGACTCCAGTGGAGAGCCAAGAGATGCTGGGAGGGCTGGTTGAGAGAGTTGGGGTGGGTTCAGCCTGGAGAAGAGAAGGCTCCGGAGAGACCTCAGAGCCCCTTCCAGTCCCTCAAGGGGCTCCAGGAGAGATGGGGAGGGACTCTGGATCAGGGAGGGGAGCCCTAGGAGGAGGGGGAAGGGTTTGACCCTGAAAGAGGGGAGATGGAGCTGAGCTGTGGGGAAGAACTTGTTTGGTGTGAGGGTGGTGAGAGCCTGGCCCAGGTTGGCCAGAGAAGCTGTGGCTGCCCCATCCCTGGAGGGGTTCAAGGGCAGGTTGGAGGGGGCTTGGAGCAACCTGGTGTGGTGGGAGGTGTCCCTGCCCAGGGCAGGGGGTGGCACTGGGGGGGATTTTAAGGTCCCTTCCAACCCAGACCATTCTGTGATCCTCTGCAGGGGCACTCGGCCAGTAATGGCCTTACCAGAGCATGGATAGCAAAGCAGAGCACTCTCCAGGCACCTGGAATCTGTTAAATCTGCCTCCAGAATCTAAAAAAGGAAAGATGAGCCATTTTTAGAGAGAGTTGTCTAGAAAATGCCAGGGCCAAGTGCCCTTGGAATCAGGTGAATGGGGAGCTGGGATCCGACTTTGCTGCCTGGTGGCATTTCTGGTTTGGAAAGGCATTTGAGCTGTTTGGAGGAAGTGTTTTGCAAAAGTATGAGGGCTTGTTATAGTAACCCAGTTGTGTCCTGCAGTGGGTAACGTGCTTCTTTTCTGCAGAAATTATTTCTGGAGAAATAACCAAAAATATTCAATTCCGATCAGGCATCCAGAGGAGCAAGAAATCCCAATAAAAGTGATGAGAGGGCTGGACTCACTCTTTCGATGCTGCTGGGCTGGAGGGTGGGTTTGAAGCTGGTGTGGAGGTGAGCAGCAGGGAGGAACTGGTGGGGCTTGCGCTGTGATGATCTCCAGCCTTTACCAGATCTCAGGTCAAACATGTATTTCCCTTTTCTGGCATTTTTGAACCCTCTCAAAGCTTGTGCTTAGAGAGGCTGTTACACTGCTTTCCTTGAAGAAAAAAAGAAAAAAATCACATTTTGATCTCAGCGTAGAAAAAATTCCTATCGCTTTCCTCAACATTCCCTCAAGGGTGTTCAGCAAAACCCCCTGAGCTCTGCAGGGGATGGCTGGGTGGTGGTCCCAGGGCACCGTCCCCACCTGGAGCCCATCAGCTATTTCCTTTCTTCCTCTCCATTAACCCAATTCCCCCTTTGGTAGGGCCAGTGAAGCGTGAAGTTGTGAGGGTGCAAGTGATTCCCCTTCTTCAACCCCCAGGGGAACGTGGGGGGCTCAAGCAGACGGTGCAGGGGAGATGGAGGCAGCACCTTTCTCCTGGCTGTCCCCATCTTTTCCACACTTTAGGGAGGAAAGCAGGTTTGAAAAGCTTTTCTTTTTTTTTTTTTTTCCTCCTTTGCAAATTTTGTGCCCAGAGTTACTTTTACTGTTGCATATTTTCCCCTCCAGGAGGTTCAGCAGTGTATTAATCAAGCTTTCCTCTGATGTTGTGATTTTCGTGGACTGCCAACTGCACACGGCCAGTTTGGCATCTTCTCTGACAACCCAAGGTTTTAATGGCTTTACCATTTGTGTTTAGGGCTTAGCTGCGTGTGTCACTTCAGTAGAATTAAACTGGGGGGAAAAAGAAAAAAAAGAAACCAACAAAACCCAACCAGAATTCACATTGCACAGCGACTGCCTCCAGACAGGGAAGAATTGCTACAGACAGGCAAATGGAGGTAGCAGAAACCTACTGCTGTGGGGCAGGAGACAAAATAGCATTCATAATAGATAGTTCAGAATAGTGATGTAAAAGGGTTGTTTTGGTTTTTTTTCTTCTGCAACAGAAAATTTCCCAGGGGAAAGAATCTGTTTTCATCAGGGAGGTATTTAATGTCTTTCTCTGGTTTGAGAGGGGCTCAAGTGCTTGGGGTACAAGGACTTTGGGGTGATGCACAGGGATCCAGCCAACCCTGGACACTTGAGCCTTCCTTATAGGGAGGAAAAAACCCCAATCATAGGATTTTTTTTGTGTGTGTGTGTCTGGAAGAGATGTGAGCAGGATCCGAGCTGCGGTACCTGGGAACTCGTCTAGACAGTGTATGCCACGGGTCAGGCGGGGAATTTGGGCTACAGTTCCTCAGTATGAGCCCTGCCCCAGGGGATTCATCCTAATAATTCGTTATCTGGGCAGGGTGGATGTTTCTTCATTCGAAGTAGGAAATAAACAGGGAGACACTAAATAAATAGGGAAAAAAAAATAATAGTGCTAGCTAAGTAAACAAAGAAATTCCTTGGTAGCAAGCACTTCTTCTATGGCTAGTGGTCTGTAAATACAGCACCGGGGAAGCTGCTTGAATCATGAAGTCACCGCGGCAGCACCAGGCACCTGGAGAACCTCGGACCCAGGCTCCAGCTGGTGGAGGAGTGACCTTAAATATGGGGGGGGACCCCATCCCCACAGCTCCTTCCTCACCCCTCTGGGGAGTCTGTGGCTCTCGCAGCTCCCTGCCCTCTCTGTTGGGTCCTGGGGGGCTCTGGTCACCCTCTCTGAGGGTTTTTAGCAGACTTAAAAAAGCAGCTTTCAAAGGGTAAAGTCATCTGTTGGGAGGTGGATGTTTATAGCTGGGCAGCGATTGCCAAGATGTTAAGAAATACCCGAGGAGGATCGCCTTGGCTATTGGATTTTGAATATATTTTTGAAAAATACAGTTGGCCAGGGCTTTGTTGCCTCCCTGAGTCTCTGTGAGCCCTGGTTCGGCTGCGAAAGCGTTTGGCCCCAGCACGAGCTTGGTGGCATGGAAGGAGAGAAGTGTTTTGGCGAGGGCTAATAAATACAGCTCATGCTAATTGAGTGCTGGGAGCTAAAGGCCAGAGTTCTTCCAAACACGGTGGGGGTGCCAAGTCTCTGCTTTCCGGAGGCTAAATTACTTTCCTCTTTTTCTTTTCTTTTTTTTTTTTAGAAAACAAAACACAAAACAAAAAGCCAATCAGTCTCCGCAGCATCCCTTCACTGGAGGAATTTCTCTTGGGTTAGTGTATATTTTATTCCCTGATGTTTCTTCTGGAGCTGGGTGTTGCTTGTAGCTGCCTCCTCCTTAATTCTTCCAGAGAACAGGGTAGATGGGGGTCTGTGCCCTCTGGGGAGGACGAGTGCAGGTAGGACCCTGCAGATGATGTGGGATGCTGAGAGCAGGAACCCCAAACTGTGGGACACAGAAATAGCCTGGAGCATCCCAAAGTGGGAAAACTCCAGGTTTCTCCCCCCGGGTGTTGAGCTGGCAGGGCAGGGGAGGCTCTCACCTCCCTGGTCTTGTGTCTCTGTAAAGATATAACGTGTCCTGGCTTCACAGGAAGCTGATAATCTCCGGGAGAGGCTGGCTTTCTGTTTACATCAGCTTTTGTTTTGGACAACCGAGTCTCCAGAGCCCTGAGCTCAGCGGGGCTGTGGGATGGCCAGGCGTGACGGCACCACGTGCTCTGCTGGCCCACGTTCCCCCTCCACAGATGGCTTTGAGCTGTTCCCCATCACCCAAGGGTGACAAATCTCTCACACAAGCTCTGTGACAGATCCTGCCCCGCCCAGGAGGGGGGTCTGAGCATGTTGAGCTGCTGGTGGTCCAGCTTCTCCCTGCCTTTTTTCCCCTTCCTGCTTGTGGGTGTAATCCTGAGCCCAGACCCAGGTGCTGGGCAGAGTTTGGCGCTCCTGAGCTGCGGAAACGTGTAGCCTGGGCATCCTTCCCCCAAAACTGTGGGAGAAGCACCCCTGGGGTGCATCCCAGACCCTCTGCATCACCATCACCCCGAGGCAGCTCACGATTAAATCCCCATCAGCCCTTCCTCGGTTTATATTAGTGAATTTAGGGATTTTGTTTTCATTGCTGGCCTCTGTTTACATTCCTTGTATCCTAGCTTAATTCTTCCAAAACTCCAAAAGCGATAGCATCCAATACATGACACCCTCCCAAAGGTCAGGCACAAGGAGGCATCTGCTGTGGGGGAAAAGGCTGAAGTCTGGAAAAAATGACCACACGTGGGAAAAACCTGCAAGTGAACTGTTGGGATGGCTTCAAAACGTTAGGGGAGGAAGGTCAGGTGGGTGGTGAGTCGGTAGCAGGAGCTCGTGTAGGGTTTGCTTTCAGCTCTGGAGGTGTTGGGGCAAGAGCTCAAGCTGGGACTTGGATGCATGGGTGGAAGTTAAAGCTACTCGTAGGTTTTCCTCTTGAAAAGATGCAGGAAGACTTTGCCTGCTTCAGCCCAGCAGCTTGGGGTCATCCTCGTGCAAGCTGCGAGGGCACGGTCAGTGCAATATTCTCCTTATCCAGATTTTTGTAAGAAGCCCATCCAAGGATCTTAATTTGGGGAAGACACGAGATCTTCCCTTTGGGAACAGCTCAGGAATGGCTTGTGTAATTCCTTGACCGGATCTGCAGCCAGATGAACTTGCTGCCTGGGTTGAAACCGTCCCTGCCTGCTCTCTCATTGCTTATTTTTTTCCTGAATTTCATTGGCATTTGCAGAAAATGCTGATGGTCGGAAAGGTAGAAGCTTTGCCCGGGGCTCAGGTGCAGGGTTCAGCTCCAAGGTTTTGCTTCTGCTGAAGCGACGGGGCGGTTTAAGCCCCGTGGTGTTTGGCCACGGAGCATGGATGGTCTCCAACGTGCACAAACCTTAGTTTGCACCTTGATGCTTTTCTTGGAAACTGTCAGGTTGTAGAGAAAATTCGAGGGTTTTTTGGTCACAAACTTCTGGCATCTGTGCCACGAGCAGAAACTTTTCTCAGATGCCAGGCTTTTCCAGGGTCGGAAGCTGAAGTCTGCCCTTCTCCACCGAAAGCTGCTTCTTTGATCTGCTTTCAGGGGAAAACTGTTTTGTTTCTCACTTTTTCCACCGATTTATTCCTGGAGGGCTCAATGCTGCTCTCATGGGGTTGGTTTTGCAGCAGGGTGGGATGGAACCTGCGAAGCACAGCATCCTGGCTCTCAGCATCCCTTACTCCTACAGCAAAAAAAAAAACCCAAAACAACCCAATATAAAGAAAACCATCCCAAGGGCTCACTGAGAGCCAGGCAGAGCTCACAGCAAAACTTTTCCTACTGCCTTTCCAAGTGCCTGCGCAGGGACTAGCTGTTTGTTTGAGGCAGCAAAATAGAGATATTGGAGATGCTGGTCCTCATCCCACAAAGATGCTCACGCACGAAACTGCTCCCCTTGCTGCATCCATTTCAGCCACCAGCTGGGAGATGGGGGGCGAAAATAAAATTAAAAATAAAATAATAACCCTCCTTCAGCTGCCTGAGCTTGTGTTTTGGCCTCGTGGCAGCACATGTGGGTCTCCCCGGCTGCCCCTGGCCCCGTGCCACCGCAGGCAGAGGTTTTTTTGGAAAGTGCTGCACGGGCTGGATGAAACGGCGCAGAGAGCGGAGCGGGATCCAAAAATGAAGTGGGAAGGCAGGCCTTAATATGCACCCAGCTTTTTCCTTTTTGCAGGATTAATATCATATGATGGAGACATGAAAATGATCTTCTGTAGGCTTTTTTAGATATTAAGGAGTCCTGCTGCTGAGTTTTCTGCTGGATGTCATGTGATGTCCCCTCAACAACTTTTTGCGAGGGACTGAAATACTATTATTTCCTCGTTGGTTTCTTTTTTGTTTTCCCATCCATCATTTCCCCTGGCAGCTGTTTACATTTTGGAAGGATTACATCAATATTATCACAGAGCAGCTCTTCTCCTTTGAACTCTTGGCATTTCTCACTCGGGCGAAGAGGCTCGGTGTGACCTGGAGGGCTGATAACTCAGCAGAGGAGGGGTCTGCAGAGTTTAAACCAATTTTGCAGAAGACCAGTCAGATAAGACCCTGCTCCCCTGTGATCCCAATCAGGTCTAATTTAGACTATTAAGAAACCTCCAGGGACTTACAATCTCCTTGCAGGTAAAGGGCGATGAAGCAGGAGGGGTTTGATGGACATCGCTCATGAACCCAAAGCAGCTCCTGGGGTTTCTCCTTTTGCTTTGCCCCACAAGAACCATGGTCAGTGCAGAGAAACCTCTCATGGCTGGTCCTTTGGCAGGAGGGGAAGCAGATCCCTGCAAATCCAACTTTCCACTGGTTTCCAGGTCAGGGAATTTGCCTCCAGGGCAGGAGGCAGCTGCTGTTGCTCGGTTTCCCATGGAGCTTTTTAACTTCTGAAATGTTGTGCTTGAGACCCCACTTGCCCAGTTTGGGGAGGGAGAGACAACAGGAGGCCCAGCATCCTTTCTGTGGTGTGATTCACCCCCATGTTTCCTTCAAAACCCTTCAAGCCAGCTGGTTCCAGCGCTCTGCTTCCAAACAAGCTCTGCGAAAACTGAATCAAGATGCAAATTTCAAGGTTATATAGGCATTTTGTAATTTTTTTTTTTTTTAAAACACATAAAACTGGCTTGGCTTCCAACTGCATGGGAGAGTTTTGTTCCCAGCGAGGGATTTCCCCTTGTGTGCCCCGTCTCAGCCCTGGCTGGGAGAAGGAGGAGTGAGGCTACGACTTCTGCTCAGAACATCCACTTCTCGGGGATCCCTCCCTCTGTGCTTTCTCTGCTTTAAATTTCATCTGCGCTTCCGGCCCAAGCTTCTTAATATTTCCTTTTATTCCCTAAAACTCCTTTTTAACTCTCACCGCGCCAGAAATGCATTTAGTTCCCGTCAGGTGCTGCCATCCCCTGATCTTCTGCTTTTTCCTCCAGAGTTTTACAGGGGGAGAAGACAGCTGGGAGACGTAGTTAAGAACTGACAATATCTGTCAAGCAGCGTTTTGCTGGTGGAAGGAGCCCTGTACAAACACAGAGCATCCGTGTCTCTGCACCGTTTTGGATCCTACGGCTGCTTTGATCTCTGTTCCAGACATGTGTCCTCTCCTGCCTACAGACCCCAAACGTATATTTTCAGGAGGGAAGAGGGGAGAATGAAAAGAAACTGGATCCCCCAGACACTGTGTCTCATCCGAGAGTGTCTCCAGAGGAGCTTATCTCCCTCCTGCAGACCCCAAACTGTCTGACAGACACTCAATAGACAGAGACGTTCGTGTTTGGAACCATCTCAAAAGATCTTCGCTCTTGGCTGGGTGGGAAGAGGGACAAAAAGCCCATCTAAGACCTTGCTTTCTCCTCTGCTTTGAGGTGAGGAGAGCTGGCATGGTGGCAGTGGCTGCAGTGGGTGGGTGATTCTGGCTTTGCTTTTCTCCTGGCTGCGAGGATGGTCTCGAGGAGCTTGGTGACTGCAGGTACCAACTGCACGTGGAGATGCTCCTGTTGGTGAACAGGGCTTGGGCTGGAGGGTGGGTGAGGAAGGACTTCCAGGGTCACATCTGCTGTCTGAAAGCAAACCAAAGACTGGATTTATCTTTTCTGCTTGGAAAAGGGGAAGCAAGGCAGTGGCTGGTCCTACCTACCCCTGCTGGGCTGCATGGTCTACCTGTGGGTGCTCAGGGCTGTGTCCCAGCCCCAAAGCTTCACCATGGCTGGAGCTGAGCCCCTGCTGGAGCTGCCTTCTGGGCATCTCCCCAAAAGGGTGTCCCCAGCACAGGGAGGAAGAGGAGGAAGGGAGAAAATCCCACCCTGGGAACGTTGCTGTGGTTCAGGTGCTTTGGGCTACATAGCCTGGGCCAGAGGGACCTAAATGACAGCAGGGACACCCCATCGTGCCCAAGGACAACCCTGAGAGAGGGGAAGAAAACACTCATTAGCAGTTTTCCTCCTGCTCCTTTGCATTTTGCTTCCCAACCAGGCTCTCCTGGGGAGGTTCTGGGGAAACTAAATGGTGTGACTGGGTGCCCCAGCATTGCATGGTGGGTGCCCTGTGGCCTCTTCGGTGTTGTGGGCACCCCATCCATCCTGGGGGGTGGCATCTGTGCAGAGGTGGTACCCAGCTGGAGGTGGCATCTGAACAGAGGTAACACCCAAGATTAGGTGGCATCTGAGACAAGGTAGTACCCAAGCACAGGTGGCACCCAAGTGGAGGTGGCTGGAGGTGGCACCCAAGGAGAGGTGGCAACCAAATAGAATCATAGAATGGCTTGTGTTGGAAAGGACCTTAAAGATCATCTAGTTCCAACCTGCCCTGGGCAGGGACACCTCCCACCACACCAGGTTGCTCCAAGCCCCCTCCAACCTGCCCTTGAACCCCTCCAGGGATGGGGCAGCCACAAACCTGGGCCAGGCTCTCACCACCCTCAGAGTTCAAAATTTCTTCCTAACATCTAATCTAAATCTCAGCTCTTTGAGTTTAATAGAGGTGGCACCTGAGTGGAGCTGGCACCGGAGCAGCAATGGCCAGGGATGGCACCCCACAACCATCAGTGACCCCTTCCAGTTCCATCACCAACTCCCCAACAGGGAGAGGGGTCCCTGGGGGACCTCAACATGGTGCCACGGTGAGAAGACCGGGGTGCTGCCACGGGGTTGAAGTTCTCCACCATCACAGCCCTGCTGGGAAGCCGATCCCTAAAGGGTGCCGCGGCCGCGCGAAGGCTGTCCCCTCTCCCGTCCTCTCCAGCTGTACCTCCTACAAGTTTCCCTCGTCCCTCCCACTCCCTCCCAATGCTCGCCTTCTGTCAGGGAGCCGGGAAAAGCTGGGGATAAGGAAAGGGCTCTAGGAGAGAGGCTACCAGTCTGGCTGGCTGCCTCCCGCCGATGCTCGGGGCCGGGGAGCAGGGCAGCCAGCGCTCCCATGGACCTCCCCAGCGGGATGCTCCTCGCCTGCTCCCTCTGCCTCCTGCCCGGTAAGGACCCGCTCCCCCAGCCCAGGGGGGAAAGAAACTGGGAATAACTTCTTTTTTCTGCTTATTTGGGAAAGGTGCTGTTGAAAGCCCAGGGTTGTTAAGGCTGATGGAAAAGTTCTTCCCTGGAGAAGGAGGGAGGGAGGCGGGAGAAGGGGAGTTGAAAGGGATGGAGATTTTTGAGGGGCTCCCAGGAATGAGGGGGGCAACGCGACGAGCTCCCGGCCCCCCTCCTCGGCTGGGCTGCACTTGGAGAGGGATTCCTTAGTGTTTTTGTGAAACATCAGAGGGAAAGGGGGGGAAGCCCCCCCAGAATAAAGCCAGACCCTTTTTCCTACTCTTAACTTTTGTGACCCACAGGTGGTGTGTCCCGTTGCAAGGGGGGGGGGGGGGGCGTGTAAAAAAAAATAATTGCTTGGGGTTCAATGAGTTAAGAGAGGTTTTAGGGAAGTGTTTGGTTTTGGGAGGCGAGCCTGCAGCTTCCCCCACAGGGCTGAGTGCCTGCAGGACGAGCCCTGCCGGGGGCCGGGGAGGGCTGGGGGGGATTTATGTTTCTTGCTGGCCCCTGGCCGGCGTGCTCGGGCTCGGCTTCTTGCAGAAAGAAGGTCCCCAGCAGCGGTCATTTCTGCTGCAGTTACTTCTGGCATCCTCCCTTGGGCAGCCCAGGCTCAGGGCAGCCAGGCTGGGACCCCTCCGTGCTGCAAAAATGGGGAAAAAAAAAGAGCTTTTCCCCACTACCAGAAGCAGTGCCACCAGCTCATGCCTCCCCGCCGGCCAGCACGGCAAACATTTTTAAACATCCTGATGGAAAAGCGCAGGAGGGTTTTGGGTTGATTTTATTTTTTACTGCTTTTTTTTTTCTTTTTTTTCCCCTTTCTAATTGCACTGTGGCTCGATCCTTTAAAGCCAGCTGCGGCGGAGCTGCCTTTCTTTGCTTTAATAGGGAACATGTGTCTGCGCCCTGCGCGGCGGCGGCGAGCGCGGTGGGGCAAGGGGCTGCCTGCGTGGGGCCACCGGGGCCCATTGGGCCACCACGGGGACGGTGGCACAAGCCCCAACCCTGCTTAACATGGGGCACCAAGCCCTTGGGGCGACCTCCCCTCCTGGGTCTCTGTGGCTTATGGAGGAACATGGTTGGGGGATGTGGCAAATCAGAGACTCCGCCTCGGGATGAACAGAAACCCTCCACGGCAGGGTCTCTGCCCACGGGGGTCTCTGCCCATGGGGGTTTCTCCCTCTACCTGGAAGGGACCAGCGATGGCATCACTGATGTAGCCAACGTGAGCTGGTGGGAAGGGTTAACTCTTCCAGCACTCCATGGTGGTCTCCAGACCAAGATGCGTTGTGGCTACTGGTTGATGTATTTTGCTGAGGACTAACATTGGGGTTTTGCCCCCCGGACTAAAAGCAAGTTTGCACAATATGGGGGACCCCCACCCCGGGGCCCTGGGCTGAGCTGGGGGAGCCAGGTTGGGATGTGCATCCTTGGGAATGGTCCCTTCACCATGTGGGCAGCGCTGCCTCTCCTGGGTGCTTTGCCCAAGGTCAGCCCCCCTCCTGGCTCTCTCTGGTGGCCCTGGGACAACCTCCTGCACTCGGTCTCTGTCCCCGCTCTTGCATGGTCCCATGGGTTGGGAGGTCCTGGAGGCACCATGGCATCTCAGGCACTTCCTTGGCTACTACTTGTCACCAGCAATAGAGCAAAGGGAGGAGGCAGGAGATGCCAATCCCCTTCCAGGTGGCACCTTGCAGGGCTGGGGAACCCTCTGTGCACAGCCCTTCTTGGGGCCAACCCAAGGTGTCCCAAAGCTTTGGATCAGGCCAGCTCCTCTTCCCCAAGGCTTCGGTGCAAGCAGGGTGCAGGTCTGAGCCAAAAATGGGAGAGCCTGGGCAAGGGGTGCTGAGCCATGGATTGTCCAGGTGGGCTCCCAAAGGACCCTCCAGTCCAGGGTTTGATGGTGGGTACTTAATTTTGGGTGGCTGCCCTGCCCCAGCAGTGGGGCTGAGGGACCCCACCTCCCTGCCTACCAGTTGTCCATCCATCCAAGGCTTGGCCAGGGCAGATCTATTAAACAACCCCCCGCACCGAGGTTCTGAGAAGCCAACAACACCCACCCATCCCCCACAACCGACCACTTTCCTGGCATCTCCCTGGGAAAGGGGCGATCAGAGACCACTCACTATTTATTCATGATGCCACTTGCATTATCACTAATGAACATGAACGACCAACACATTCCTCAGCGCTGCAAAACGTGGCCATCAGACAGCTCCCCCCCTCCGGCCCCAGCTTTTTGGGGGGCCAGAATGCTGGAATTATGGAAGCACAAGGTACTTGTGTAGCTGATGCCCCGGGGCTGTTTGTCAGAGATTTTGTGGGTAACCAGGAATGTTACAAGACACGAGCCGGCGATGACTGATCCTCTGTTCATCCTCAGTATTCCCTGGCTCCCCGTCCACCGCGGCAGCAGCCACCAAACCCCAGCTGATGACAAACGCTGGCTTTGAGATAGAGACCTGGAGAGGAATTTGGTGCTTTCAGCATCTCATTCAGCAAAAAACGCTTGATGGGAATCAGAAGGAAGCGTGAGGACCTGTGGCCCACCCTGCTCCTTCTCGGGGCCTGCTAGCTTTTGCCCAAATACCCTATATCGAGTTTAAAGGTTTTCTGGTTAAGCTAAATATTTCAATCCTAAGAGAAGAAAAAGTAACGTGCATGGCAGACTGGTTGCAGAGGAGCATCCAATGCCACCAAAGCCCCCAGAGTGGTGGTAGGGATGGGGTGACAGGAGCAGAGCCCAGAGGCATTCCCAGGGATGCTGAGGATGCAGTGGCGACGCCGGGGTCCACGGACCCCCTGCCCCATCACCAAGGTCACCTCTCCCGCCTGGGCTGGAGCGATGAGAGAGGAAGCAGGAGTGAGAACAGCAAGGAGAGTTTCAAAGTGCCAGACTGAGCTGCTTGACCCCGGCACGCTCTGGGTTTTTGGCAGATGTGAGTTTTCCCCTGGCCATGTGCTCCCGGGCTCCTCCAGCAGCTCTGTTGTCCCTGCAAGAAAGCAACAGCCCATCGTGGCATACGCTCTCCTCGTGTCCCATCCACACCCTTTCCCTCGAGTCACCTGTAGGAGGAGTGAGAACAGCAAGGCGAGTTTCAAAGTGCCAGACTGAGCTGCTTGACCCCGGCACGCTCTGGGTTTTTGGCAGATGTGAGTTTTCCCCTGGCCGTGTGCTCCTGGGCTCCTCCAGCAGCTCTGTCATCCCTGCAAGAAAGCAACAGCCCATCGTGACATATGCTCTTCTTGTGTCCCATCCACACCTTTTCCCTCGAGTCACCTGTAGTGCCCCCAAATCCCGTATCTCCTCCCTGGGGACCCGCAGCAGCCTGGGAGGAGGCAAACTGCCTTTTCCCTGGGGAATTGGGCAAGAAGAGCCCATGCAGATCCAGATGCAGGTTCCAATGAGCCCGACCCAGCTGCAGCCTTTGGGATGCTTCTCCCACCCTGTCCCTGCACTGTGTCGGCTCAACCTCTTCCTAAAAACCCTGTCCCAAGCTGTGACAGTGCCAGAAGCCAGCAAAACAGGCTGGGTTTGCACCATGCAAGTCAAAAACATTGACTGTGTTTTCCTCGCGGTCCAAAAAAAAAAAAAGAAGAAATTTTTACCAGCAGCTCCACTGCCCAGTTTGCATGTCCTTAAATTGTAAGGGTTTGGAGGAAAGACAGGGAGCTGAAGCCTCAGACCTCTCACGGCAGCAGAAGCAGCCTTGGGGCAGCACAGCAGGGCCGTTGGGGTCCCTGTGCCGGCGGAGAATCCCAAAGGATGCAGGCAGGAGGCACGGGCAGAGGTGAGGAGGGTGCTGGGGCACCAGGAGCATCCCCCTCCCGAAGGTTTCCCTTACAGGGAGGACTTATTTTTATCCTTTTTGGCAGAAAAGGTGGCTTTTATTCCCAGTATTGTTTCCTGAATGTGTTTTGGTGTGGTGTGTTTTGTTGCATTTTTTTTTCCCTTTTCAATATTTGATCTGACAAGAATCAAAAATCTGGACTCGACAGAAGCTCCGGTTCGGAAAGGAGGTATTTGAGGCTTCCTGCCTTGGCTGCAGCACAAGCAAAACATGTGGCTTTTGGTCACTTATTTATGACAGTGATGTCACTCCTGACAAGAAAATGAGAGTCGGTTCTTCGGGTTGCTAAATCTCCTTGACAACCTCTCAAAAAGCTCCCATTAGTTTAAGCCAGTTTAAATATCCTCTGTTTTTTGGGTTTGTGTTTTTTGTTGGTTTTTTTTTTTTCTTTCTGCCTCGAATGCACCCACATCTGTCAGCTTTCTGAAATTCCTCTCCTCTGCCATCCATTGCCTGGAAACTTTTTTTTTTTTTTTTTCTGGATCATTTTGTTTTTCCAGCCCCATTGCTTCCCCCGGTCCCTGTTACCTGCCAGGAGTGGGATGCTCCAGCACAGTGAGCAGCACGAGCCCCCGATTCAGAGACCTTGGCACCCAGTGAAGAATTCGTGCTATTTATTTGGGGGTTTATGTTGCTTTTTGTGACCAGTCTGGCTGCCTTTTTGCAAGTGGTTACAACTGTACTGTGGGGTCCTAATGCAAGGAGACGTGGGATGGGGGTCCCCGACTTGTCCCAGCGTTCCTGCCCCCCCCTAAAACCTCTGTTTGGGGTTCTGCAGTGGAAAATCAGAGAAACTCTGCTGAATGTAAAAAAAATCAGAAGAAAACTTGTCAGATCTTCTCTGACACTCGCTCTGCACTCAAGTGATGAGAATGCTCCTGCATCACCTGGAATTGAACCTTGCTTGAAGTACTTCCAAAAAAGCCCTCCCCAAAGGACCCCCCTCTTCCAGCCAGGTCCAGGGTGTCACCCCAGTTTGCTGGTGGCAGTGATGGGACACCCCAGGATGCTCCCAGCTCCCCACAACCTCCCTCCCCCCTCTTTCCCATCACTCCTCCAGATGACCGGTCCTGGCCCCCGTTTCTCCACTGGGTAACAGTTAACTCAGAGGAGGTTTTAATTTGTTTTGTAATGTTAAATAAGGTCAATCTACCACAAAATATGCTGGCTCTCATCCCTCCTGTCTCCTTCCCCCCCACACACACCCCACCCCTGCTTTCTAGAATTTCTTTTTGTAGGATTTTAAAGCTCCTTACCTCAGCTCTCCTTGGCGAGACTCCGGCGTTCTCCGCTGACGGAGCCAACGTTGCAGATTTGTTCTTTTGACTGAAAAAAAAAAAAAAAAAAAGTCAGGTTTATCCCTAACATTCCTACCTATAAAAACACTTTTCCATCCTGACTTTTTCTGCCTGGGAAGCAGCATTCTCAGCCTCTCCTGTTGACAGCCCCTTTATACTCCTATAAATACCAAACGTGATCCTTCTGCTGCTTTTAAAGCACTTCTCACTAGGAACGCCAGGAGCTTTTATTTGCAACTGCAGCTACTTTTCTGCCCAAAGGCAAACAAAGAGCTGGGATATCCTGGCTATGGCATATCCTGTCTCTGGCATATCCCAGCACCGGCTCCCCTCCCATTGCTCCTTGCTGGGACCTGGGCCATGGCCCTCTGTGCTTAAGCAAATCCGTGGGGAAAATAATATTGTAAATTAAAAAACCACCTCCCTGTAGAAGCCCTTGCACCCACAGAGGGTTTGAACGTGGTGCTGGTCTGAGCCAAAATGTACGTATCTCTGATTAAAGATATGCAGGAGGGTATTGTGGGATGATACCTGCTGGCTGTGGGACATGGACCATGGGATGTGGGATGTGGACCATGGGACGTGGGACATGGGTGGCTGCAGCATTTTGCACCCAGGAGGAACGTGGGCACAATTGGTGGCAGGTCCTGCACCCATGGATAGGAAAAGGGGCATCTCCAGCAGCCCCGAGACACCCTGTTTGTGGGGGGGCTGGCTTGACCCCCCTGTCTGCACACCCTGCTGCTGGGGCCAGCTCCTGGCAGAGAGAGGGAGCTGCTAGAGTCACCCCCCAGAATTTGCTCCCTGGCAAGCAACCTGCTCTTGGAAGTTGACCCACACAGGCTGTGAGCACCAGGATCCCCAGAGCTGGAAATCTGTGGCCAAGGATCCTGCTCCCGCTGTCCTGCAGGAAGGGGCATCCTCCAGAGCATCCCTGGGGAGGGGGCTGAGCCCCAAAATCACCCAATTCGGGTCTGAGCATCCATCCTTGGGGACATCCCTCTCCAGAGCCACTTCTCCCCTGCAACGCCCCATGGCTTTCTCTCCCATGGGAAAAGCAAATCCCAGCTTTGTCTCTTTGGTCCTCAAAACCCTTGGGGATGGCAGGAGGTGGCCCATGGGGACAGCTGGGATGGGTGATGGGCTCCAGACCGGGCACATCTGGTATGGCCATACATTTCCTATGCACCCCTGCCCCATGGTCCCTTCCGGGGGTGTGTGGGGACATGGTGGTGGCCATCTCCACCACAGGCAGCTGCTGCTCCATGGCTGAAGAAACAAAGTGTTGCAGAGCAGTGTCACCCATCACAGGGGGCTTCAGGAGATGTCAGATGTCCCCATGCCCATCCAGGCAGCCCAGCCTTCAGCGGATTCACTCTTACAGTGGCCTAGAAGGAAAAATATTTGTTCCTTTAAGAGCCATAAACACACTTTTGCTTTGGTAGCAGTGATGGGCACTAGCTATGAGGAGCACATTGGTACCTGAAACACACTTTTGCTTTGGTAGCAGTGATGGCACTAGCTCTGAGGAGCACGTTGGTGCCTCCTGGGGTGAAGTCCCTTTGCAGGTGTGCTGGGGAAAGGGGCTGTCCCCCAGGACTTGTGCAGCTGTGGCCCATAAACCCTAATTAAACCTGCTTAAAGCTGCAGCTCCGGGGCTGTCTACTCCTTTGGGGGCTCAGTGCTGGAGAGAGAAGTGCTGGGTGGCTGCAGGTAAGGTGGAGCTGGTGTGCTTTGGGTATTGCAGTCTCCTGTTCCTCATGGAATTCCCTCATGTGAGAATGCTGTGCCGCAGAGCTGCTGGTAGGGGGTAAAACCAACCCTGTCTTGCCCAGGACCCTCCTGGGGCAGGCTGTGCATTTTGAGGGAGCAGCATTCCCAGAAAGGGTTGAGGTTGAGGAACCTCTGGAGATCATGTAGTCTGAGTCCTGCTCAAGCTGGGTCACCCAGAGCAGGTTGTTCAGGGCTATGTCTGCTTGGGGTTTGAATATTTTCACAGGTGGAGACTGTGCAGAAAAAAAAATGTCTTTTTTCCTACTGTTCAGCACTGTTGTTGATGGGATCCTTCTTCTCTCTTCCCAGGGTTCAGTGATGCCTTCAACATTGACACCAAGAGGCCTAAAATCATAGCTGGCTCTAAGGAAGCATATTTTGGCTACACAGTGCAGCAGCATGACATCGGGGGGAAGAAATGGTAAGTAAGCTCTGCGCTGGGCTCTGAAGAGGAGGGGGATCCAAAGCAGCCCACCCAAAACACTGAATATCTCCTCCTTCTCCATAGGACCACTAGTTTGGGGTGGGCAGTGCTCCAGCTCTAAGAGAAACCAAGTTTGTTCTTGGTGATGCCGGTGTGAAGCCATCCTGGGCAAACTAGAGGATAGAGGATAGTGAGGAGTTTTAGGTGAAGGATAACTATATTTTGTGTTTGATAAGTGTAAGTGTGTGGATGGTGCTGGGCTCTGGGTCCTGCCTGGCTGCGTCTCAGTGGCAGGTGCCGTGCGTGGGGCTTTGCTCCAGGCAGGTTCATGGTTCCCTGGAGCCCCTTGGCTTCCGACGCTTGCTGGAAGCCCAGCTGGGTTTTGGGTGGAGGCCATCCTATTTTATGTAGTTTCCACCAAGGAGCCGCCGTCTGCAGAAGCGCTCAGACCCGCCTGCGCCTGTCGTGAGAGCGAGATGAGATTCGGATGGGCTTTGCTTGGGTTTTGGGTTTCACGGCAGGTTTTGCTCCTCGCCAGGGCTTGTCCCTGCTGAGGGATCCTGCACAGATGTTGGCGGAGCCCCCGGTGCTCTCCAAGAGCACATCTGGATGCTGAAGTGATGAGAGCAGCTCCAAAACCAATTGAATTCCCTGTGCCTTGAAGGATCTGCCCCACGGGGAGATCCAGGCTTAAGGCAGCAAGTAATTCTGTAATTAATGCAGATGGATACCTTTGACATCCAAAATTCAGACCTGTGCTGCCTTTGCATGATCTTTGTTGGGGCTGGAGGGGGATGTGGGGCTGGACCCTGTCCTGTGCCTTCAAGCTGAGGTGATGTTTCACTGTAAGGAGGAACAGGGTGGTTTGGCTTTAACCTTGGTCTCCTCGGATGCCATCAGCGTGGCCTGAAACCTCCCCGCTTCCCTTCTGCTTAATGGAGGGTCAGGGCCAGCCGCCCAGGCACACTGTGGGGAGCCTTTCTGCTGGCTCCAGGCCCTGGTTTCCCACAGGATTGCATGTTTTTTCCCAAAAACTGTGCCCCCAGTTAATGGTGTGACGCTGATGCTGTGGTCCCCATGCCGTATGGGGGCTGTGGGGACCATCCAGGCTCCAGTGCTCCCGGCTGCATCCCTGGGAGCTGTTTGTGATTAAATCCACACTCAGGGTCACTGTTTCCTTCTGCTGTCCATCAGAGACCCAAGTTAATATTCATAAAGCTTTGAATGGTGGGATAAGGTTCAGCTTTCTGCTGAGAGCGTGTGCTCTGGGAAGGGAGGAGGAGGTTGCCTGGGGGTGTAGTCCATGAAGCTGCCTCTGCCCCATTGCAGAGATTGGTCCTGAGCAGGTATTTTAGCACCCAGTGTCCCCCTGAAGGTCAGAGCCTCACGCCTCCATGGCAGGGATGAGCTATTCTGCTGCTTCAGCTCAAGACCAAGCACAGGGCTGGTCATGGACAGGCTGAGTCTCCCCAGAAGCGTGACTGTGCCAAGTACCAGAGCCTCCTTGCAGGGGGGACATCCCTGTGGTCCATGAGCAGGTCTGCACAGAGCAGACAGGAAGCTTTCTCCTGGAGCTGACTCTGCCTGGGGCTGTGTGAGGGACTAGGTGGTCTCTTGGGATCCTTTTCATCCTCCTCGTCCATGAACCTGTGCCATGGGACTATTCCCCAAGCAGCCAGCTTACAGCTAACAAGCCAGAAACCTCTGGCATGGGGCACAGCCCTCCACCCTTTCTTTGCTTGAGAATGTGGATATTTACCCAAAGAAATGCTTTTTTTTGGGGGGGGGGTAAGGAATTTTGGGTAGGCTGACAGCACAACTGCTTGTGGCAAAGCCACTGGACCATGGCATAAACACGGCTGTTGAGTATTTCCAGCAAATTCCTTCCACATCCTGCTTGAGACCTGGGTGGGGGATGGATGATGTTAGTGGAGGAAGCCACTTTGGCCTGAAGTCTACCATCCTCATCTCCCTCCAGGTGATGCTGGAGCACATCTGGGTGGCACCGTGTGCCTAATTTCTTAAGGAACATCAGCCCAACCTGGTGTCTCCATCCTTTACCTGCCCACGGGCAGGGCCTAGACTGTGAGATGGTGGGATGGGGACCATACTCTCCAGGGTGGCCGACCTGATGCTTCAGAGCATGTGAGCTCTGCGTTTGCACAGACCTCTGCTGTGAAATATTTTTCTATCAGGAATGGATCCAAAACCCCAAGAATTTGGTGGTATTTGCGCTGGCCTCTGCAAGAGGCTGTGGCTCCACAGAGGTGCCCCCCAGGTCAGGGCTAAGTCTAGGAAAGGCTGTTTGGAGATCGTGGTTCTCCGAAGCAGATGAAGAGCAGGAACTGAGTGTCTTTGCCATCACATTCCTCCCTGCCGCTGCTTCTGGACACTATTCCTTTTCCATATCTCATTTCATCCTAAACATCTCCCCTTGGAGGAGGGCAGTGTAACCGGGTGCGAATGGCACACAGGTACCTTGCTCCAAGGTTCTCATGGGCCACCGTGCTCCTTAAATGACAAAATGACATCATTTTGTGGTGGAAAAATCCTCCTGGACCACAGCTGAACCTTGCTCCAGAGGACAGACCCTTCTTGCCCATCCCTGGGTAGGAGGTGCAGGACATGGATGTGGTGGAACCTGTCCCATCCCTCGGCCCATCTTGCTGAGGTCCTGGCTGAGGTATTTATACACCCCCTGCCCCTCAGGGTTTGGTTTCCCTGCTAGGGGGGGACAGCAGCACACAGTCTCTGCTCATCTGCAGAGATTTCTGCCCAAAGCAAGCTCTCTGAAGGAGAGATCCTGCAGAGATTGGTGGAAAACACCCTTTTTTTCTTTTTTTAGTATTTTCAGCCCAATTGTAACTATAGATGCTGTTTCAGGCGTGATCCTGGCTGCACCCCAGCCCAGGAGCTGCAATTCCCATGTCATTTGGGGCATCTTATGCTTTTTTTTCTCATGTCTTTGAGCTGCCACCGTCACTGATGGGGTGGTCAAGGCCTGGCTTCCCTGGGGACCAGCAAAGGGAGGATTTTGCCTCCTTTCCCAGTAGGACACTGGAGCAAAGACCAGCACTGGCTCCTTTTGGCCCTTCTCACGTCTCTCCTGCCAACATTAGGCAGGACACAGCTGTAGTTTTCTCCTCTGCAGGAAAAAAAAATGGATGTCCTCTGCAGAGAATGATGTATGTACATACACGAATACAGTGTGTATTTAAATATGTAATTATCTAGTATAAAATATCTATTAAATATGCGTACACAGTGAAAAAATGAAGCCACCATGACTCACTCTGGTTAAAGGATAAATGACTGAACAAACAAAACATCTATAGTATAAACCAAGGACATACAGAGAGAGCAGGATAATAATTGTGCCGAATCTCAGCCAGCCCCAGGAGCTGGCAGGAAGCAGAAGAAATGGAGATGATGCTAAGATGAAACCAGTTGCTGGTAAGGCAGGAGCCAGACGACCATCCTTCAATGCCATCCCAGAGGAGTCCAACAAAACCTGCTGAAATGCAGAAGAGCTCAGAGAAACTAAATGGTTATCTCAGGAGCAGGGTTCGTACAGGAGCAATGGTTATAGCAACGTGCAGAGACCCGGCTGCCAAATACCAAATGTGGAATCTGAGGACTTTGGCACCTATCCTTCAGTCTGAGTCTTCTAATGCTGCTTTTGGCTAGTGTGGATGGTTTTAGAAGGGTTTCAAAGCAACTTTTATATATATATTTATATATGCGTGTGTGTGTGTGGAGGCATTTCTGAGTGTATACAAACTTCTATATAATATTCTCTAGGTATATTTTTGGTCGTGACTGTTTCCCTTTTTCTAAGGTTTCAGGGAGGGAGATGGATCATTTGCACATGGGGGCTGTAACTGCAACCCTGATAGTGGAAAATCTGGGAGGAAAGAATTCAGATTATTAAACTTCAGGGGAAAAAAAAAAAAACCTGCTTGGATATATACTGCTCGAAAAGCTCATCAATTTGTGGGGTGGCTTTTCTCTGCTCACCACCTTCCCAAGCAGCAAGCGGCTCTCAGACTTTCTCTCTTTTTTTCATTAAGCTGGAGGTGCAACCTGAGTGTCTCCTCCAAGTCTGTGAATGGAAAAAATGACAGCAGGTTACCGAAACTCATCCCAATGTGCACCAAAGCTCTGTAGAGCAGCAACGTTCCCAGTGCAGGCAGGGCAAGCAGGACCTGGCATTATGGGGTCTGAACATCCCCAGTCCCCAGGGCTGGGCATCTTGGGTGAAATCTGAAGGAAACAGGAGTTCCTGTGTGGCTGTGCTGGGGGTAAAGTGTCTGGCAGGAGTTTTGGTAGGAGAGGGAGTTACTGTAAGAGCAGAGATGATCGTGGTGTTGACCTGAAGGGGTGACTTGGCTTGGAGCTGTTCCTCTGCCCCAAGTTCATGTCATTTTGGGGGTATTTAAGGTATGAATAGTGTGAGTTCGGGAACCCTTGTTGCTGCGATGGGCTTTTTTGGGGGCAAAATACTTGCTTTCAAACATGGACAGAGTTTCCACAAATGCACATGGGACTTATGTCCCTCAAACATGGAAGCTCCCATCCCCATGAGTGCTCTCCTCATGCTCTATGTGGAAGTTTGTGGCAAAATCAGCCTGGAATCTTGAGTTTGGGGAGAAAATATTCTTAGATGTCCAAAATTGGATTAAAAAGGGAAAAGTTCCCTCCATCTTTCATCACCCCCCTCCCATTTGCTTTTCCTGGTGGCTGCCCATTGTGCCATGAGCAGGAGCTGTGTCGCTCCCTAGGGAAGGGCAAAGGGACCCATTCCTGCACAGAAGGACACACCACCCACCAGCTTCTGCTTTCCATTGCCACCAGACACCCCAGTACAGGAGCAGGAGATGGAAAGGGGCCTGGGGGGGGGATTGGGTTGTGGCCCCATGGGGCAGACAGCAGCAGCTGTGATGCTCCACACTGGGACTGCTGCCCCATGCCGGCTTCTGTCTGCGGATTGAAAGCTTCCAGCTATGCAAAAAATGAAGCTTGAGAAGAGCTGGCTGTGGAAGGAAAAGCCCTGGGAATAAACATCCATTAGCCTTCAGAAGCCATAAAAATAATAAATATAGCATTCCCAAGCTGGCTGAGGCCGGGGCTTTGCTGATGCTGCTGGCGAGGTGGCACGGCTGGGGAGTGGGTCCTTGGCCACGTTGGCAAGTGGGTGGGCTACAAGGGCTGTGGGTCTAATATTTGGGGTGCTGGATACTCTGTAGGTGCTCTCTTCCTCCTGAGCTCATGTCCCATCCTGTCCTGACCCCACTTTCCCCCAAAGGGGTGATGTGAAGCCTCGGTGAAGGGTTTGACCCTCCTTGGACCACTCCATTCACAGCTCTCCACTGCCCTCCAAGAGCTCATCCTCATGAGCACCCCAGGGCTAATCCCCCCACCTCCCAAGGAGGGGGACAGCCCCGAGCCCCCATCCCCACGGCTGCCCCAGGCACAGACATGACGTTTCCAGTCTGAGCACAGCCAAAGCGGGGAAAAAGGAGGAGGGAGAAGAGAGAAAAATCTGCTGGGTGGATTTAAAGCTATAATTGTGCTGATCTGGAAAAACAGTTAAAGGGTTTGCTATTTCCCTACTACTGCGAGAGGCTTTCTTGGCTGTAATTCTCCTGTGGTTTGGCCGGTACCCGAGCTCTCGGATTATTTTGGTGAGAGGGTACATAACTGCACAGCATTCCTCCGGCGGGGATAATGTCTGCTCCCGGCTCTCCCTCCCACCGCGCCGGGGCTGCAGGATGCTCTAGCAGCCCACCCCATCTCCCATCCTCTTCAGGGGTTGTTCCTTTTCTTTGGGGCACAGTATGGCCTTTTTTTTCCCAGAAAATCCCATGGGCTCTGTTGTTGGCATCGCTTGGGCTCTTTGGGGCTGCTCCACAGGTTGGTTTGCCCCTGCCCGGCACCTTCTCGGGGCAGTTGACATCCCTGGGGCAGGTCTTCCTTGCCATAAAGCAGCGTGGTTACCATAGAATCTGGGGTCAACTTGCATCAGCTGCAAGGTTAGGCCCTTTCATATTTTTTGTTCTTTTTTTTTTTTAAGAAAGCATTTAGTGTAATTGGGGAAAGAGATGCGGTCTCGTGTTATCGCTGTAGGGCTTGCAGAAGAGAGGGGCTGGTGGGAGGATGTCCCCTTGCAACCAAAAAGAGGAAGGAAAAGGTCTGCCACCCCGTCCAGCACAAAAAAGCAGAACTTCACTTGGTATTCTGTTTCTGTGAGGGAACCTGGGGGAGGCACATGCAGAAATGGGGATTTGGGCTGCACAACAAACCAGCCAGAGGCTGCCCCGCAGCTTCTGGGCTCCCGGGCATCCCAGCGTCTCCGTCTTGCCTTCCCCACCTTGAGAGCCTGAAAATTTCCTCTGCCCCAACCTTGTGGGTTTACCCAGGGCTTTCCAAACTGCTGTGGCAGGAGGAGCATTCCCATACCTTCCTTCACTTGCTGTGATGCAGGGGTGGGCTTCCTTCTCAGAGGTGAATTTTGGGAAGACACAGAGGAGACCCATCACGCATGAGCTTTGGCAGCCAGGCCATTGGTGTAGAGAGGAAAATAATCTCCTCGGTGTTGGTTTCTTTAATTTTTTCAAAGCATCCTCATTGCACCATAGTGTTAGCCTCAGGCACAGCACCTAGAGCCCAGCAACCCTCCCACTGTGGGACATGGGGAGGCTGGAGGTGGATGGGCACCAAGTCCTGCCTGTGCCACCACAATACGTGTGTGCTGTGAAGCATCTATAGCCTCATTTATGAAGATATCTATGGAGAAAGGGGGGTCTTGCTCCTTTCCATCCCATATTACTTGCCCATAAAAAGCCCTTGGCAACCACATCTTCATTATTTAGGGTAGGGGGCTTGGTGCCCTGGTCTCAGCACCAAAAGGCAGCTGGACAGAGCTGTGATATTGCAGCCAGTGACCCAACAGTGCCTCCCACACAGAAATGCATGGGTGGGGGAACCCCCTTCAAATGCCATTAGCTGCTGATAATGGGTGTCTGGGGAAAACAAGAGGCACCTGGTGGGAATGAGAGTCACAGATCAATGTTTGCTTTGGAAACCTCCAGAAGAAAGCCAGAGACAAGTCCTGATGGCCACGTGCAGCCGGCGGAGAGCATCCGCCAGCAGCTCCAAAGGCTGCCGTGGAAACCCCCTGGCTGGGCCAAGAATCACTGTCGGGCCTTGCCTGTAAACACCTCTTCATTACAATATCCCTAAGTAAAAGGGAAAAAATTACACCCGGAAAAATAAGAAAGTATCATTACTGCCGACCACAATATTCTGCGAGCTCCTCAGCCGTGTTTTGCAGCCGCTATTTTAAGGAAAGGCGCCGGTAATTTTGCTTCCCGGCCGTGGCTGTGGGGTTCCTGCAGCAGCATGAGGGGCTTGGACCCTGTTTCCCTCCCTCTCCCGTCCCATCTCCTGGTCCTGGGTCTCCTGGGGGCTGTTCCTGTGACGTGGCCACCAGGAGCTGGGGGGAGATGGCCGGCGGGGTCCTGCCCAGCCACGGGAGGGGTTTGCAGCCCAGGCTGTGTAATTAGGAGCATCCATTCCCTGGCGTGGAACAGCTGGGTTAATTACAGCTGTGTTTGGGTTTCGTTTTGCAATGAGAGGGTTTGTCATAAAGCAGAGAAAACGTCGATCAGCCTCTAAAAAAAAAAAAACCAACCAAAAAACAACTACGTAGGGTGTTTGTGTGCGTCGGTGGGAGAGGGAGAGCATCCTGCAGGGACAGAGGTGGGGACCAAGCTCATGCCCAGGAGCGGGTCTGAGACTGGACCTGCACTGGGCACTGTGAGGTCAGTGGGACCCAAACCTCAAAACAAGGAGGTCTTGTGAGAGAAATCCCCTAAAACTCACCAAATATAAGGGGAAGGAGCACTGTGACTGTTCCGTCGTTAGTAGGTTGTCTGTTAATTAGGGTGATATGGGGAGACTTGGGAGTGAGCCAGAGGGTCTAATGCCTCCACCAGGAATGCGTCTGCCAAGGTTGATTTGAGGTGCTCAGTAGGCAAAAGAGTCTCACAAAGGGTGTAACACCACTAAATAATGAGCCAAAATGGCTCATCAGTAATGAGTCAGCCCAAAGCTGGGTGCTAGAGAAGAGCCCCTCCAGAGCTGCATGAAGGACATGGGCCCAGAAGCAGTGTGAGGGCTGGAGGTGGTCAGAAATGCACCAGAATGGGACCATGTTCCATGCAGGAAAGAAAGGTGTGGGTGAAACAGCCGTGGCCAGGAGGAACAGCCTCTCCTGGGTCGAGAGGATCAGCAGCAGTGCCCAGGCACATTGTCCCTCACCATTGAACTCCCTTTCTGAGTCCACGTTGGAGGTTACCCGATGCTTGGCCACAGTCGTCTGTCCCAGGCACATTTTTGTGGTGGCCTTTGGTCACCAACACACCACTTCTGTCTGCTCACGGTGAGCAGAACTGGCCAGGACACCAGTCTGCCCACTGCTGCCCAAGCAATATGATGGGGTCACCACCATCAGCAGAGCCATCCTGCGTTGCCTGTGCTCTACAGTGGAGCTGTCTCATACTTAAAGATGAAAAAATCATCATAGATTGATAAAATGATTTGCCAGAGCCCACGCAGAAAGCTACTGTCAAACTGAGGACTCATCTTCAGGTCCCACATCCTCCTGTGCCCCCATCTCCTTGACTTCTCCTCCGTTTCTGCTGCTCCTTGGACTCCCACTAGGTATTTTTTTCCACCGTTGCCAATGTGGAGAAAAACATTTCAAAGTCCATTCCTCTGTCACACTCCCTCCAAAGAGCCCTGATCCCATTTAAAGTTTTCCACAGCTGAACTTTCCCTTTCCTGAACCTCCTTAATCACTTCTTCATCCAGTTCCATCTTGAATAAATTAACCGCGAGTGAATTTGCCTTGCAGGAGATTAAGTGTCCCATTGATTGAAAAATCCTGTGAAAAGCATAGCTGCTTCTCCATTCCTCCCTAATCCCCACATTCCCGCATCACCAGCTAGACATACCTTCCTTTCCTGATTTCTTTCCATTTAATCAAAATATTTTAAGGCTCAAAATGAGCTTTGCAACCTCTCTGCAACGTGCCCAGGGAGCCTGCTGTGCCAGGGAAGGGGTTATTCCCTTAAAAAGTCAGGAATTTGCTGGTGAAAAGATGCTGGTTGGTAAAGTGCAGGTTAAAAAGCCAACAGCACTTCAGGGGCAAGAGGGAGAATTTAAAAGTTATGCAGTAGAGAGTAATAAATGAAGATAAATTGGGACTAAATAAATGAAGCAGACCCAGGACTGTTGGAGGTGGGTTGATGGTGGTGGTACGCTCCTCTGGGAGGGGATGCTGGGGACAGGCACGTCCCTTTGGATCAGTGCAGGAGCCTGCAGGTACATCCAAATGGCCACCAAATTTAAGTATTGAACTCTGTGAGAAGTTTCCCAGGGAAACACCAGCCCCTCCATCGCCTGGTGCCTTCAAATCGAGGACGGATGTTGTTCTGGGAGATGCGTGCTCCAGCCAAACATCATTTATTGGGTTTAGCAGCGAGATAACTGGCAGGAATTAATTTCTGTGACACAGGGAATTTCACCCGATAATGTTTTGACTATGGGAAGAAAAACAAAAAAAAACCAAACAAAAAACTCCAATAATTCAATCACTGCCAAGAAGCTGTGACTGTAATTGCTTCAGACACTGCAGCACGGCAGCGTTTGGGGTTTATGTTGCCCTGCCGTGCTGGAAGCACTGTGCAGGCTGCTTGTGCATGTGTAATGAAAGAAAAAAAAAAAGGAAATTGAGCTTGACACATCATTTTGGGGTTTGCTGTGAGCCTGCAGTGACGGAGAGAGCCATCCCGTCCCCAGCCCGGGCAGGACATGGGGGAGCAGGACCCAGCACGGGTGCGGATGCCGGTTTGCTGGCAAGGCAGAAATTCAGTTTCCACTTCCCTCGGTGCTCAGGCAGAGCAGAGGCTCCTCGGGTATTTCCACCAACAGCCTAGTTTTCCTTTTTTATTTTCTCTTTTTTTGGGGAGGTTGTTGTTTTTTCCCAGGATGAAAGTTAAAAATACGTCCTCAGACATGTTGCTCTGAGCAGTCTGCGCTCTTCACATTTAATCCCTCTGCTTTGCTTTTGTTTTCCCCAGAAGGAGCACATGAAAAGGAAGGCGAGGGCGGGATTGTTTGGTTCTTATTTTCTTTTAAAGCTTCATTTATTAGCCAAGCCATGACGCAAGGGCCTGCCGCTACGCTCTTTGCAGAGGGCTTTGGTTGTGGCCAGAGTTGGGGGGGATTGCAACCCTCTGGGGAGGTGAGGGCAGAGATTTGGGGTGACCCAAAGGTGTGTGGGGAGGGGGAAAGCTGGGATGGAGCAGGGGGTGGCTCCCTAGATGATGCTCCAATTGGATTTGGGGGTGATTTGGGATAGGACTTCTCTTTTTTTTATTTTTTTCCCCCAGGGAAAACCGATCCAAACCATTTAGAGCTCAGGTTTATAGACCACAAAGTAAAGGAAGGGGTTTGGAAGCAACCTGTGAGCAGCATCTCTGGGAGATGACATCAGGGAACACTTCACACATCCCTGCGACCGGCACCTTTCAAACAGCTGGAAAAGCCTTTCCCCCAGCTGCCAAGTTTCCATGAGAATTTGACAGCTCCAGCTAATTAATCATTGAAATTTAACCGAAAAGGGAAAACAATGCCATTGTCTTGGGGAAACAAAAATTCTGTTTTCTTGAGCTTCACAACCCCTCTGCACTCGTGGCAGCGGCTGTAAATATTTGGGCTTTTTTTTGAGCTTCCAGCCCTGACGTAGGGCAGGGGAATTGGGGGAATGGGTGGTTCCCCCTCGTCATCCTCTTGCCTTTGAAAGAGATTCCCCTGGTGTCGGGAATATTTATTAATGGCTGGTGTGATGGTATTAATACATGAATATTAATTAATGGGAAAGTCTCCACTAGGATTTTCCTGCTGTGGGGGGTAATCAAGGCGGAAGGGGGGGGGGGATCAAAGTGGAGCCACACCAAGAATTTCATGTTAAATTCTGTCTGAGTTAAATTCTTCAATTGGAATGAAGAATTTGACAATGAGAACGTCATCTCCTGAGGTGTCACAACCTTTGAGGTCTTTTCACCTTTGAGGTCTTTTCTCTCCCCCTCCCACACCTTTTCACATCTTCCACCATCCTCCCCCATCTCCAACCACGAGCAAATGGACATCAACAGTGTGGCAGGCACAGAGGGACACCAGCAAACTCCTTCTACAGGTCAGGGAGAAGGTACCAGATCTCCCTGAGCTTCTGGATGCTATTGAGGACCATTCCAGATGGTTATTATTTTCCCCTAATTAATCTCCATGTTTGCAGTGAAGCTGTAAGACAGGAAGTATTTCCATGAGAATCCTTAAGCACTGCTTAGATTTTTGGAGGTTTTAATTTGGCGAGCAATTCCGTTTTATAGCGATGGAATAAAAGAACGAGTGTTTAGTGTCTTTGCAGAAGCAGCATGGTTGATGATTTTTTTTTATTTTTTTTTTAAAAAGAAACTATTTCTGGTGTAACAGGGAACATCTGTGCTGGGGACAGTCATTTTGCCAGGTCAGGGCAGTGCAGAACTAAGGAGCTCCTGTTTATCTGCCGATCCGGACTTGGACGGTTGCATCCACTGATAGGACTTGGGTGCAGATTTATTTTGGGCTAACACATTGGGAGCAGAAGATGCCAATAGCCTGTGGTTCGGAATATTTTTGAACTAGCCTGGAAGGAATGGTCAAATTCCTCAGGTCCTGCTCCCTTCCTCCTTTGGTTTGCTGTTTTGTATTATTCTGGTCAAATCCACAAGAAAAAGTGAGAAAAATGCTTGCAATGTCCCAGATACATCCCAACTAGTGGCCTGCACCCTTGGTGGGTGTATGGGGGTTTTTATCAGCTCCTCTTATTTGAAAGAATAGATAGATGCCCAACGTTCCCTCACACTGCTGAGCTGGGGTATGGCTCTGGGCTGCTTACAGGAGAAAACCCAGGTTGGAGCAAAACTCCTGGAAATTCACTTTTTCAGCCTCTTAGTGGGGAAAAGTCATCGTGGATCCCAGTGTGATTTGCAGTTACTGCTGTGCCAGCTCCTTGGTATTCCTTGGGGAATTGCCAGGTATGACTCCTTCATACACATCCATGTCCTGAAGACACTCTTGGCATGAAATGTTCCTACCTCAAGGTTCTTACCTTCAGGGGGGGACACCTCCGTCCCTCCTTCCCAGGGGCAGCTGTGGGGACCTCAGATGGATGCTGAAGGTTTCTGTGCCACCCTGGTGCTGGTGCCAGCCGTGAGCCAAGGTGGTGATGGGGGTCCCCCACTCCTCCCCACGCTGCCAGATACTTCTGGAGACTTCACTCGCTGCCAGGCGTTTGTTTGCCCCCGTTCCATCTGATGGCCATTACCTCCAAGCAGCAGTGAGTCATCATCCCTGGCTTATTGCTGCCTGCTGTCGTGGGAAGGGGAAGTCAAAATAGTCAAAATAGTGGTTTTCCTGCTTGCACTGAGTCAGGTTGGGGGAATGAGGGTGTCCTCCCAGCAAGGGACCTTCTCCTGCCACCTCCTGACCCACGTACCGGGAGCTTGGGCTGGGAATCATTTTATTCCCCACTAGCAATGGCCATGGGTTTGCTTCCACACCTCCCATCCAGCCTCTGGGCACTGATGGACCCCTCTTTCCTGCAGGCTGGTGGTGGGAGCTCCCTACGAAACCAACGGCCAGCAGAAGACAGGAGATGTCTACAAGTGCCCGGTGACCAGCGACACCCACAGCAACTGCACCAAGCTCAACCTAGGTACTGCACACCCGGGGGGCAGCCAGGGGAACCAGCCCTTTATTAACACGGTGCTTTTAATCACTGATTCAGTCTGTGAAGATGCACCCTGTCGTGTTGTCCACACTGTCCCCAGAAGCACGAGGACTGCATGTTTTGGGAGAATTTTTAGATGGGGAATTATTTCAGGTGTTCACGTTACTCCCAGTGCTGAGCTTTAAGCAACGTTTGGGTAAATGAAGTGAATTGGAAGAAAGTAAAAAAGTTATTTTTTTAACATAGCTTAAGTGGGTTTGTTAAATGATCTGGGTAAATGCGTCAGTGGATAATGGTCCCGCTAGGAAATACCTGATTCCAGTCTGGCAGACTTCTCAATCCCACCTCCCTGGATGGAGAGAGCAAGCTCTTTCTCAAGGTTTCTCATGCTGGTCCAGCCCCAGCCGTGCCAACAGCACAATATCACGATATTGGGACGTGCCCTGCCTGGGTTGGGGCAGTGCAAGGTGCAGGGGGACAAGTCCCCTTTGCCGCCCAAGGTGGGACACCCGATGGGTACATCCCCATCTCAGCAGGGAATGTGAGAAACAGGGACTTTCTCATGGTCCTGAGGAGCATCGCTGGGATTTAGGGGCAAGGTCTAGAATTTTTCAACACTGGAGCATCTGGAGCAGCCATTCTCACTTTATTTTTCATCATTATGAATCTGAACTGTCCTGGGTTTCTACAAGAGCTGATAAGAGAGGAGGAACTTTGGATCGGCCACAGTATTTGATTGATTGGCTCCAGATATTTTCTTTTTTTTTTTTTAACATTGTTTTCTTTTTTCCTTTTTTTTTTTTTTGGTATTTGCTGTGAGAACATAGAGATTCTTCAAGAAAACAAATGTCCTGTGTGCGTAAATTTGAATCTTGCTAAAAAGCAATCCTTTTCTTTTTCCCGTTGGAAACAAGTTTCAGATGAAGAGATCAGTGCCACGAGCACATCCTATTTTATTTTATTTTTTTTTTCCTCCCCTAATTAACTTGTCTAGTTAGCACAATCCTCTGAGGCCCTTTGAGTAAAACCAGATGCGGAGCTGCCCTGGGGGGATGCCAAGCTGACAGCCAGCCTGCGGCAGAGATGACCATGGCGTGGAGAAGGATGAGTTGCTGTGGGACCCAGGGCTCTGCCCCTGCCCTCCCCACGCCGTGGATGCAGGAGCTGGTGGGGAGCATCCTGCTCCCCATCCCAGAGCCAGGGGTGCAAGGTGCAGCCTGCCTGGGTACCAGCGGGGTGTCAGCATCCGCAGCCGGCATCCTGGAGAATTTATAAAGTGGGATAAAACCCCTTTTTCTCAACCTTTGCGTGGAGACAGGGGGTCGGGGCGAGCTCAGGGTGCATGGGTGAGAGAGGGGGCTGCAGGGGGAGAAGCAAGGGGCTGCTGGATGCTCAGCATCAGGCTGGGCTCCCTCGAGCTCCTGCTTGTGGATCTGGGTTTGAACTCAGGGGCTCAGCTTCCCCTCAGTTCAAACCTTACCAGAAAGCTTCCCAAGGCCACAGGCAGAGAAACCAACACCCCAATTTTACCATGTATTGCCCGATGTCCCCCTTCTCTGCTTGCTTCTCAGGCAGGACAGCAAAAGGGGAGCCCTGGGTCGCAGGGAGCTGCATTGCCCAGACCCCTGAAGTGGGGAGAGGGTGGCTGGGGGTTGGCATGGCTGGACCCCCCCGGGGCAGAGGCAGGTTTGATGCCTTCATGGAGCTGAGGTGGAGGAAGGAGGGGGTCAGGCAGCGTTTGTGTCACAGCTAAAGAATATCAGCATTATTAGCATTAAGAAAAAGACAGGGCTGCCCTGGGGACCGTTCCTGGGCTGACACGGGAAAGGAAAGATAAATCAGCCACTAAATGCCTGCTGGCCTGGCAATAAAAGATGAGATGCTGGAGCTGCTCAGAGGGGTTTCTTCCTAAATATCGACTGTGTAAGAGATGCTGTCTCTGACTCACAGCTCCAGTCCCCAGCAGACGTTCCCCTTTGTTGGTTGAAAGAAAGAAACCAATTGTCGGTTGGTAAGAAAAAAACAAACAAACAAAACAATTCTCATCTCGACAACTCTGTCCAAAAAAAACCCAAAAGCACAAATTCTGCAGCGTGAGCATGCCCAGATGGCTCTCCTCTGGTGTTCAGCTGGGTTCCCTCTTGCTCCAGAGATGCTGAGGGGCAAGGTGGGGGTGTGGAGGGGTTGGGGGGTGGCTGGCATCCCTGCCCAGCGGCTGTCCCTGACCACATCCTCTCTCCAAAGGACGGGTGACGCTCTCCAACGTCTCTGAGAGGAAGGACAACATGCGCCTCGGCCTCAGCCTGGCCACCAACCCCAAGGACAACAGCTTTCTGGTGAGATACAGTGGGGTTTTGGCACAAATTAGCTCACAAATACCCCTCTCTGTGTATTTATATATATGCTGTGTGCACCGCGGGGCTCAGAAACCTCACCTTCCACGGGGAAAAAAATGCCAAAGGAGAGGAGAGCCCATGCAAAGCAGCAATTGAAAAGTGGCAATTTTAATCTCATCCCTGATGGTTGATTTTTCTTCCTCCCCCCCCCAACAGGCCTGCAGCCCTCTCTGGTCCCACGAGTGCGGGAGCTCCTACTACACCACGGGCATGTGCTCCCGGGTCAACTCCAACTTCAGGTTCTCCAAGACGGTGGCTCCGGCTCTGCAGAGTAGGGGAAACAATCTGCCCTGCAGCTCTAACCCCGCCTTTGAAGTCAGAGGGAATCTCTGTTCTCTAATCGCTTCAGTCCCATTGAGAAAACAAAGCGATGTCAGTGTTTGAGCGAAGGCAAGAGAGCAGAGGAAATGGTTGCAGGGAAGTGATTCAAAGGGGGTTACATACACAGACATCTGGCAAGCATTTTTCCCTTTGACTGACATCCAGGGAGGACAAAAAATACCTTATTCTTCCAAAAACCAGAAATAAAAGTATCCAGAATATTTTATCAGCACAGCTAGGAAGGCAAAATAGGGAAAGAATTCAGACCTTGGCCACAGAAAAGAAAGAGCTCATTGATGGAAAGCTAAATATTTTGGCCCGAATTTGTAAATTTGGCTACGTGCTTTTATTTTGAGGTATTAAATAAGCTTCCTGGCTTCCCTGTAGGTGGTAAGAAATTGCAGAATCCTCTCCTGCCCCATCAGAGCTTCCAGAAGCTCCTTGGTCCAGCTGGGCACAGGGGACACTGCCCCAGTTCCATCACCCCTTTGCTGTCGATTAATTCTCACAATGTGGATCAGGGCATGTGAAAAGGGGACTTTTGGGGGTCAGGGGCAGTAAAGGCAGAGCCCACCAGAGAATTCTCAGTGTGTTTTCCCTCTTTATGGCCGGGAGGTGCTTTTAGCCCTCACTGCAAAGGGTAATTGGTTGGTTTTTTTGGAGAGAAGCTGATTAACGAGCAGGTTGTTATCACTCAGCAAGTGGGATGCAGGATGGATGCTCCTGTCCCTGGGTTCCGGGGTGAGTGGGAGATCGAGGTGGTGGCACACAGATGAGGACCACAATGATGGAGAGACTCATGTGAGACGCCAGTCTATAGATAACAAACCCATAAAAGACTGTAGAAAGTGGAAAGAGCAACCGATAGATATTCCTCAGCAGAAAATTCAACGTCTTCTGGTTTTCTGCAACTTTTCTAAATGATGTTATAAAATATAAGCAAGCTAGAGGGGTGATGCTGAGCAATTCTCAGTGCTGAGAACCAGTCGACTGCCTGAATCCTTCACGGCTCCTGCTGTGGAGCCGAGTCCTGGGGTCCCAGCTGGGGCTCCTGGCTGCCTCGTCACCAGAGGATTTAACGGGAAAGGGGAGGAAATGCGTTATTTGGTGAGTACAGGCAGGGCTGAGGAGTGACTCAGGGGGAAAGCATGGCTCTGCAGGAGCACCGGAGGCTGGATCCTGCCTGCAGCCGGCCACTCTTTGAAGTATGCAGCTATATTAGACCAGATAAAGGTCCAAATCTGAATCAGAAAAGACCTCGCTGAGTGTTATTCTTAGAAAGTTACCCAGTCTTTTCTCGGCAGAGAGGATGCTTGTGGCTTCTCTCCACCTTGCTGAAGACCAAAGGTCTTTATGAATGATTGAAATGAGATTATTTTTTTTTTTTCAAAGAAATCATAAGAGCAAGTACCTGACAGTGAGGATCGAAGCCATAAATCTCCCCTTTACAAGCGTTGCCAAGAGCTTTCAATAACACACTGCGTATTTTTCACAGGATGCCAGACGTACATGGACATAATCATAGTTCTGGACGGATCAAACAGCATATATCCTTGGGTTGAAGTGCAGCACTTCCTGATCAACATCTTGAAAAAATTTTATATTGGCCCCGGCCAGATACAAGTAAGACCCTGCACAACTCCTGCGTCCCCCCATGTCGGGCAGAGTCCCCTGGCCACGCTCACAGGGCTGTTTTCACCCTCCCTTTTCTGCCAATATGCTGTAATTTGGCACCTTGCTTGTTCATAACAAACTTTCGGTGTATGGATTTTAAAGCTGAGCCCATGGAAATAATGCTCACGTTAATGTCCCTAAATGAGGGATGGAGAGAGCAGCACCCAACACCCTGAGCAGGCACGGGGAAGATGAAATCATATGGAAATATAGAAATATTGCCCTGTTCCAAAGCGGCTTGTTGCAGCTGTGAAGAGCTCTCCATCCTCTCCCTATTAGTAACCACGGGGTGATTTGGGCAGGGATATCCTCAATAATTTGCACAAATAACCCCTGCTGGGTCCCGTCTTGAGATGCTGTGGGCTCAACACGTCTGTGACACCCCAAAACTTTTGTAGCATGGCAGGGGTGAGAGCTGGCAGAAAATAGAATAAAAACTGAGCATTATCAGTGGTCCCATAGAGAGAAAACTGGGACAAATCGGGACAGAGTGATTGATTTCTGGTGTCCTTTGTGATATTCCTTTGATCCCTAGGTCGGAGTTGTTCAGTACGGAGAGGACGTCGTCCACGAGTTCCATTTAAATGACTACAGGTCTGTAAAAGATGTGGTAGCAGCTGCCAGTCACATAGAGCAAAGAGGAGGTACAGAAACCAGGACGGCTTACGGGATCGAGTTTGCTCGGTAAAAATCCCTCACCTTCCTCTTCCTCCTGATAACAAGTTTAAAACCACTGGGTGGTTTTTTTTTTTTTCCCTTCCCTCTCCCCCACCTCCACTTCTCCTCACTGCTCAGAAAGCAGGGGATACCGCCAGGCTAAAAATGATTTTGGCAAAACCACTTGGTCTTTAATTGATGATTTACAAACGATGCTTCGTAAAAGCCCCTCGGTCCTTGGCAGCAGCTGGACCAGAAGGAGGGTGCAGAGATGGGCTCTGAAAATGCTGTCTTCTTGCTGAAAGTAGCCAAAGCTGAGCTCTCAGCCCCAAAACGCTACCCTAAATGCCACCTACCCCAGGCTCCCACAGCTCAGCCCCCGCTGGGTCCCGGGGAGCTCAGCAGAGCCCCCACTCACACCTCCAGCTCCTCCGTTATCCGGGATGAGCCCCTGCTCCTGTCCATTTTTACAACAGCCCAACCTGCTGCAGATTTAGGGCATTTTGCTGAATTCAGGGCTCCTCTCCTGCAGAGCCCCCACTCACACCTCCAGCTCCTCCGTTATCCGGGATGAGCCCCTGCTCCTGTCCATTTTTACAGCAGCCAACCTGCTGCAGATTTAGGGCGTTTTGCTGAATTCAGGGCTCCTCTCCTACAAGGCTCCATGGGTGGAAAAATCCCCTTTTAAAGCCCTAAAATGTTTCCTGAGTGTCCTGCACCCCCTTGTACCCCGCTAAGGGCTGGTAGCCCACCCGGTGCCACTCCGGGGATTCATGGTGTGGGTGGTGGGACTCGTGGTGGTGGGAAATGGGGTGGTTTTGGTGATGGGAGCTGGGACCAGACCCCCCTGGCGAGGCTGAGCAGCCCAGGGCATCTCTTCAATTGCAGCTCGGAAGCGTTTCAGAAAGGTGGCCGGAAAGGGGCAAAGAGAGTAATGATTGTAATCACAGATGGAGAGTCGCACGACAGCCCAGACCTGGAGAAGGTGATCGAGGACAGCGAGAAGGACAATGTCACCAGATACGCGGTGGCGGTACGTGGTTGGGGGGCGGGGGGGGAGCATTTTGACAGCCAAACAGCTGCAAAAGCCCTGCAGAGCTCAGATCCCAGCCTGTTCACCAGGGTCCTCGCTGCTGGTTCTGCTTTTGCAGGAGGTGGTGGGATGCTCGGCTGAAGCAGGGGATGTGGCCGGGGACAGGCAGGACCCTGCATTGCTCCAGGCACCCAAATTCCATGAGGGGAGACCAACCTGGGCTGCCTGGAGGAATTATGGCAAATCCTGGTTTGGTCCCACAGTGGGGTGTCAGAGGCCAAGGCTGTGAGGCTATTTCCACATGACAGGCTGAGAGAGTTGGGGGGTTCAGCCTGGAGAAGAGAAGGCTCCAGGGAGACCTCAGAGCCCCTTCCAGTCCCTCAAGGGGCTCCAGGAGAGATGGGGAGGGACTCTGGATCAGGGAGGGGAGCCCTAGGAGGAGGGGGAAGGGTCTGACCCTGAAAGAGGGGAGATGGAGCTGAGCTGTGGGGAAGAACTTGTTTGGTGTGAGGGTGGTGAGAGCCTGGCCCAGGTTGGCCAGAGAAGCTGTGGCTGCCCCATCCCTGGAGGGGTTCAAGGGCAGGTTGGAGGGGGCTTGGAGCAACCTGGTGTGGTGAGAGGTGTCCCTGCCCAGGGCAGGGGGTGGCACTGGGGGGGCTTCAAGGTCCTTTCCAACCCAAACCATTCTGCGATTCTCTGATTCCATGATGCCCCTCAGGTGCTTTGGGATGGCTCTACCCAGCGCATGAAACCCCCCTGAGTCTTGCTTTCTTATTTCAAACCTAGGTCTTGGGTTATTATAACAGAAGAGGAATCAATCCCGAAGCCTTTTTGAACGAGATAAAATTTATAGCGAGTGACCCAGATGACAAGCATTTCTTTAACGTCACCGATGAAGCAGCTCTCAAAGACATCGTGGACGCGCTCGGGGAAAGGATATTTAGCTTGGAAGGTGAGTGATGCTGTGCCCTGACACATCCCAGCTGGGTGGCACTGGATGGTCTTCAATGTCCTTTCCAACCCCAACTGTTCTGCAATTCTCTGATTCCATGATGCCCCTCAGGTGCTTTGGGATGGCTCTACCCAGCGCATGAAACCCCCCTGAGTCTTGCTTTCTTATTTCAAACCTAGGTCTTGGGTTATTATAACAGAAGAGGAATCAATCCCGAAGCCTTTTTGAACGAGATAAAATTTATAGCGAGTGACCCAGATGACAAGCATTTCTTTAACGTCACCGATGAAGCAGCTCTCAAAGACATCGTGGACGCGCTCGGGGAAAGGATATTTAGCTTGGAAGGTGAGTGATGCTGTGCCCTGACACATCCCAGCTGGCCAGGCTTTGGTGATTGCTTCAGATGTGCCATTGGTCCTCAATCTGGTGAATTTGAACAGATCACTGTGGAGGTTTCCCTAATACCTCCTTGATACAGAACCTAAAATCACACTTTGAATATCTCCATATATAAAGAATAGTCTTTATTTTGAGTGATTTCCATCCCTCAAGCATCAGGAGTGCAGATGCCCTCTCCTCAAAAGGTGACCCCTCATCCTTGCTACTATTAATTGCAGAGCTCTGGTGGCCCTGCCATTTACAGCAAACCTCTGAAATCTGGCAAGGGGGGGGGCATCTGGGTGTCAGTATCTTTCTCACCCATCAAATTCCACCCAAACCCAGCCGGGCTATAAACAGGCAAAAAACCACACACCGTTTGCCAGGGACTCCCTGGAATCTCAGGAATCGAGGGTTACAGGAGCAATGTGAGGGCTTTTTTTGGTTTATTGGCTGAAATTAAATATCAAGAAATATTTTTGTTCAAAATGACACCGCTTCTGTCTGCCTTGTGACAAGTTTGTCGGTCTCCAAAGCTAAATTTATCTAAATTTCATAGGCAAAGTGCACATCCTGGGATGAATAATTGAAAGAGAAGATGGACAGCTTTCACTGGAAATTAAACATCTTGGGATTTGGGGGAATTTTGGGCAAACCAGCTCACAAACTCCCCACCAGTTTGCCAGTTATCTCAGTCCAGCCCAGCCCAATGCTTCTCAGTGGAAGAAAGCTTCCCTGGGTGAGAAGCTTCACGCAGTTGCAATTATGAAGTGAAATCCTCTAAATCCATATTTTTGTGTGTCCTTGTAGCTCGGAAAGGAGAGATCCGCACCAAGGCAGAGCTCCCAGTACCTATTAGTGGTACAAATTTGTGTAATTGTGGTGATTTAGGGAGAAACAAGAACATTTAGGGCAACTGATGTCCTTTGTGCCCCAGGTGGGGTGGAGGTGGACACTCAGCCCCCTCCAGGAAGGCAAACCTCTCCATTAAATACAAATTCCATTTTTTTTTTTTTTAAGGAACCAACAAGAATGAAATCTCCTTTGGACTGGAAATGTCCCAGACTGGATTTTCATCACATGTTGTGGAAGTAAGAGAGTAAATGTGGGGTTCTTTTTTCACTTTTTATCATCGCTGGCAGCTGCGGGGTGGGGGGGAGACGGGTACTTTGGGCAAGTTATTAATCATGAAGCTAAATTGGTCGCAGGAGAATAAAGAAGAAAATGCTGTTGCTGGGGGTTTATCCCATGGGGAAGGGAGCTGCTGGGAGACCTGAAGGTGCTGGGGAGAAGGTGCTTGTGGGTGGTGGGATGCAGAGGATGCTCAGTCCCCTTCCACCCACGGGCTCTGCGGGCTGACAGGTCCGAGTGAAAAGCCAGGAGGAATTTCTGCTTGGGCTTTTCTTGGGTTATTGTACCGGAAAAGGAATCAATCCTGGGGAGGAAAAACACACTGGAAGTATATAAACGGGGTGGGAATGTCATTCCAGCATGTTTAAAAATCTCCATCTTTCCAGGTGTGCTTTGGAGAGTGGTTTGCTTGATTATCTTTCGTTAATTTATTTTTTTTTTCCTTTTGTGAGATTTCTCCCCTTTTCTGTAAAACGTGCAATTTCTGGGAGGGACCATTTTCTGGTTTCCTCTTTTGTTCTCTGCAGCCTCCAAGAAGTATATAGTGGAGGATTTGGGCTTTGAGGGACCCCCATGTGGGTTCTCAGGAACCAGCCCATCAGGTCCCCTCATCCATCTCAGCACGAGTCGCCTTTGCCCGTGTTGGGCAGTGGGGGGAAAAATTGCCTCCACTTGGTAAGACATACCCTCAAACCACTCCTGCTCTCCCACAGGACGGGATCTTGCTGGGGGCAGTGGGTGCCTACGACTGGAACGGAGCCGTCCTGAAGGAAACCAGCAGCGGGAAGATCATTCCCTTGAGGGAATCTTATCTCCAGGAGTTCCCGGAGGAGCTGAAAAATCACGGAGCCTATTTAGGTAAGAAAGACAAACCAGCCTCTCCTGCCAGGGCTGAATTCATGATTTTACGACTTAATAATAGGAAGCACAACATATTTCTCAAATGACTAATAGCAGCCAGCACTCCCAGCGTAGGTGGTACTGTGCTGGGCTGCTTGTGAGCTGCTGCTGGTGGGAGACCTGTGATGCCCCTTGCTCAGGGATGCCACGTACGTGAGCATCCTCACCTGGGAAGAGCCCGCTGTCGGCCACAGCATTCAGCCCAAAAGCAATTTAAATGCAGAAGTAGCTCAGACACCGGCCAGCCCGGGTCATCCACAGTGCTTACTGGAATGGGGTTTTTTTTTAAAAAAAAAAAGCTGATGAAATTCCATGCCTAGGGAGGAAATACCTGCTGGGTTAATCCGTTCCATGTGCGGCTGCTGAAGGTCTGGAGTAAAAATATCAGCCTGGTTTGGGAAATGAAGCCTCTCGTCAGAGACGTGCGTGCCAGGCTGAGCAGGGAGCGGGGTGGGATGCTGTGGGGTTGCCCACTGGTGAGTTCGGGGCTCCTTCCTCCACTGGGGACACAAACAGCCCCTGGACACGTGGCTCATCTCTTGGGGTGACAGCAGAGTGTCCCCCGCGCTCTCCTGTGAGCTCCTGGAGCAGGGATGGCTGTGGTTGTGCAAGGGGTACCCATGGCAGAATCCGGGAGCTCAGCTGGGATCTTTCTTTCCCATTATCTGGAGTGAAAAATCCGGAAATATTAAGGAAGCACCGGTGCATCCTGCTGCTGAGCAGCCCAGCTCACTCAGTGCCAGGACCTGGGCATTTCAAGGCTGATGCTTGGTTTAGGATTATCCCCCCCAGGAGGGGAATATTGAGGGAGAAAGAGACTCCGGGTAAGGCCAATGCCCAGGGGAAAGGAGTGCATAAATCCCAGTAATCCCTGGAGACACTTAAATTCAACTGGATGCGACCCCGAGAGTGAACTGATCCAGCTCCATGGTTGGCCATGCTTTGAGTTTCTAATAATTTAAGTAGCATGTAAAACTGACTGTGAACGTGCAGGAACCTGAAGCTGGGTTTAAAAAGTAGGATTTTTGCAGCCTCAGTGTTGCATTCCTACATAAACCCATCTGCAACCACGGGGCAGTGTCACAGCCCAGCATCCAACCCGTGGGGTCAGTGATCCTGGCGTGGAAAATAACCCTTCTTGGGGGGAAAAGAGGGATTTCTCAGGGTCATTTGCTCACACCGGGTTATTTCCATAAGGACTCAGGTCTTGATGGATTTGTGGCTTTTATTGGGCTCTGAATGTTAATGTCAAGCATCAGCAAAGCCTTTCACTCCTGGTTTGGGATACGGCATAGCTGGTGTCTCGACAAAGCAGTGCAGGCTCCCGGTGTGCACACACCTTGTTAGAGTTCAATGTGAGCCATGAAACAAAACACTTCTCAGGAGGGGAATTGGACTTGTGTTGATTAGAGAAGGATTTTTCATGGGGTTTGACAGCTGCGTTCAGCATTGCCAAAGCTCTGGGTGCAGCTGAGCAGCTCGGAATTGGACTTGTGTTGATTAGAGAAGGATTTTTCATGGGGTTTGCCAGCTGCTTTCAGCGTTGCCAAAGCAGCGTTGCTCAGCGTTGGTGCAGCTGAGCAGCTCAGGGTGTAGGTAGGATCTGAGCAGGCGGCTCAAAGCCCAGGGTCAAGGCGCTGGGTTTTATTTGAACAACTTTATCTTTGAAGAAAATCTGGGTTTTTAGCTTCCCGACCTGGGAGGCGGCCAGAGTTGTGTCAGCAGCTGGAGGGGGCCTAATGGAAAGCAGATTGTTGGGCAGGAGCAGGCGGGGAGCCGCTCACCCTGCGTCTGCCTCCACATCCAGGTTACACCGTCTCCTCCGTCATCTCCACCGAGCGCGAGAGGATTTACGTGGCGGGAGCCCCCAGGTTCAACCACACGGGGAAAGTCATCATTTTCAGCATGCACAATAACCGAAACCTCACCATCCACCAGGCGCTGAAGGGGGAGCAGGTAACGCCGGGGCCGCACGCTGCCCGAGATGCCACGTGGATCTTTTTTCCCCACCTCCCTAAATCCTCCCCCTTCAGTTTGCAAATCGTTCTGTTTAAACGGCTCAGCACCCACGGGCAGCTGGGGACATAGGAAGTTCCATCTCAACAACCTTCCAGTACCTGAAAGGAGCCTACAGGAAGGCTGGGGAGAATCTGTTTAGAAAGGCCTGCATTGACAGGACAAGGGGCAATGGCTTCAAGCTGGAGGGGAACAGATTTAGATTGGAGATCAGGAGGGGGTTCTTCACTGTGAGGGTGGTGGAGCACTGGAACAGGTTGCCCAGGGAGGTGGTTGAGGCCCCTTCCCTGGAGATATTCAAGGAGAGGCTCAATGAAGCCCTGGGCAACCTGGTCTAGTTGGGGGTGTCTCTGCTGACTGCGGGGAGGTCGGACTAGATGGCCTTTGGAGGTCCCTTCCAGCCTGGGCAATTCTATGATTCTATGAACACAAGGAGGAACTTCTTTCCTGTGAGGGTGGCAGAGCCCTGGCAGAGGCTGCCCAGAGAGGTGGTGGAGTCTCCTTCTCTGGAGACATTCAAACCCCACCTGGACACTTTCCTGTGGGACCTGCTCTGGGTGACCCTGCCCTGGCAGGGGGTTGGACTGGGTGGTCTCCAGAGGTCCCTTCCAACCCCATGTGATTCTGTGTCCTGGTTGTCGTTGCACCCACAGCTCTGAACCACGTGGAGGGAGAGGGGGGATCACTGCAGCAGGGATGGGGCTCGGAGAGTCCCCACCGAGGGGGTGGCAGTGGTTTATACAGCATATTCATAGGATCATAGAATGGTTAGAGCTGGAAGGGACCTTAAAGATCATCGAGTTCCAACCCCCCTGCCCTGGGCAGGGACACGTCCCACCAGACCAGGTTCCTCAAACCCCCATCCAGCCTGGTCTTGAACACCTCCAGGGAAGGGGCATCCACAGCTTCTCTGCATAACCAGTGCCCCTTGGATGTCTGGACCACTGCTCCCACCCCCTCCTCTGTCCCCTCCAGATCGGCTCCTACTACGGCAGCGAGATCAACTCCCTGGACGTCAACGGCGACGGCGTCACCGACGTTCTGCTGGTGGGAGCCCCCATGTACTTCAGCGAGGGCAGGGAGAGGGGGAAGGTCTACGTGTACACCCTGCGGGAGGTACGTGGCAGCACAGCGGGGTGAGCTGGGGAGGCCGTGGGGGCCAGGGTGCTAGTGGGGGAACTGTGTCCTCTCGTGTCACCTCCCCGGTGGTGGCTCCAGGCTTTGTGTACCCACCAGATCCCATAAAACATCACGGGGCACAGCAGCCCGGTCCAGAGCCTTGGTAGCACCTCACTGTTGTCACTGCTGTGAGATATGGGGAGGATTTGTCTGTTTTTCTTGTTTATAAACAATTGCAGGGGGGGTTGCTCATTGCCAGCAAAGAGCATCCAGCTTGTGCTGGAGCAGAGCCACCTCGTCTCAAGGCTTCTCTGCTCCTGGCCCTAAGGAGATGATGCACGGGGCGCATGGGGTCTTTGCAATGTCTTTCTGGAGAAACAGTCTCCATCCACTTTGTTTCCCCCAAAACCGTTCCCTCCAAGGGCACCCTCCTGCCCAGGGTCACGGGAAACAGCAAGGTCAGTCCCTCCAACATGGCTTCAGGGCACAGACAGGACACGTGCCACCCTTGTCCCCTTCTCTGGCACCCACCAGTGCTCTGGGGCAGGACCAGCTTTCCTGCCACCCTCAAAGCTGGCTAAAAATATATTTTCTGAGCCAAATCCATCAGGCTCTGGGGGTGTCCAGAGCAGCGAGCAGGTTGTGCTCTACATCCAAGGCTGCAGAGCCCACCTGGAGTGGTCCTCACATCTAAAGCACAACTTTTTATGCAATCATTTACATAAGCTGCTATAAAAGGAAGGCAAAGCAGGTGTGGGGCTGGGGAGGAGCTCATCCATCCCCAAGGACATGCTGAGTAGAAAGTCCCACAGCCCCAGGAGGACTCTCACCTCCTTCCTTAGAGAAACGGCTCACACATCCCTGCATCTTCTTTGCTTGCCTTTGAGGGTTTTCTCCTCTTGCCAGGCTTGCTGCTGATCATTTTGGGGGGGCTTTCTTTTTTTTTTTTTTGCCTTTTCTCTTTGGCTGGCCCTGCAGAACCGCTTTGTTTCCAGCGGTGCCCTTGTAGACCTGCAGAGCTACCAGAACTCCCGCTTTGGCTCCTGCATCGCTGCCGTCCCCGACCTCAACCAGGACTCCTACAACGACCTCGTCGTCGGGGCACCTTTGGAGGACGAGCACCAGGGAGCAATATACATCTTCCTCGGCTTCAAAGAGACCATCCTGAAGAAGTACAAGCAGGTACAGCTCTCGGGTGCTTAGGTTGTCCTCATTTTTCATCAGAATAAATGTCATTTGTGCCCATTTTAAGGATGATAGAGCAGGATCAATTCACGTGCAGTACTGTGTTGTTAATTATTATGGCTGGATATTTTCTCTTGCGGGGGGTCTAAGACAAAGCAAACACAGGGTATGGAAAATATGCTTGAAATTAGGGGCAATGCTTAGAGCTCGGTGCAACAGATCATAGAATCATAGAATCGGTTGGTTCCAATCTAGGTTGGAAGAGACCTTTGGGATCATCGAGTCCAACCATCTCCCCTACTCTACAAAGTCCTCCCCTACACCATGTCCCTCAGTACCCCATCTAAATATCCCTTAAACGCATCCAGGGATGGTGACTCAACCACCTCCCTGGGCAGCTTATTCCAATGCCCGACCACTCTCTCTGTGAAAAATTCCTTCCTAATGTTCAGTCTAAACCTACCCTGTTGGAGCTTGAAGCTGTTCCCTCTTGTTCTCTCATTAATTACCTGGGAGAAGAGACCAGCACCCATCTCTCTAGTGTCCTTTCAAGTAGTTGTAGAGAGTGATGAGGTCTCCCCTCAGCCTCCTCTTCCTCATACTAAACAGTATGATATAACTAGATATAACAGTATGATATATCTCAGCCTCCTCTTCCTCACACTAAACAGTATGATATAATTAGATATAACAGTATGATATAGGACTAGAGATAAAATATTTCTCACACTTGTGAGAGACAGTAAACGTACAGAGTAAATCAGCAGAAATCTCTGGATGGTGTCTCCAAAGAGAAATTGCTGCCATTCCCTAGAACATCATGTTTGGTGCGTTCGCTTGGAAAGGGGTATCTTGGAGGTGGGAAACCCTCTCCTCAGGCAGGGATGCTCTGGCTGGAAACCATCCTGGATTCTCCCCTCTGCTTTCCAGCGGATAGCAGCCGCCGACCTCGCACCCGGCCTGATGTATTTTGGATGCAGCATCCACGGACAGCTGGACCTGAATGAAGATGGACTCGTGGACTTGGCCGTTGGCTCTCTGGGGAACGCCGTGCTGCTCTGGTTAGTTGTGTCTCCTTTGGCACTCTCCTCTGCCCGAGGCTCGTTGCAATAGGCTGTCATTTTGAGGGGGGAAAAGCTGATGATTTGACCCATCTTTCTATAAAAACAACTCCCTGTCCATGGGATTTCAATGCACTTGGACCCTAGGAGGACATCAGAGTTGGTTTTGCACTGAACATCATCATTAGTTCCCCAAGAATGTCAAACCAGCTGATTAATATGTGTTGATTTGCCTGGGCTCCCTCTGGTCTTATTTAATAAGAACAATTTAACATTTGCAAATACTGATTAACGTTTGGAAAGTCCCTTGAAGCTGTCAGGGTGGACAGTAGCCGTGCCCAGCAGAGATGGACCACCCTGAGGTCTGCCTTCAAAGTGCTACATGCACACAGGGGCCAAATCCTGCTCTCAGTGCTGAGCTACTTCATGGTTATAAGCTGGAGGCAAATATGTGCAAGACAGTTTATTCTTCAAACCCTACATAGATGAGCTAAGAGTAGATCTACACACCGTGGTAGCCTTTGGTCTTCCTCACCACCTCTTTGATGCTGGGAAAAAGGGTGAAAAGGGTGAATCTGGAGGCTTTTGGAGGCTGATGATGATGTCTGTGAGCATCCCCTGCCCCAGCACTTCTCCTGAGCCTTGCTCACCCCACAGGTCCCGCAGCGTGGTCCAGATCAACGCCAGCATCCGCTTCGAGCCCTCCAAAATCAACATCTTCACCAAGGACTGCAAGCGGAACGGGAAGGATGCCACCTGCATGTCGGCCTTCGTCTGCTTCACCGCCGTCTTCCTCTCGGCTCACTTCCAGACAGCCAGCCTGGGTAAGCTCACGCGACGAAAAACCCAATTCACGCCTCGTTTAGGTCTCCAGCCCCAAGGGAGCACCCAGCTTCTGCCAAGGGAAACCATCCAGGAGCTTGGCGAGCCTGGAGGAGAGCACGTTGCCATCTGCCACATCCCTTTTTACCCACAAATTTGTCCCTCTGCTGGCTGATGTAGCAGGGAGGGTGGCTCTGCCATCAAGCAGTGCCAAGAAACACTCCGAAAACTCAACCTCACCCATGTTGAACCTCTCCTCTCACCTACACCCTGGCACCAAGCTCTCCTGCAGCTTCCTTTGCTGAGGTGCATCTCATGGGGGTGTCACCACCGCCTGGCCGGGCAGCAGGACAGGAGAGGACGTGCCCGGGCCACGTCCCACAGAGCTCATCCATCCTTCCCGCTGCAGCGGAAGAGCGCAGCTGCCGACCAGATGTGCATGTTTCCCTAATATCCCGGGGAATCTCTGTGAAGTTATCGGGCCAGCTCTGCTTTTAAACCCTCGCCCGTTGCCGTGACCCCGAGCCTACCCGGTGGCTGCCCGGGACTCAGCCCATAGAGGCTCAGCCCCCTGCAACTGGGGGGAAATCGGGTCCCAAGCAAAGCCAAAGGAAAAGCTCCCAATCCCCTAGAGCAAGGATTTTGAGTTGTGCTATAAAACCCAGCGTTTTCCTCCCAACCGCTCTCATTACAGAGATTCCAGGACAAAAATCCGAGTGGGGTTCCCTTTATTTATTTACTTTTACACTTATCTCTACCCAGAAGAGCCACTCGGGGGGATGGTGTGTGCTGGGGCATCACATCTTGGCACATTTTGCTGTGGCAAAGCATCTGGGAGAGAGGAGTGTTCTGGGACACAAAACCTCCAGAACTGGTGCAGACCAGCATGTCCATACATGAGGCAAATAAGCGTATAATCTGCACAGACTTTATACAGTGTCTTTTCAATAATGCATTTTTAAAGTTCCTCATTTGACCTGGATAGTGGATGCTTTGCCCCAAGGAAATGTCTGTTAGAAACAGGCAATAACACCTGTAGCCCCGTTTTCCCAGTTTTGGCTTTAGCGTGCTCCCTGCTGCTCTCCTCCCATGAGAGGAGATCATCATGCCGTGGTGGCCTTTGGTCTGCCTCAGCACCTTCTTGATGTTGGGAAAAAGGGTGGAAAAAATGTGAAAAGTGTGGATCTGGGGGGCTTTTGGAGGCTGCTGCTGATGTTTGCAGGTGTCCTGTGCCCCAGCACATCTCCCCTGCTCGCCCCACAGTGGGGTGAGAGAATCATAGAACCATCTAGGTTGGAAGGGACCTTAAAGAACATCTAGTCCAACCATCAACCTAACTCTGACAAAAAAATAAATAAGAAATAAGCAAAAAAAAAATCACTAAACCATATTCTTGAGGACCAAAATAGGGATTTGGGTGCGCAAAAGCCCATTTTTGCCCCAGTGTGGCTACATGGTGAGCAGAGAAGAGCGGGGAGAAGCCCTGATGGTGCTGCTCTCACAGAATCATGGAATGATACGGGGTGGGAAGAGACCTGTGGAGATCACCCATCCTGACCCCTCTCTCCTCCCAGGGCTGCGGTACAATGCCACCATCGACGAGCGCAGGTACACACCGCGGGCTCACCTGGACGAGAGCGGGGAGCGACAGACACAGAAGGGGCTGGTGCTGCTCGCTGGGCAGGAGCACTGTGACAGGCTCCAGTTCCACGTCCTGGTGAGTACCAAGGAGGACAAGGCTGGGGTCTCCTCCTCTGCCAGTCCCCAGGGGAGAGACAGCCGCCCAAACAGAGATGCTCCCCGCCACGTGCAAAGTAACGATGCGCCGGGACGCGGTCGGAGGAGCCTCAATGGCTGGAAATGAGCCTCGTCCTCCAGCCCAAATCTCTTCTCACTGGGTTTGATGTGGTCAGGGATGGAGCTGCTGGCCACGGCAGCTGCCGGGTCCCCAAGCGCTGACTTCATCGTAGCCCTGGCTTGCACTGTCCATGAGCTGCTAGCCGTGCCCTCAGGGAGGGCGTGCACTCTTGGTGCCTGGGTCAAGCTGGTCCTCCTGCTCCAAAATCGGTGAAAACTCATTATTTTTGCATTTGGGAGCCAAACACCTCCATGCTGGTCCCCAGTGCTCTCACCCTCTGCACGCTTCCGACCATCAGGGTCCCCCTCTCCGGGTGCAGGAGCCAGTGAAACCCTCTGCCTTGCTTGCAGGGAACAGCTGATGCACAATCCTGGCCAAAATCAAACATTCCCAGTGAATGATGAGAATAATTGTGGAGGCCAGGGAAGGCCGAGTTGCCAGACTGGCCCAGCCCCAAGCCCTAGCCTGAACTGCCGTGAACTTCTGGGAAATTTGAGTCTGGAGATGGAGACGGAGCTTGTGATTTAGCCCAAGAAGCATCTCGCTTCAGAGCATCCAACTGCTCCCCGTGTGCCTGGGGCAAGGTGTGGAAGGAGCTCACAGAGCTGCAGGAAAGGTGCAGCTTCAATATCAGCCAGACAAGCCCCAGGTCAGGGTTCCAGGACAGCTCTGTGTCCCTGGGGAGCCTGGCTGGGGGCCAGTTGCCCTGGAGCACCCATCTTTTGGAGCCAGCATCTCCAGGGTGCAGCATTTCCCACACCATCAGATGGGTGTTGAGTAGCACCACTGAGCTCAGGTTGTCCCTGTCCCTAGATGAGGGATCGCTGGAGAGAAACCAAGTATGTGAGATTTCAAAGCTTTTATTCCATAAAATAACCACACGTGCCTGTAGCTCTGCCTTACCTTGCTCTCTGATGCTGCTCCTCCACGAGCAGGAGCCCTGTCCTTCTCAAAGGTGCTTTCTGTCCACTGCAGGACACAGCTGACTACGTGAAGCCGGTGACGTTCTCCATCGACTACGAGCTGGAGCACCCCGAGACTGGCCCCATGCTGGACGATAGCTGGCCCACCTCACTCAAGGTCTCGGTGGGTGGCAATACCCACCTCCCAGGGTGCCTTTTATGGGGCACTTGGTCAGCAGATTTATCGCCAACGCAAGATTTGCTTCTTTGTCTTCGGGCTGTCGTCCCTGATCCCTCCCGTGATGGCGATGTGTTTGCATCCGCTGCAGCCTGGGACCACCCCCCGTGTCCCTTCTCCTTGGAGTACAACCTGGGGGTCATGGGGTTCACTGAGCTGCTCTTCTCATCCCTCTCAGGTCCCTTTCTGGAACGGGTGCAATGAGGATGAGCACTGCGTCCCCGATCTGGTCCTGGATGCCAGAAGTGATGTGCCCAGTGCCATGTGAGTAGGTGGCTCAGAACATCCTCCCAACCATTATCACTGGGGGCTCCAAAAGCCACCCCCAACCCATGCTGACATCGTGGCTGGTCCTTCATCCAGCACCACCATGAGGTGCTCCTCAGCACCTCCGCCAGCAGCGGGTCTCTGAGGCTCTGCCTTCTCCCTGCCTGGAACGAATCAGTGGTTTTTCAGGGAATCCGCAAAACAACTAATATTTGATGCCATGGTGATGAGCCCCAGGGAGACAAATCAGAAAATAACAGGGGGGAATAAACACAAGGTTGGCATTACCCACTTGGCAATTACAGGCTTGACTCACACAGCAGAAATAATTATATGCTGCATCTGATCACTTAAAGAGCTTTAAAGGTTATCCAGGAGCACAGGAGTCTGAAGATCCACCTCCCATCGACGGCAGCGGCCCATGGACCCAGAGCTGCTCCCTGGGGATTACCTGCATCCCATAATCCAGCATTTATTGTAAAACACTGTAAAGTTCTTGGTCCTGAGGCTGCAACCCAGCACGTGACTGGTTCTGTCTGGGCTGTGCTGTGGGAGGTTGAAGTGAGCTGTAGGAGGGGATTATTTGAGGATTGTAGTGACTGGAGTCTTACAAATAATCATGGGCAGACACCAAGGGTCAGATCTCTAGTCCGGTTCCTCCTGAAGCCTGTGGAGCTTTCCCAACGGCATCAGTGGGCACCAGGTCATTCTCTGCAACAGCAGCAAATGTCAAGGTGATTTCTGCTGAGAAAACCACTTTTGAGGTTGTTTGTTGGAATAGAGCTATTCCTTCAAACCAGCTCCCTGGCTGCCCACCACAGGGCTCTGAAGGTGGCACTGTCCTACATTTTTCTTTCCTTTGTTATTTCATATGAAGGAAATAAATACCCAAACACCCACAGCTTCTCTGGCCAACCTGGGCCAGGCTCTCACCACCCTCACACCAAACAAGTTCTTCCCCACAGCTCAGCTCCATCTCCCCTCTTGCAGGGTCAAACCCTTCCCCCTCCTCCTAGGGCTCCCCTCCCTGATCCAGAGTCCCTCCCCATCTCTCCTGGAGCCCCTTGAGGGACTGGAAGGGGCTCTGAGGTCTCCCTGGAGCCTTCTCTTCTCCAGGCTGAACCCCCCCAACTCTCTCAGCGCCCCCTCCCAGCAGAGGGGCTCCACCCATGGGTCATCTCTGTGGCCTCCTCTGGCCCCGCTCCAACAGCTCCATGTCCTTCTGATGTTGGTGGCCCCAGATCTGGAGGCAGCACTTCTTGGGGGGATCTCCCCAGAGCAGAGCAGAGGGGTAGATCCTCCCCCCTTCGCCCTGTTGGCCATGCTGTTGGCTCATGTTGAACTTCTCATCGACCAGCATCCCCAAGACCTTCTCCTCAAGGCTGCTCTCATGATGATCCATGGGAGGAATTTGTGATTCCTCTTTCCGTAGCAGCACAACAGAGGAAGAGCAGGGATTTCCTTGCACTACCCTAAATTCCTGGGGTCAGGTCTTGGCGGGTGCTTGGCAGGGCTTCCCTGCAGTGCTGTCCTCCTCCCACAGGGACTTCTGCCGTCGGGCTCTGCGGAGGCCACCGCCGGACTGCTCGGCCTTCAGCCTCTCCTTCGACACCTCCGTCTTCGTCATCGAGAGCAGCAGGAGGAGGGTGGCCGTGGAGGCGACGCTGGAGAACCGAGGCGAAAATGCCTACAGCACGGTCCTCAACATCTCCTTCTCCAGAAACCTCCAGTTCGCCAGTTTAATCCCCAAGGTGAGGCTGCTGGGGGAGATCCGGAGCTTTCCAGAGGCGCTTCTAATCCCGGCCGGATGAGAAAGCTCTGTCCTAAACCAGAGCCCAAAAACGTCTCCATCCCTCATAAATCAGACATGTTTATTGGCTTAGTTTCTAAGCACTTACAGCCCTTTCTGCTCTTCATTTTGGAAATACAAAAGCGTTTGAATTTTAAGAGCCTGAAAGAAGGTCAAACGCAGATGAAATTATTTCCCTCTTTATTTTTCTACTCCAATATAGTTTAAAAATACTCACTGCACGTGGCCAAGTTCCCGTCAGGGGTGAATTTTTGCAGCTGAGATATAACTCCTGGAAGCACGGGCTGATGCCGGGAGCTCAGCATCCAGCCGGGAGATGCCCCTTCTCTGTGCCAGTCCCTTGGATGAGCCCGTCCCAGGCCATGGGTCCCCTCCCCAGGATTTCACCCCCCACCACTTGCTCGTCTCCGTGCGACTCCTCCCTCCCTTTTCCCAGCGAGATTTGGGAAATTTGCTGATGCTGCTGAGCCCTCCTCGCTCATCCCACCCCCCCCCC
>NW_015090969.1:928527-949528 GCF_001431845.1 Calidris pugnax | reverse complement strand
TCCCCCCCCCCCCCCCCTTCAATGACTTCATACCCGCCCGCGGATCCCATGGCCTGCCTTTGTTTTTCTATAAAGCCGGGCCAAGGGAAAATTGCGGGGCACGCTGCCCACAAAATAAGAAAAATGCATTTTCTGAGAGATTGCTACAAATTAAGTGAGGGGGGGAAACCCTACGGTGCTCGGGAGCAGAAAGCACCGGGCAGCGGCGGCTGCAGGAAATATTTGTAGCTGGTTATAGAAGCATCACTCTGCTAACGGGACCCTTGCTGCTGCTGCTTATAAATAAGCAAATTGCCAACCAGAGAGGATGAATGTTAATCTCCGAGGCTGCGTGGAAACCCAAATAAAAAGTAGCTGTGGCCCCAGAAAGTCCACAATCTCAGCAGATGAGTGGGAGAAAGCTCCAGGCTGTCGCTGGTGGCTTCAAAGTATTTTCTCTGCAGCTGGTGCTGGGTTGTTCCACCTCCTGGCTAGGACTTGTCCTTACAGGCTCTAATATTCCAAAAATTGGAATAGCTCATCACCTCATGATGGGGATGGACACCACCTGCATACAACCAGGCTACAACCTCTTGTGGGGTTGCTGCAACTTGGCAGCCAAGGAGGAAGAGCAGGGTCAGTGTCTCCCATCCCACCTCAGCCTGTGCTTGAGGAAGAGCAGGGTTGGTGTCTCCCATCCCACTTCAGGGCTTTGCAATGGGTAGGAGCTTCCCCAGCCTGGCTGGTGAGCTGGAAGGTGTTCAAGCAGCAGGAACCTGGTTGTTGAGATGAGGAAGTTTAATATTACTCCTTAGCTGATGGACACACAGATTAATAGCTCATGTTATCTCTTGATGCTTCCCTGTGACTCTGCAACACAGAAAAATTGCCCAAAAATCTGCCCAATTATAGCGACAAGAATAATCGGGTTCATTCATTCACTGCTGTAGTTAAATTTCTAAAGAGGATTTAAATCAGAAAGCTGGAGGTTGCTTGCTCGAAGTGTCGCTCTCCAGGAACAGCCTTAGAAATTCAGCTGCCTGGGACGGATTCCCAGCCTGCAGCAAGTGGGGTTGGTTTGTTTGGGTTGGTTGGGTTGGGTTGGTTGGTTTGTTCCAAAAGTTAAAGCCTGTTTTGAGCCGCACGGGTGCATTTGCTGCTTTCATAAAGAGCCAGGTGACAGGGCTCGTGCCCGGTGCCATGGACACTTCACGTCCCATTTTAGGATGACACAGACATCAACATTGACTGCATGACCGAAGAGAAGCACCCCAACAAGAAGGTGTGCAACGTCAGCTACCCCTTCTTCCGAGCCAAGGCCAAGGTAAGGCTATTCCCTTCTGCCCAAGTGAGACATCACCCATGGGACGGGATCTCTCCATCCCCTGCACGGCCATGGGGCCACAACCATCCATCCTTGGGCTGGGCAGCTTTGAACAAGAGTTTTAAGGATAAGTATTTGGGTTCTTCCCTTTTTTCTGTCCGTTGCTGGTGTTTGAAAGGCACGTTAGGGAACCAGGGATGGTCAGGATGCTGCCTTGATGGTAGGAGGCCACCCAGCTCCTCCAAGTCAAAGAATTTGACTCCAGTCCTTTGGAGCAATTTAACGTTGGCTTCAAACCACTACTGGTGACTTCCCTGAGTTCCTTCCTCGCAGTACCCTTTTCTGAGAGATTTTCCTTGCTCCAAGCACCCAGGGTCCATCCAGACCCTCCTCTGAGCCTGCCCAAGCCCCCTCAGGCTGGTGGCTTCCTCCAGACCACAGCTCACAGCAGTTGCCAGCACTGGGCATAAGCTCAGGTCCAGCAAGCACCACGTTTTAAATAAAACCCTTTGGAAATGTTATGTGCAGCATTAAGGTAGGGAAGGGAAAGTGAGGAGATGCAAGACCTCGCTCCCCGGGGCCACTCTTTGTAGTCACCCTGTGAAATCCCACCTGCCCATCCTGTGCTCCCGTCGGAAAAGAGGCCAAGACAAGCAGGATCTGAAGAGAAAAATCCTTCCAACCGCCATATCCGTCTGAAGCCTTTCCTTGTCAGAAGCTTGAAAAATGACAGACGAGCTCCAGGCACCTCGCTAGGCTTTAAAGCTCCCAAAAAAGCCCTCTGAGATGCCTGTGGCTGTACACGAGAGTGCAGCAGCCCGGCTCCCCATGACCTACGGGGGCTGAGAATGCATCTGCGTGGCATCAGGTAGTCCAGGTCCTGCCAAGACAAAGACAAGCTGGAAATGGAAATTTGGCCGGAGAGCAGCCAGGGGCTTTAATATTATACTCAGCTGTGCAGTCCCAGACAGTTTGAGGTCATTGCCACAGCTCTCGCAGATGTGACATTTATCACATTTTATTGTTGTTGGCCCCTCTCCGGCTGCCTGCCCCCGCCAGCCCACCCCGTGCTGCAGATGGAGCCAGTGGCCTCTCACTGCAGGTCCCCCCGAGGCTTTCTCTTCCAAAAAGGGGGGGAAAAAGGGGGGCTGCTCGCTTCCCCCAATCTCAGAGAAAAAAAAAATTAAAAATAACATTTTAAATAAGGAGAGCAAATCCTGCAAATCCCCAACGTGGGCTCTTCTCTCCCTGGAAAGCCCAGGGTCTGCCCAAAGCCTGGCAGCATCTCCCCATGGGGGCAGGGGGATGCTCTCACACACAAAGCCCCCACATCTCTCCTGGCCAACGCTCAGGGGTTTATTTTGTTGGGTTGTTGTTTTTTTTTTCCCCTAATGTTTTCTCCAATCTGTTTCCGACCTCCGCAGGTGGCTTTTCGCCTGGATTTTGAATTCAGCAAGTCGGTTTTCCTTCAGAGCATGGAGATCTACCTGATGGCCAACAGGTGAGTGGCTGCTTTCTCCCTTCCACGTCTTTGAGAGGTCAACGGGACGTTGCCCGCTCCCGTTGGGTTTCCTCCTTCCATTGCCTTGGGTGATGCTGGAGGCTTTAAGCAGGGATTAACCACACAGAAAACTGATTGCCCTGGGTCGTTGCAGAGCGTGCAGCCCCCTATCCACAAACCAGGCTGGTTTTATTTGTCTATATATTTGTATCCATCATTTTTTTTCTGTGTACGTGGAGGCTGTGCAGTCGCTGCCAGACTCTGTGCGGAGCAGAGAGGGGCTCTGGCCGTGGCTGTTTTCTCACCCACCTTCACAACTGCAAATACTCCCAGGAAAAATATCTCCTGACAGTTTTGCAATAATTTGCCGAGGATTCGCTGTGCCGGGGCTGCTGCTCTGCTTTAAGGCTGCTGGGTGGGAATCCTTTCTCCCAATGATCTACTTTTATGGCCTTGGGCTAATAAAGTTACAGGATAAAATTGCTTCTTTTTACGTTTTGGCTAAAAAACAAACGTTCAACCCTTTCCTGCCTGCTTCCCGTGACCCCCCCAAAAGAAATCAGAGGGGACCCAGCTCTCACCTCACCCCGTTGCTGTTTCAGTGACAGCGAGGAGAAGGAGAGCACCAAGGAGGACAACTTCGCCCACCTGAATTTCCACCTGAAGTACGAAGCCGACCTGCTCTTCACCAGGTGCGTGGTTCGGAAGGGGCTGCAACTCCTGGTGGGGAGACACATATCCTTTGGGAAAACCAGTGCTGGGCTCAGTAGCCCTGAGCTTTATTTTGGGGATTTATCTAGAAAAGAGGCTGAAGGAACCGTAAAACCAAGGGCATCCCGCTCGGTGGGTCCTTGTAAAAATCAACAGCGAGAAGCAACGAGCTGCTGGGCTTTCATAATGTTTAAATGCACAAGTGTTATTAAATAGGTGTGAGGGCAACTTTTTTTCAAGGGGAAAAAGTACTTATTGTAGGTAATAATGTTCATACCACGTGTCACGAGCCAGTGTCTGGGCTGGTAGCCATCCCACTAAAATTCCTCCCACCAGAAGCTCAGCTGAGGGATGTGCATGGAAGGGTTTGGGCATCGACAGTAAATAAAACAGAGAGAACATCCTCCGTCCAAGGAGAGCAGGGAGCTAAGGCACAGATGATAATTTATTAACCTGATTACAAGAAAAAAAACGTGGATCCCAGAAGCACATTCCCTGGCACCGCTTGCTGTAATTCTGAGCAGATTTTTGAGACCTTCAGTCATTTTATTTTTGTTACACTAGGGGCAGCGGGGCGCTGGAAATAAAACCGCTTTGATACTTACAATTTATGGGAATCAGGGGGATTCTCAATTTAACAAACATCAGAATCACCCTTATGGGGGAAGGGAGAACTTAGAGGAAAAGTAACAGCACAAAACATTCAGATTTGGGTACCTTGAGGGGAAATAATTTCAAAGGGGTTTGGGGCCACGTGCCCCATGTCATGACACGGGCGCTCCCAGCCAGGCTCCCCCGAGCACCCGTCACGTGCTCCTGGCTCCTTCCCTCCTTTCCAGCTGCAAAACAGGGATGTTTTATCCATTTTATCCCGAGATTTATCCGTGACATTCAAGCCACCGACCAGGGCCTTGGATGGCTCTGTTGTATTAAAAAGGCGAGAAAAGTTCTACAAAGAAAGGAAAAATACTGCAGAAGCAGAATAGGTGAAAATCCCCCCTCGTTTTTGCCCGAGGTGGAGCCAGGCAATGCTTTCCATCCGAGATGGGGCCAGGCAGACCTCAAGTCCTCTCCTTAAGGAACCTGCCCGTGGAGGGGCTGGGGCTGCTTTGAGCTTGGTTTGCTCTGAGCCCACCTCGTGACTTGTCACCCTTTGTCACCACAGGGCGTCGAGCCTGGACTACTATGAAATCAGGTCAAACAGCTCCCTGGAGAGATACGACAGCATCGGTCCCCCCTTTCACTGCACCTTCAAGGTGAGGAGGGGGCATCAAACCGGCTGAGGGACCCCCCCAAGCACTGTCCCGGGGGTGGGATGTGCCACCATCACCCTGCTGGTCCCCATCCCTTGGGACACATCTCTGTCCTCTGCTCTCGCAGCTGCAGAATCTGGGCTTCTTCCCCGTGGAAGGGGTGACCATCAAGCTCACGGTCCCCGTGGCCACCCGGGCGGGCAACCGGCTCCTGCTCCTGACCGAATTTGTAGTGGACCAGGTAGGAGGGGGTTTCATCCCCATTAAGCACGTGTGGGTTCCTTCTGCACCCAGGGGGACACCCCAGAGCGGGTCACCCCATCCTTTTGCAAACCCCCCTGTGCTCACACCTGCACAGACGCTCTTGGCCTGTGTCTGGTCTTCTCCCTTTTGCATTCCCTTGGCTGGAAACATGGAAAATGGCAGCAGCCAAAGCGTTTAGTCCAAATATTTCCCCGAGCTAGACCTCCCTCCAGTACGAAATGAATGTTTGAGGGTCTTGAAAGCATTAGCAGTGCCTGGGGTCAACTGCAGGCTTCAGTGCCCGTAGAGTGGGAGCAGACCCTGGGACATCCCAAGGCTCTTGCTGTCCCTGCAGCCCTGCAGGACTCTCGTGCCAGTGATGGAAAGAGCCCAGCACAGGAGACAGAAGGTTTATGGATGGATTTGGCCTCAGTTGGGGGTGTTTTGTAATGCCAGCACTGGCAGAGTCCCTGTGTCACCCCAGTGTGCGTAGAGGGGGCTCTCTGCCAGGCTGGGGAGAGGCTCTGCCCCCAGCACCAGCAAAGCCCAGGGGGTCCCCCCACTTCCACCAGGATGGGTGCTGAGCACGGGGCAGGACACGGGGTGGCAGCTGCCATGGTCCCTGTCCCCGTGCTTGGAGCACATCAGCTTCTCCCACAGGAGAACACGACCTGCAACATCTGGGGGAACACCACCGACTACCGGAGGACACCTGCCGAGGAGGACCTCTCCCGCACCCCCCACCTGGTAGGTGCCTTCATGGGCCTGATCCTGGCCCTGGGCTGAGCCAGGTAGCCACCAAACCAGGGAGAAAGCCCTCGGGATGGGGATGCCCCATGGCCACTCCACTGGGGTTTGGATCCCGGTCCCCTCGGTGTGAGACTGGGGGTTTTTGTCCCCTCCTCGGTGGAGATGCTCCCACAGCACAAACTTCTGCCCTTGCAGAACCACAGCAACTCCGACGTCGTTTCCATCGACTGCAATGTGAAATTAGCCCCCAACGAGGAGATGAACTTCCACTTGCGTGGCAACCTGTGGATGAAGTCTCTGAAAGCAGTAAGTCCTCCTAAAAGCAGGCTTTTGAGGAGAAATAACCCCAAGGAGCCCTCACACCAAGAAAACGTGGGTGGTGTTTTCCTCTCCCATGGTTGCCCTCCCTCACAGGCAGCCCTGGGGGGTGATTTTTCTTTTCAAATCTCACTTATTCTGTTGGTGTGTGCACCCAACATCCCAGGCAGCACCTTATTGTGGGGAATTTAAGGGTGAGCAGTTCTTTTTGCTGTAATTTAGCTGCACTCCCTATTTGTTCTGCACCGACCTCCCCCATGGACGTGGCACGCCGCATCCCCAGCAGGGAGGCAATGCTGGGGGGGCGGGGGGGGACAGGTAGCAAAGCCGTGGGGGGGACACCTTGCCGGGGTGCTGGGTCCTCTCCTGTGGCCACTGCTCACACCCAGCATCTCTTTGCACAGCTGAAGTTCAAGTCACTGAAGCTCACCTTGAACGCCGCTCTCCAGCGACGCTTCGGGAGCCCCTTCATCTTCCGCGAGGAGGACCCCAGTCGCCAGGTGAGCCCCCCGGGGCAGGGTGGTCACCCACGGACCTGTGGTCATCCCCAAAGGTGGGGATGCTGCAAAACCCTGCTCTGACCCCGTGGGTGCAGAAGGAACAACCTGCACCGGGCGCTCTGCAGAGCCCGGAGCAACTCAGTGCAGTTGTGGCTGGAGCCAGGAACCTCTGGTCCCAACACCACTGGATTCAGTAGTGAAAACCCAAGCCAAATGGCTGTTGCATGGGGTGGGCATCCTCCCCAGCAGCTCCAGCATCCTCCCAAAGGAGGGATGCTCAGCATCCCCACCATCGCCCTGTCCCCCCCCAGCTCCTGCCCCACCAGCTCTCACCCCCAGCAACAGCAGCAGATGTTGACGCTCTGAATTTTTTCACTGAATTTTTGGAGTTGGAAGGGACCATAGAGATCATCTAGTCCAACTCTTTCCTTGCAGATAACGTTTGAAATCTCCAAGCCGGAGGAGTCACAGATCCCCATCTGGATCATCCTGGGGAGCACGTTAGGAGGTCTCCTGCTGCTGGCCCTGCTCGTCCTCGCGCTCTGGAAGGTGAGGAGCCATTGAGCCACACACTTTTGGGGGCTTGGTGGAGAATCCTACGCGTGGAGACACCCCCTGACCCCCCCAGCTCCATGTCCACAGCCCCATCGGGCACCACAAAAAGTTCCTCTAACCTCTTTCCACTTCCATATTATTTATGGAAATAAAACTAGTGTGACCAGCAGAAGTAGGGAGGTGATTGTGCCCCTGTGCTCAGCACTGGTGAGGCCACACCTCGAGTGTTGTGTCCAGTTTTGGGCACCTCAATACAAGAGAGATCTGGAGGTGCTGGAGCGAGTGCAGAGGAGGGCAACGAAGCTGGTGAGGGGGCTGGAAAACAAATCGTATGAGGAGCAGCTGAGGGAGTTGGGACTGTTTAGTGTGAGGAAGAGGAGGCTGAGGGGAGACCTCATCACTCTCTACAACTTCATGAAAGGACACTGTAGAGAGGTTGGTGCTGGTCTCTTCTCACAGGTCATTAGTGACAGAACGAGAGGGAATGGCTTCAAGCTCCAACAGGGTAGGTTTAGATTGAACATTAGGAAGGAATTTTTCACCCAAAGAGTGGTCGGGCGTTGGAACAGGCTGCCCAGGGAGGGGGGGGAGGCCCCATCCCTGGCTGTGTTTAAGGGCCGGTTAAATGGGGGACTGAGGGACATGGTGTAGGGGAGGACTTTGTAGAGTAGGGTAGATGGTTGGACTCGATGGTCCCAAGGGTCTCTTCCAACCTCAATGATTCTATGATTCTATGATTCTATGATATTCAGGGTCTAAACCTCCCAGCAACATCCCCTTAAAAGAAAGACAGGTCCCAGCAACCAGCCGGAGTAACGGTTGGGTTTTCTTTTGTTTCTCTTTAATTCCTACAGCTTGGATTTTTTAAAAGCGGGAGCCGCAGGCGAGAGGCGGAGCGGGAGCGGAGCACCCAGGGGCTGGAGTGATGCTGCCGGGGGGCCACCGGGTCCCCCCCCCACCCCAAAACACACACACACACACCTCGTCCCCTTCCCAGCCCCTCGCCGGCCACGGGGCAGAGGTTCTCCTCCACGCCGAGGGATTTTGGGTGCTGAGCTCGGGTTTGCGTCGAGACGAGAGTGACACCCCTTTGTGTGAAACCACCTAAACAGGTCCAAAAGCCAAAAATGTAAAAATAAAAATAAAATACCCCTACACATAGCAGAAATCCCCACACCCCCCACCCCTACTCGTGGCCCCAAGGAGAGGAGCTTCAAACTGGGTTTGCAGGGAGGTGGCAGCGGGGACGGAGGGGTCACCAAAGCAACGTGCCCCGTAATTTGGGGCAAACTGCAGGGCTGCAAAAATCGTTAAAAAATAATATCCTTTAAAAAAAAAAAAAAAAGGCTAAGCTGTAGCAAACCCCCGGGCTTTGCTGGCCCCGGCTCTCAAACTGCGTTGCATTCGTTAACCAGAGCGATTGGGTGGAGATTTTAATTTGCCTCCTTCTTAATGCACTGAATACAAATGATAGCAAATCAAAGCACCTTAATGCAAATCTCCAGTGTCCAGCTGTACATACTTATTTTTAAAAGTATTTACCTGTTTAAGCAAAGGAGAAAAAAAAAATTGAAAAAAACCCCAAAAAAACAACTTTTTAAAAATAAATCAAAAACCAGTTGGAAGTGTTTTCTACAAACGAAGCAGTTTGGAAGAGCTTGTGTCCAGCAAGGGTCCACACGTGTATTATAATTGTACATACTTGGTGTCACGCGAAACCGGATGAGCGGTGCTGTTTGACAAAAATCTTTCTTTTTGCATAGCAGAATTATTTATGCTGATATTAATTTTATGGAAGAAAAGAAAGCATATGTCCGCCGGATGTGTAATGAAGTCTGTTAAATACTGTCCTAGTATTTTTTAAGGATTAAAAATACAGTATTTTAAAATAAAAAAATAATTGAGTAGCCTCTTCTATTTTCTTCTATTTTCTTCTATTCTTCTATTGCTCCCACAGCCCCAGAGGGACCAAGTTTTGCACATCTATTTTCCTTTCTCACTCTTCACACTCAACCAATTCTCCTTACTGTCAAAAACACACAGGCAGGACGCGTAAGGAGTACTGACGGCCTCTTTCCAAGCTTTTATTGCTAGGAAAAAAAAATTAATTAACTGCTTTTCAAGGCTTTAGAGAAGATCAGTGAGAGCTGGGCAGGCACCTTCAGCCGGGCATCCCCCCAGCTGCGGGTGGGGGGTGGTGGGTGCCCTCCCACTGCTTTTTGGCTCCAGAGCCACTTATAAGCACATATGCATATGTGTATATATTTTTTTTTAAATGTAATCTATATATATATATTTATTTATATGTCTGTGTGTGTGTATGTATACCCTCCAGCTTTGGGAAGACATGCTTATAGGCAAGATGGTGCCCCAGCCTCAAGGTGTGTGTGTGGAGGGGGTTCACACATATGTGTTTGTGTGTGAATGTGTATATAGGTATATCTGCATGTGTGATATATAGATAGATATATATATAGATATATATAAAAGGACGTGTTTATTTGAGAGAGCACCTCCAGCCTCCAGCTTTGGGATGCTCTGGTCACAGGGCACATTGTGAACCAGCTGGGATCAGTCTGTGTGTATATATATATATATATATATACACACATATGTGTGTGTATATGCTTATGATATATATATATATATATACATACATATATATGTGTGTGTATATGCTTATGTATAAGTGGATCTATATATGCTTATGCATATGTGGATACATATATGCTTATGCCTATGTGGATATATATGTTCTTATGTATGTATTCATCTATAAAAAAGCATCTGTATATGCATAGGTGTATATATATAAGTGTGCATGTATCTGTGGTTGTGCATTTACACACATATATATATTTTTTTATTTCTACTACACACATATATATATATTTTTTTTTTTATTTCTATACTGTCCTCACACACACCTGGGGGGCTGGTGGGTGACAGCCCCTCTGTGCCCTCGTGAGAAGCTGCACTTTCCACCTTAATGAGTCAAAACACTCCAGGGACACAATTCTTATTGTCCCCAGTAGCGTGGGGACTTGGGGGGACAGGGGACAGGAGCCCCACCATGGGCTAAAGCCGGCATTGAAGCATCAGCACTTCTGTGTCTGCAGGTTAAAAACATAAAGAGTTACTGAGAATTATATATATATATATATACACACATATGTGTGTGTATATGCTTATGAATAAGTGGATCTATATATGCTTATGCATATGTGGATACATATATGCTTATGCCTATGTGGATATATATGTTCTTATGTATGTATTCATCTATAAAAAAGCATCTGTATATGCATAGGTGTATATATATAAGTGTGCATGTATCTGTGGTTGTGCATTTACACACATATATATATTTTTTTATTTCTACACTGTCCTCACACACACCTGGGGGGCTGGTGGGTGACAGCCCCTCTGTGCCCTCGTGAGAAGCTGCACTTTCCACCTTAATGAGTCAAAACACTCCAGGGACACAATTCTCATTGTCCCCAGGAACGTGGGGACTTGGGGGGACAGGGGACAGGAGCCCCACCATGGGCTAAACCTGGCATCGAAGCATCAGCACTTCTGTGTCTGCAGGTTAAAAATGTAAAGAGTTACTGAGAATTTCCTTAAAGCTACTTCTATCACCAGCTTTTAGCAATTTATCTCAGAAAGGTGCAGGCACAGTTGAACTCAATGATCTTAAAGGGTTTTTTCCCCAACCTAAATGAGTCCATGATGCAAAGCAGCTGAGCTGCTCCACATGGTTACTTGGGGAGGGTGTGTGTCACAAATTCATGCTCACACCAGGGGAAGCCTCATTAAAATGAGGGTAAAACCCACCTCGTCTGACACCTGTTGACAAGAAGAGGCTCTCGTCATCTTCAGATAAATCTATTAATTAATTCTGCAGCTTGAATGGGGGCATAGATCCACCAAACACTGGTGTGAGGTGTGACCCTGGTCTCTGGGAGGACAGGAGCAAAGGGGGGACCACAGACAAGGTGGGGGGACAGGGCTCAGGGTTGGGGGGGGTCCCCAGAGAGTCCAGGCCAGGCTGGCACAGGACACCGTGCACAACCCCTGCCAGACACAAAACTAGAGTCCCATTGTTGGGGAAAATAAATAAATAAATAAAAGTGTCTTGTTTTCAGAAAACAGGGTGGTGGGTTTTTTTACTAAGCTTTTTTTAAGCTTTACTGAGGTTTTAGTACTAAGCTTTCCCCACTTGCTGATGCTGAAGCTCTGGAGTAGAGCTGGGCAATGTTTGCTTCCACAGGGATGCAGAAGCCTAGGGAATAAATTAGTGAAAAACTGAGATTATTGGGTTTTTTTTTTCCACCCAGCTGCACAATGGAGACGAGCACGGGGACTGCCTGCTGCGCATCCCTCTGGACAAAGGGCTCCAGACTCCCAGTTTGGTGTGGGCTTGCGTCCCTCTGAGCAAAAAGGTGTATTTTCCAAAGGCAGCCTGCTCCCCCCAGCAGCTCTCTGTGCTGAGCCAGCCCTATAAATACCAACCAGCCCACCTCCCACGGGCACAAACCCCTCATCCCGGGCAGAGGGGACACCACACAGCTCCTTTTTCCCAGCAGAAGGAGCCCCAGTGGGCTTTGTAAATTTTTTTTTTTTTTTATCAAGAGCTTTACATAACTCCCACAAAGAGAGCAGAGTGTTCCTTCTTTCTTTAACAAAGAAATTTCCAGACTAAGGAGAGGGAAGGTGCTGGGACGCCAAGAGCCGTGACGGACTCTGCTGCACCCAGGGGCGTGCAGAAACAGGCACCCACTAGTGGGGTTTTTTTTCCTATCCTTTGGCCAAGAGGTTTTACTGCCAGAGAGGAGGCAGCAGAAGACACAGGCGTGATGTGCTGGCACCTTCCTGGGCTGCAGACAAGCAGGAACCCGTCTTCATCAACGGGATGAAGACCAGGGACCACACCTGAGCCAGGAGCTGCTCCTTCCACAGCACGGACCTTCCCATTTCTCAATCTGCTGACGAGAAGTTTTACTGCTGCTTCTGGGGAACAGCATCCTCCCTCTCTCTCTACGTCTTCATGTATTGAAATCATCCCAGGAACAGCATAAAAAAAGCAGAACCTCAGCAAATATCTTGCTACGGGTAGTGGGGAAGGAGCAGAACGGAGCTAAAGGAAGGGAGGAAGCAGCAGCTTTTCCACAAGATCATTTAGTGGGGTTTTTTGGTTTTTTTTTTTTCTTATTAAAAAAGCAGACTGGTGGGAGGAGCAGCTTCCTTCACCTTGTTGTTACCTACAGATATTTCAAGCAGGCACACTCGTTCCAAGAATGGTTTCATACAGGTATTTCGCAAGAACGTAACGCTTAGATCACCCCGTGTCAGAAACAGGTCCTGAGAAAAAAAAAAAAAACAAAAACCAACCCAAAAACCAACAGTGCAAGGAAATATTGTCTTAAGGAACAATACAGCAACTCCAAGTGACTTCCAGTCCAGAACAGGTTGTTACACAGCAGGGAGTGAGCTGCTGCCAGGGTTCAGCCTCTTTCCCCCAAGTCAAAGACTCCAGCACCGCCAACTCTCAGTTTTATACACAAATTAACATCACAAATTATACAGGTGCAAGGGTAAAAATGACCAGCGAGACACCTGGGGTCTGTTTGACCCACATGGCACCAGTGGAACAATAGACATTTTTCCCAATAACAAACACACACTCTGATTGATGGACTCAGCTCCCAGCTGCTTTCCCAGCTCGATAATAATCACCCAGTGCCTGTGCTCAAGTTGTTTAAGTTTCGGGTTCAAAGCTTTAGGGGTTACAGACACAATCCCAAAAGATGAGACCGAGCACATGAAGCACATCCCCCTCTTCTCACGAGGAGCCCCAGTGACTGAAATGTAAGGGGTTTTTTTTTTTGCATTTCCAGAAACCAGGCTAAAAATCTGTAAACCACCAGCAAAACACAGAACTGCAGCTTTCCTGACAACTTCAGGAGGAAGACATTCAGGGTAAGGATTCCCAGGAACATCAACACCTTCCCAACCATCAGATGACATCCCCTCCTCCAGTAAGGCCCCAGGTGGCTGAATTTGGCTTTGCCATTGTGCCTGATGACAAGAGTCACGGGTGGTTTTTCAGCCCAACCCACCTGAGATACAAGTGACAGACACATTTTTGCATTTTAGGAGCTGGTTTCCAGCAGAGTAAAGTTTACAGCTGTGAAGACAGGGTATTTCTAAAGCTTTTCCCTTGCAGGAGGCACCAGAGCAATCCCAGCAGCGCTATTCTGCTGGGCACTAGACAAAAACTGAAGGAGCTGGTTTCCAGCAGAGTAAAGTTTACAGCTGTGAAGACAGGGTATTTCTAAAGCTTTTCCCTTGCAGGAGGCACCAGAGCAATCCCAGCAGTGCTATTCTGCTGGGCACCAGACAAAAACTGACAGCTGTGAAGACAGGGTATTTCTAAAGCTTTTCCCTTGCAGGAGGCACCAGAGCAATCCCAGCAGTGCTATTCTGCTGGGCACCAGACAAAAACTGAGTTACGAGCTAAATTCCACATTCAATGTTTATTTATTTGCAATACAAATAGAAACGTGTGCCCAAATCTCGCCTTAAAGTTCTACCCGGATTGTTTAAAAAAAAACCTACAGAACATTCTTTCATCATCTGACAGTTAAAAAGCTGCATTTAAAATAAACAGAGTTTTCAGTAGCCTGTCAAAACAAGTGACATTTTACTGCCGGAGTATCTGCAACTTCTACCAAGGAGAAGTACTTTCTCAAGCAACAGCGGTATTATACAATCAAGTTGCTTATCTTATGATAGGACAATTTTTTAAAAATCAGTTTCAATAGAGATTTTCATAATGAAAGGAGTAAAAATCACGGAAAAAAACCCCTCAAGTCCAATTCAGGGAGGCACAGACTCCCTGCGGATTTCAAGCAGTGTCCCGCTCCGAAGGAAGACTCTCTTTGGCGACAGACTACTCCGTTAGGAAGATACAGCATTTGGAATCCAAGAAGTGCAGTTTTTACATACTTTTGAGTCAAAAAAGGTGCGCGTTGATCGTTGAAACGACAAAAAGAAACCCAAGTTAAAAGCATTTTGAAATGTTGGGACACACACAAACACAAATACCCTATCAATTTTCTAGGTATCCATGCATGAGCTTTTATATATGAGCAACTTAGCTACGTTAAAAAAGAAACCATGACTCCGGTTCACTTCGGTCAATGTGCAAGTTCTTTTTCCAAAAGTTATTCAATACTTACTGTAGTAGTGTACACAAAGAGCTTGATATTTTCAACTATTATTAGATGAACATACCAGAGCTTTATTTAAACCTGTATTTCCTAACAGAGCATTCCATACGTCTGTAGCTGTTGATAACTGCTGTTCGAAATTTAATTTAAAAAGAAAAAAAAATGAAAACAAAACAACAGAACTTTAAAAAGTTACCAACATCTTCAGCGTGAACTGAAAGGCATAAAAAGACAGTGAGGTATGAGAGCAAGGGAGGGCTCTGTATGTTGAGATTTCAATTTGAACCAATTACCACCTGATTTCCAGTTGTTTTTCCCCACCTCACTCCAAGAAGTTTTCAAATTTGCAACGCTGCTGCCTCGGTAGCACGGTGACACAGGCTGGCAGAGGTGCCTTTGTAAATAATTACCTAAAGCATTTGGCTGCAAATCATTAAGTGGAGACGTGTACGGGAAACAAAACATTCTGTACCAGTTACATTAGGATTCTCCTCATTTCATTTACAAAAAAAAAAAAAAAAAAACAAGAAATAATGAAGCAATTCTTTTAATCAAAAGAAATGACCAAAAATCTCAAACATCAGATCTGACTACAGGAAAAGGATGTGGCTTTTTTTCCCCCCTGCCCCACAAGATGTGCATGAGAACTGAGGCTGCAGACCCGAGGAACCCGAAAACAAAAGAATAGAGAAAACTCCACGTATACATATATATTCTGCCGTCTGCAATCGATGTCGTCCCGGGATAGCACCACCACGAAAGGTTTGATGTGGCCTAGTGAAACTTCACAAATTCTTCCAGAGTTCTGGGGATCTGGTTTTGGTAGCTGATGTTATAGATCCGTACTGCTCGGGCAGCCAGGCACTTGAGACTCAGCTTCATTTGAGTTTTAAGGAGTATTTCGGACACCCCCGTCGTACTTTTATCGAGAGGGGTTTTCTTCTGCTTATTCGTCATGTCTGTGTGAGCACCGGCCTCCACCAGGCTGATGATGATGGAATGCAACGTCAAGAAGTCACTGATGGGCCTGTGGTACTGGACGATGATGTGGAGGGGACTGTTTCCTTCGTTGTCCACGGCGTTGACGTCGGCACCGCAATCCAGCAAGAGTTTGGTGACGAGGGCGTTGGGGAAGCTGCAGACGTCGTTGGTGTGGAAGTCGTCGACCGGCGTGCTGGAGTTGACGGCGTGATGGAGCAAACTGGAGCCATCCCGGGTCCTGGGATCCAGGTGAATCAGGTTGTAGATCTGTTTGTTGATCCGCGACTGGTCCTCTTCGCTGCACTGAGTCTTGGTGGAGATGCAGACCAAGTAGAGGAAGGTAAAAATGTTGCATTCGTAGTTGTCCATGGCTGTGTGGATGTCAGAGTCCTGGGTGGTTTTGATCCGGGACATGCCTTGTTCAATCTCCAAGACGCTGCACCTCAGAACGCTCTCGATGTCCTTGGCCTTCACGGGCTCGTTTAAGTGTATCATCTGAGAAAAGACCTGAGCAAACCTCAGCAGGTCCTTATGAGTGTTCCTGTTGCCTTTTTGCCTCAGATGCAAGGCGTGGAGCCAGAGCTTGATACACTGTTCGAACTCCATGTTATCTGCATAAACAGCCCCCCGGTAAATAATGGGGTGAGAAACATCGATATTGTCCGAGCCCAGAATTCTCTCTCGCACAATGAGGCCTTCCATGTGAAGGGCATCTCTGTCCTGCCTAATGGACTCTAATTCCTGAGGAGTCCTGCATTCAGTCCTGTTTCCATAAGCTTCAATTTGCGGAAGAACTTCTTTTTCAATTATATTCTCGCTGTCCCGGTACCTCTCCAGCATGGCTAAATATAAATAGTGGTAAGTCTTCATTATATCATAGTTTTCTCTGTCGTTGGCAAACGAGGCACCCAGCAGCTCCAGAGCTTCAATCCGGCTCCTCCTGTCGCAGTCGGCGTGAGCCAGGAGCAGCTCCACCACGTCGGCCTTGCAGCTCTCAGCAGCCACCTTCAGCGGGGTCATCCCGTGCCCGTTGACCATCATGGCCGCCTTCCACTTGACCAGCTCCCTCACGATCTCCAGGTGGCCGGCCTCGGCCGCGAAGTGCAAGGCGGTGGCACCGCAGTGGGCTTTGGCGTTGGGATCGGCGCGTTGCTCCAGGAGGTACCTCACCACGTCCGTGTGGCCTTTGTAAGCCGCGATCATAAGGCAAGTGTTGTCGTACTTGTTGGCGATGCTGATGTTGGCGTTGTTCTCCACCAGGTATTTCACAATGTCCAGCCTGCCGTCGAAACACGCGGCCCTCAGGGGGGTCGAGTTGGTCACCGTTGTATGATTCACGTTGGCGCCGTGACTCACCAGCAGCTTGACCACTTCAAAGTGGCCGGCTCCTGCCGCGCACCAGAGAGCTGTGGCTCCATCAATGACAAAGCTAAAAGCAAAAAGAGACAGAGACAATTAAGCCCCACCTCGAGTGCTGTGTCCAGTTTTGGGCTTTTCACAACAAGAAGGACATTGAGGGGCTGGACTGTGTCCAGAGAAGGGCAACGGAGCTGGTGAAGGGTCTGGAGCACAAGTGTTGTGAGGAGAGGCTGAGGGAGCTGGGGGTGTTCAGCCTGGAGAAAAGGAGGCTGAGGGGAGACCTTCTCACTCTCTCCAACTCCCTGAAAGGAGGGTGTAGCCAGGGGGGGTCGGTCTCTTCTCCCAAGGAACAGGTGATGGGACAAGAGGAAATGGCCTCAAGTTGCACCAGGAGAGGTTTGGGATGGAGATTAGGAAAAATTTCTACACCAAAAGGGTTGTGAAGCCTTGGCAGAGGCTGCCCAGGGCAGTGGTGGAGTCCCCATCCCTGGAGGTATCTAAAAGCCGGGCAGACGTGGTGCTGAGGGCCATGGGTCAGTGGGGGGTTTGGCAGCGTGGGGTTGGTGGTTGGACTCCATGATCTGAAAGGTCCCTTCCAACCCAGACTACCCTATGACCCTAAGCAGTTAAACTGATGCTCTTCCCAAAGCATCTTCTCCAGGCAGCCGAGCAGCACGCGACGGGCACGTACAGACCCAGCTATGGAAAGACATTTTTTAGCCATCCTATTTTCGTACTTGAAGGAGCTCGCCGGGAGAGCCGGGAGGAAAGAATGAGAAGTTTATCAAGCACACATCGAGACCTCCTGAAGGGAGAAGTGTTGGAAGTAGAAACTTCAAAGCAGCCAGGGGATTTGGTCACATTCTGCACTAGTAATTCCCAGGCTGCTTCAAAGATCCTACCTGCAAACTCCAGCCCTCAGCCTCCCGAGGGCTGGGGAAGAACAGCTACAAGAATTACCCCTGCTTTCATCCCTTGGGCCAGAAACTGACACGTGAAAGAAAGACAGAAAACTTAAAATTCACATATTTACACAAAAAAGCAAACTCAGACACAAATAATAGGGTAACTATACAATATATTGGTCCTGGCAGCTTAGGTGGCTTAAGAATTTCCTATCACTTCACTGCTTCTCTCTCCCTGAGCTGCAAATTTGCCACCGCTACCGCTGCGCCCACATTTCCTTCTTCAAGAGACCACACCGTAACCCAGACGACACCTGGTGACACGAATGGAACTCCAGGAATAAAAAAAAGAAAATGAAAAACCAGAAGTTTTTCTTCTGAGCTGGTCTGTTTCAGGGATCTGTTTTACATCCCGGCCTTGCAGACAGCCTGCTGGCACTCGTAAATCAGGGGACAGTTAACTTCAGCAAAGCCTCACAGTTTCTTAAGCTGTCTTCATTCCCAAATCCTGCACGCTGTGGAAGTACAAAGATAACGGCTGACGTCCTTCCCATTCCCCTCATTTCTGAAGTACCACTTAAATGCAGAATCAGGCAGCATCCACGCCGCAGTTAACACACACTCAAGGCACATCCCGAACCACAGAGGAGGGACAAATGTCTTATTTCCATATGTCCAAACAGTCATGTTTTCCAAAGTTAAAATATCCTAAGACGCCGATTTAATTTTAACAGTGAGTTCTATTTTATGAATAGAACTATTTTATGAATAGAAGCTCTGGCGTGGCTCAAGGGGAACAGTTGTGTGGCTGTTTGTAAACCAACACTTCAGAGGTCGTTTAAGAGCTCTGCCTCGCAGAGATGCCTACGCTTTTATTCACAGTAAGAATTCCTTATTTTGTAAATAACCACATTAAAATACTTTTATATGAAAACGGAAGGAAAGGCAGGGCTTAGGATTTGTTAATGAACGCGAGGTGATTTACTGGTGCGCCATGGGGACATTTTTTACAAGTCAAAAGCCCGGAGCTGCTGTGCCACCTTATCTGAGGAAGAACGACAACAACGCGGGGCTCACATGCCTCCTCTCTTCCCAGCAGGCTTCCACTGTGCCCATTGTGTCTCACACAACACCTCCTTTAATCTCCAGCAGGCAGAGGCTCTGGCAAACAGATCGCCTCTCCCAGCAAGGCACAGCTTGAGAAAGCAGAAAATTCAGCAGCAGAGGGGGGCTGACAGCCCTCCCCATGGCTCTCTGTCAACAGAGGCTCTTCCTTTAACTGAACCAGGGGCAGACCTCACCCTAGGTATTCTCCACCGGTTTTTACTTGTGGAAAAAAAGGGCTGCAAGAGAAGAGGAAGAAAGGAAAAGAAAAAAAAACCCACACAGGGAAGTCGGTTCCTCCCCGAAATTCAATGTGTAAGAACCAAGCCAGGCTTTCCCTGGGCCAGGTGGAGCCGCCCAGGCACGACTCCAGCTCATCCAGCAGGAGCCAGATGAAAGATATCCGCAGGGATCCATCCCCACGCCTCTCGCCAGGATCTGATGAGGGCTCTCCTCTCTGCACAAGCTACCTGCCCGACCTGATGCCGTTCCAAAGCCCACGATTAGTCAGCCACAGGTTGGAGACTTGACATACGGGCAAGAACTTCACAAAGCGCCACGGGAGATGTTAAAAAACATTCCTCCTGCCTTCTGGGGCGGCAGAACATCACCCAGGGACCACGCTCCTGGAAATCACTGCCAGGCTTTGGGTGCCAGGTGAACGCCAGGCACCCCCTGCCCTCCCTTTCTTCCCTTCCTGTCCTAAAACATGACATTTTGGTCCCAACCATCCCGTACATTGGCTCCCTGTGGCAAGGAATGGACGTTTTCAAGACCAGGCTGGATGGGGCTACCATCCCGTACATTGGCTCCCTGTGGCAAGAAATGGATGTCTTCAGGACCAGGCTGGATGGGGCTTAAAGCAATCTGGTCTGGTGGGAGGTGTCCCTGCCCAGGGCAGGGGGTGGAACTCAACGATCTTTAAGTTCTCTTCCAACCCAAACCATTCTATGATTCTAGGATTCCTCAGGATGTCTGGGCTGGACACTAAAAACCCAATTTAAATACACAAAGGGCTGGCTCCTGGTGTGCAGGCACCACCCCTACCCTCACCTGACATCTGCTGTCACCCGTGGCAGCAAGGAATCATAGAATCACAGAATGCTTAGAGTTGGAAGGGATCTTAAAGATCATCTATTTCCAACCCCCTGCCCTGGGCAGGGACACCTCCCACCGGACCAGGTTGCTCCAAGCCCCCTCCAACCTGCCCTTGAACCCCTCCAGGGATGGGGCAGCCACAGCTTCTCTGGGCAACCTGGGCCAGGCTCTCACCACCCTCACAGGAAAGAATTTCTTGCTAATATCTAATCTAAATCTCCCCTCTTCCAATTTAAAACCATTCCCCCTTGTCCTGTCACTGCACTTTGAGAAGAAGCGTACCTCCCCAGCTCTCCTGCAGCTCCCTTCAGATATTGGGAGGCTGCTACAAGGTCTTCTCCAGAAGAATGTCACAGAAAAGGCCATTTTGGGACAGCGGGTGAGAGCAGGAGCTGACCCACTCACCGAGGGGAGACTGGAGGAGCTCTCTAGGCTGTGCCGAGAACCATCCCGCCTGGGTTTCCAGGTGGGAGCTCTCAGGAGAGCGTTTACTCCTCCTAAAGCACCACGTGCAGCACCTCAAACCCCAAAGGCGCTTTTTTTTAGGCCTCACAAAGCAACTTTCTCCCAAGGCGAACCATCCCGCCTGGGTTTCCAGGTGGGAGCTCTCAGGAGAGCGTTTACTCCTCCTAAAGCACCACGTGCAGCACCTCAAACCCCAAAGGCGCTTTTTTTTAGGCCTCACAAAGCAACTTTCTCCCAAGGCCGACCGGGCCGAGCACCGGGGCAAGGAGCACCCTCCACTCCCCCCTCCCCCCCGCGCTGTGCCTGTACCCGACAGCGAGGCCTGGCCGGCGGGCGGCGAAGCCTTTTTACGTACCCGTCGAAGCGGACGGTGCCGGTCTGCTGGGTCTGGACGCGGTAGTGCTCGAGGAGCAGGCGGACCACCTTGGTGTGGCCGTTGCGGGCGGCGATGATGAGCGGCGTGGAGCGCTGCCCGCCGTGCTGGCTCACGTACCCCAGCAGGTACTTGATGTCGCTCTCGGAGCGGTTGAGGAGCAGGGCGGCCAGGGTCAGCACTCGCCCCTCGCTCGCCGCTTTGTACACGTACCCGGCCAACCCCTCCATCGCCGCCTCCTCCTCCTCACGGCTGCGGCCCCGACGACCGGACCGGCCCCGCTCGGGCCTACCGGCCTGCCCCGCCGCCGGGGCGGCCTCTCCCTCCGCCTCCTCCTCCGTCCTGCC
>NW_015090969.1:925329-928517 GCF_001431845.1 Calidris pugnax | reverse complement strand
GCCCGGCGCCGCTCCGCCGAGTGGGGGGGGCAGGGGTACGGGTCGCCGGAAGGGCCCCGCCGGCCCGGCCGCCGCCGCTCCGCCCCCGCCGCCGACTCCGGAAACGAAACCGGAAGCGCTGCGCCCTTTTGCGTCCCGCCTGCCCTCCCGGCCCCTCCTCCCCCGGCAACCGGGGCACCGCACGGACGTTCCGGGTGCGGCACACCACCCCCGGCGGGGGGGCAACGAGGCGCCTGCCTGCCCCCGGGCAATCCCAGGGCTGCCCCCCCGCCCCCGGGACCATGGCCCTCCCCTGGTCCGCCCTCCTCGGGGCCAGGCCCTCCTGGCTCTGGCTCCATTGGGTTGGGCTGGGTTGGGACTGGTTCAGTTGGACTGGGCTGGTTGGATTGGGTTGGGGTGAGTTGGGTTAGGTTGGCTTAGGTTGGTTGGATTGGGTTGGGTCTGGTCCCTCAGCCTTTCCTCAGGAGAGGAATCTTGAGCATCTTCGTAGCCTCTGCTGGGCTCTCTCCAGCAGTTCCTTGTGTGTCTTGAACTGGGGAGTCATAAACTGGTCCCAGAGCTCTAGACGTGGCCTCACCAGGGCAGAGCAGAGGGGGAGGATGACCTTCCTCGACTTGCTGGCCACACTGTTCTTAATGCCCCCCAGGGGACCATTGGCCTTCAGTTTGCTGGCTTTTTTTAAAGAAAGGACAAGCAGCTTTCATCGCCTCAGCCATGGCTCCAGCCCAACCAGCCTGACCTGCCCAGGCAGGACCTTCATCCTTGGTTTGAGGGACACCATCGCCAGCCCCACCGCATGCGTATCAGCTTAACCCAGAGCCAGACGCAGCCCACCTGCTTGGCCGCCTCTCCTTTGCTCCACACGGATCATCTCCAAGAGACCTTCAGGAGGTGCCCCACGCTGCCACCAGTTACCTGAGACCCACAGAGGAACGCGAGACCCAACCTGGGCCGCTGTCTCTTGCCTGCCATTGTTTTCACGGGGATACGGTGTCAGCCCTATTAATAGTTAATTGATCATCATGCAACTGGAGCCGCAGCTCTTTGTGGAGAGCCTGGCCGTGCATTATGCATGGTAGCCACGGGCCAGCTGCCGGCCGGCGTTGCCAAAAGAGCCCTGGAGAGGGGAGCGGGAGGCCGGGCAGCCCCGCGGTGTTCAGTCGAGGAGGATCAGCTTTTAACAGCCACGTAGGCATGTCGGGTACCGGGCAACAAGCCGGGCTCACGGTAAGTTTAAGTGGAACCCGTCTCCATTACCTCAACGATCTCCTCCACTTCTCAAGGCTGGGTTTGGGGTCTTTTTTGGTTTTTTCCCAACAAACGCTGCCCTCGCGTTCCCTCGTGGGTTACTGTGAGCAGCACAAAGGGGGTCTGTGAGGAAGCACTGATGCTGCCACCGTCCCCCCCTGGCACCACCACTGAGCAGAGGGACCGAGGTCTCTGTTCTGCAGCTTCTCATGGCCATCAGCATGTCTGGCTCGCTGGGGTCTGGTCCTTCCCAGGAGCAGGGTCAGAACCCAAGGGTTTCAGTGCATCAAACCACTAAATCTCTTAAATGCCCATTCCCCCTGACCAGCAGCACGTCCTACGCCGTGTCTCCACTTGAGGAGCTCTGCTGGTTTCAAATGCAGACGCATCTCCCGATTTAGGCCCTAAACTACAAGTCCCAGGGCGTGCAAATTGAATCCGAGGGGGAGCAGATCCATCCCTGCCTCCTGCTTTTACCGCCTGTGAGTCCTCCTGGCCTGATGGCATTTATCTGGGCAAATTTGAGAGGGAACGGAGCAAGGCACCAGTGTCTCCCAACTCCATAAAGCAATAATGTCCATTTTCTTTATGCCGTGTGGTTGCAGGACACAAGTTATTTCCTTGCCAGGTGACGGAGACGAGACCTGCCACACAGAGTGATTTGCTGGTGGCAATAAGCCAAATCTGTGGCAGAGCCACACCAGCCTCACCCACTTTATTTCCATTAAACCTCCTGCTTCAAACTATCCACTGATTGCATGGGACGGGCTGTATTTTCCCTCTCATTCTCTACCAGATTTTTCCTACCTCTGAATCTCGTTCTCTTGCCCAGGTGAGGACTCGCGTCGAGATCCGTGGCTGTACATCGGGGCCAAGAGCTCTTCATCTGAAAAGCAATTAAAGAGCAATTAAGGAGTTAAATACTGCCCTTCACCCTTTTCTCTGCTTTAGGAATAGCACAGGTTCTCCACTCCTGCTTTGGAGAGGGAAGGCAAATAAAATAAACTGCCTGGATTTTGCAGGGGGAGAGAATGAGGAGATGGAGGCCAGGCTGTGCTGGGCAGAACTGGACTATACTGGGCTGAGCCGGGCTGTACTGGGCTATACTAGGCTGTGCCGGGCTAAGCCAGGCTGTACTGGGCTTGGCTGGGCTATGATGGGCTGAGCTGGACTGCACAGCTGGGCTGTGCTAGGCTATACTGGGCTGTAATGGGCTGTGCTGGGCTGAGATGGGCTGTACTGGGCTCTATTGTGCTGGGCTGAGATGGGCTGTACTGGGCTGGGCTGGGCATTACTGGGCTGAGCCAGGCTGTGCTGTGCTATACTGGGCTGAGTTGGGCTGTACTAGGCTCTATGCTGGGCAGTACTGGGATGTTCCAGGCTATACTGGACTGTACTGGGCTGAGCCAGGCTGTTCTGGGCTCTGTGCTGGGCATTACTGGGCTGTTTTGAGCTGTACTGGGCTGTGCTACAGTATACTGGGCTCTGCCGGGCTATACTGGGCTCTATGCCAGGCAGTACTGGGGTGTTCTTGGTTATACTGGGCTGTTCTGGGCTATACTGGGCTGAGCCAGGCTGTGCTACGCTATACTGGGCTGTGCTGGGCTATACTGGGCTCTATGCCAGGCAGTATTAGGGTGTTCTGGGTTATACTGGGCTGTACTGGGTTATATACTGGGCTGTTCTGGGCTATACTGGGCTCTATACCGGGCATTACTGGCCTGTTCCGGGCCATACTGGGCTGAGCCAGGCTGTGCTAGGCTATACCGGGCTGTTCCGGGTTATACTGGGCTGTACTGGGCTGTTCCGGGTTATACTGGGCTGAGCCGGGCCGTACTGGACTCTATACCGGGTCATTCTGAGCCATACTGGGCTGTGCTGGTCTATACTAGGCTGTGCTGGTCTATACTGGGCTGCCCCCCCTCCCTCCCTCCCTCCTC